>NC_061510.1:183407707-183606894 GCF_022539505.1 Lolium rigidum | reverse complement strand
CTTCGAGCTTTGTTACCAAGCCAATACTTAGACAAAATTCAAAGTATAAAGGAATGGACAGTGTGGGTCAAGGTAACATACCGCGGTCCCGGCGCCGTTGTTGTGGATGTCCTTGTTACACACGTGAATATGAAGATCATGCGGAATCTTGATGAGGAGTCGGATCCGTTTGTCGATGGCGTCGGCGGAGAGGTTGTCCTTAGAAGCGCGCATAGTATCGTCGCGCCCCGTGTATTGGAACATCAAGCGGTCCCGATGTTGAAGTGGTTGGATCCGCTTGGTGAACCGAGGACATGGTGAGGTCCTTCCCCGACAGCACCTTCTTCCGTCGCCCTGCGTGATCCGCCTAATCGCACGAGTCAGCCGAGGCGACTCGGAAAGATGAGGACATTGCGTCCAGTGCCGGATTCTCGCCGGCGGGGCTATTTTGAAGGGCGGCAGCACCTCTCGCTCGCTCGGGTCGGAGACGTCCTTCAAATAGAAGAAACCCCCCGACCAATATCGTGCGGATTCATGGCGGACGGTTGGAGGGTAGACGCGGCCGGGCGGAGCATAAAGGTTATTGACCCGCGAGTGGCCAACTCGGAAGCTTTAGGAATTTTCTCCTTCTTGACGGAGAAATAGTACTGAAATAGAGGAAGTTTTGGAGGTATCCGGAGATGGCCCTCGCAAAGGGTAACATGATTGCTGATCGCCAAGACACTGTTTGGGGATATGTTGTGGGCTGGAGCCCATACTCCTTCAAGATTTCCGAGAAGAAATCACTCGGAGGAAATGAGAAGCCGCGCTCCACGAGTGCCTTCGTCACCACCATCTCTCCGGCTTCGGGAGCTGGAGCCAGAGAACCCGGAACTGTCCGCCAGGATCCGGGCTTTAGGAATCCCTCCGCTTCGAGGTTGTTGAGCTCTATTTCGGTGGTGGTGCAGGGCCACCATTTCCCCTTGGCTTCGCTGTCTCGCTGGAGAGCCTTGGATTTTTTGGCGGCCGCTTCTTCCGCCTTCTGCTTTGTTTGGTCTGCTCCGGAGGTTTTCTCCGGGTTAGTGGATGTTCCCTCAACGTTCTTGCCGGAATCCTTGGAAGGTTCCAGATGAACTGGGACAAAGGGGGAGGAGCGGAGGAGAGGGGTGTTGCCATGACTGGCTCGGATGTGGGAGGTGGAGTCGAAGAAGACATTTGAAGAAAAAACGATAGCGGAAAAACTAGCTTAGTCGGATCCAGAGCTGAAACCCTAAACTCATCCCTACCAACTACGGTGCGAAGACGAAGCTCAAGAGCTTACCGGAATGGTTTCCGCGGAGGTCGGAGTCGCCGGCGACGAGGTTCTGGCGCGGTGGCTCGCTGAAGTTAAGAACACGAAGAACACCGCGCGGTGGTGAAGTGACTTCGGCGAAACTCCGGCGGGACTCGCGCGGACTCCGACACGGCGGAGGAGGAGCTCGAGGGCGGCGCTGCACTGAGAAGGGAATGGGGTGCGAATGAGGTAATTAGGGTAGACGGTGGATATTTATAGGCCGAGGGAAGAGATTCGTGCTCTGCATCCTGTGGTCGGAACGCATGTGTCGCGCCGTTGGATGATCGACACGTGTCACAAACCCTAACAGTAAAAATGGCTAAGGATAAGTCACCGCTCAAATCGCGCGAAAATAATGCCAGAATTGGCGGAACCGTTTTAAATCTTTTACGATTCCGGGTTGCAGCGTGAAGATAAGCAAACTCTTGTCCAAAAGCAGTGGAAGTAACCCGGAGACATGTTGTATGCTCGTCGATGGATGAAGTCCCGCAGGATGGGGGAGATTTCCGACCGAGAGTTGGAAAAAGGGAAAAATATAAAGTTGGAGTTCTTTAAGATTCCACATGTTACCAAGATTAACGAAGCTTTTAAAGTTTTAGCAAGGCGGAAACAAGAGGTGAATCTCGGAGAACTCGGGGGCTACCGTTGTGGGTATACTTCATGGGTGTACCATCGACATTGCCTAGATCCGGCAAGCCCGGGTGGCCCATAGACGGTGATGTGGCATGTGGCCCATCGGGCGGCCCAGTTGCTGTTGATCATGAAGGATGAAGTCCAACCCAGGATCAGTAAGCCGGATCCGAACCGACCTTCGGAGGAAGCCGGATCCAGGGAGGCCCATGAGGAACCCGGATCCAGTACGACGTAGATGGGAGGCGGATCCTTGACGTACACGGCAAGACATTGTACCGTAGTTAGGCAATCTGTAATCCGGCTAGGACTCTCCATGTAAACCCTAGATCCGTGCGCCTATATAAGCCGGATCCCGGGAGACCTAGAAGCACGACCACAACTCATTGTAACAACGCGAAAGCGCCCAGATAATTCCAGACAAGCAGCAGTAGGGCCTTGCCATCGTGCGGGTGATCCGAAGCTGGGTAAATCGCGTACCACCGTCCCGAGGACTCTCCGCCCTATGGCCCCTACTTCTTCTCCCCTCGTGAGGATCCCTCCTCCGGGTACCGTCGAATAGGCAACGACACTATTGTGTTGGGAAGACCCTTTCTTCGAACCGTTGGTGCTATTATTGATATGAAAGAAGGAAATATTAAATATCAATTCCCTCTTAAGAAAGGTATAGAACACTTCCCTAGAAAGAGAATGAAGTTGCCTTTTGATTCTATTATTAGAACAAATTATGATGTTGATGCTTCTTCTCTTGATATTACTTGATTTGCACTTTCTGCGCCTAGCTGAAAGGCTTTAAAGAAAAGCGCTTATGGGAGACAACCCATTGTTTTATTTCTGCAATTTTTGTTTTATGTTTGAGTCAAGGTGCTTGTTACTACTGTAGCAATACCTTTGTATCTTTATTTTCTTGCATTCTTGTGCCAAGTAAAGTCTCTGATAGAAAGTTGATACTAGATTTGGATTTCTCGCGTAAACAGATTTTTAGCTGTCACGAATTTGCGTTTTTCTCTCTGTAGAAGAATCTAAAAATTCTGAAAACATTCACGCGTGATCCTCAGATATGTACGCAACTTTCATTAGTTTTGAGTTTTCTAATTTGAGCAAGTTAACTGCCTCGACAAAATTCGTCTTTACGGACTGTTCTGTTTTGACAGATTCTGCCTTTTATTTCGCATTGCCTCTTTTACTGTGTTTGAGTGGATTTATTTGCTCCGTTAAATTTCAGTAGCCTTGGGTAATGTCCAGAAGTGTTGGTAATGATTGTTTCCTTTCTGAACATGTGAATTTTTGATTATGCACTAACCTTCTAATAAGATTGCTTTGAGTTTGGTGTGGAGGAAGTTTTCAAGGATCAAGAGAGGAGGATGATATAATATGATCAAGAAGAGTGAAAAGTCTAATCTTGGGGATGCCCCCGTGGTTCATCCCTGCATATTTCAAGAAGACTCAAGTGTCTAAGCTTGGGGATGCCCAAGGCATCCCCTTCTTCATCAAAACTTATCAGGTCACCTCTAGTGAAACTATATTTTAATTCCGTCACATCTTATGCGCTTTACTTGGAGCGTCTGTGTGTTTTTATCTTTGTTTATGTTTGAATAAATTCGGATCCTAGCAATCCTTGTATTGGAGAGAGACACGCTCCGCTTTTTCATTTGAGCACTTGTGTTCTTCGTTTTATTTTTCATGATTCATGGCGAAAGCTGAAAGCCGCAGCACTTATACTTATTGTTATTTGGTTGGAAACAGAAAATGCTTCATATTGTCTTGAATAATATGATACTTGGCAATTGTTTTGAGCTCTCAAGTAGATCATGTTTAAGCTCTTGCATCATGTAGTTTAAATCTATTAGTGGAGAACTACCGTAGAGCTTGTTGAAATTTGTTTTGCATGATTGGTCTCTCTAAGGTCTAGATAGTTTATGGTAAAAGTGTTTGATCAACAAGGATGATAGTGTAGAGTCTTATAATGCTTGCAATATGTTCTTGTGTAAGTTTTGCTGTACCGGTTTATACTTGTGTTTGCTTCAAACAACCTTGCTAGCCAAAGCCTTGTACTGAGAGGGAATGCTTCTCGTGCATCCAAAAACCTTGAGCCAAAACCTATGCCATTTGTGTCCACCAAAACTACCTATTATGTGGTATTTTTCTACCATTCCAAAGTAAATTGCTTGCGTGCTACCTTTAAAAAAAATTCATTCCTTGTTTTTGCAATACATAGCTCATGGGAAAGTAGCCTAAAAAACTATTGTGGTAAGGAATATGTCGCTTATGTATCTTAGTTCTTATAAGTTGCTTGTTGAGCGGTAACCATGTTATCTGGGGACGCCATCAACCTCGTCACACCTTTGTTGAATATCATGTGAGTTGCTATGCATGTTCGTCTTGTCTGAAGTAAGGGAGATTTGCCATGAGTTGAAATGGTTTGAGTATGCATGTTGTTAGAGAAGAACATTGGGCCGCCAACCAAAGCCATGTATCATGGTGGAAGTTTCAGCTTGGACATTAATCCTCAGAATCTCTTATGAGAATATTATTGTTGTTGAATGCTTAAAGCATAAAAGAGGAGTCCATTATTTGTTTTCTATGTTGTCCCGGTATGGATGTCCTCAAGTTGAGATCTATCAAAATCGAGAAATCAAATGCGATTTATCTCCTTGGACCTTTGTACAAGTGGCATAGAGGTACCCCTTTGTGACACTTGGTTGAAACATATGTAATGCAATGATAATCCATGGAAATCCGAGCTAATTAGGACAAGGTGCGGGCACTATTAGTATTCGATGCATGAGGCTTTCAACTTATAGGAAGTTTTATGCATAACCCATATGAATTATTACTACCGTTGACACAATTGTTTCCATGTTTTCAAAATAAAAAGCTCTAGCACATGAGTAATCCCCGCTTCCTCTGCGAAGGGCCTTTCTTTTACTTTATGTTGAGTCAGCTTTACCTATTTCTTTCTATTTTAGAAGCAAACACTTGTGTCAACCGTGTGCACCGATTCTTACATGTTTACTTATTGCACTTATTATATTACTTTGTGTTGACAATTATCCATGAGATATGCATGTTGAAAGTTGAAAGCAATTGCTGAAACTTAAATATTCCTTTGTGTTGCTTCAAAACCTCTTATTAAGAATCTATTGCTTTATGAGTTAACTCTTATGCAAGACTTTTTGATGCTTGTCTTGAAAGTACTATTCATGAAAAGTTTTTGCTATATGACTCAGTTGTTTAGTCATTATCTTTTTGCTAGCAAACTATATACCATTTCTTTGAGTCACTTCATTCATCTCATATGCTTTACAATAATGTTGATAAAGATTATGTTGGTAGCATGTCACTTCAGAAATTATTATTTATATCGTTTACCTACTCGAGGGCGAGTAGGAACTAAGCTTGGGGATGCTTGATACGTCTCCAACGTATCTATAATTTCTTATGTTCCATGCTAGTTTTATGACAATACCAACATGTTTTAGTCATACTTTATAATGTTTTTATGCACTTTCCGAGACTAACCTATTAACAAGATGCCGCAGTGCGAGTTCCTATTTTCTGCTGTTTTTGATTTCAGAAAAGTTAGTTTACGAATATTCTCGGAATTGGACGAAACAAAAGCCCACGGTCTTATTTTCCACGGAGTCTTCCAGAACACCGACGAGGAGACGAAGAGGAGCCACGAGGCGGCCACACCATAGGGGGGCACGGACCCACCTCCTGGCGCACCGCCCTATGGGGTGGGCCCCTCGGGCGCCCCCGACGCTGCCCCTTCACCTATTTATTCCCTCCGTCGCGAAAACCCTAGTACCGAGAGCCACGATACGAGAAAAGTTCCAGAGACGCCGCCGCCGTCAAACCTACCTCGGGGGGTTCATAAGATCGCCTCCGGCACCCTGCCGGAGAGGGGAATCATCACCGGAGGGCTCTACATCACCATGCCCGTCTCCGGACTGATGCGTGAGTAGTTCATCCTTGGACTACGGGTCCATAGCAGTAGCTAGATGGCTGTCTTCTCCTCTTGTGCTATCATGTTTAGATCTTGTGAGCTGCCTATCATGATCAAGATCATCTATTTGTAATGCTACATGTTGTGTTTGTTGGGATCCGATGAATATGGAATACTATGTCAAGTTGATTATTGATCTATCATATATGTTATTTATGTTCTTGCATGCTCTCCGTTGCTAGTAGAGGCTCGGCCAAGTTGATACTTGTGACTCCAAGAGGGAGTATTTATGCTAGATAGTGGGTTCATGTCTCCATTGAATCTGGGGAGTGACAAAGCAACCCCTAAGGTTGTGGATGTGCTGTTGCCACTAGGGATAAACCATCAATGCTTGGTCTAAGGATATTTGTATTGTTTACATTACGCACGATACTTAATGCAATTGTCTGTTGTTTGCAACTTAATACTGGAAGGGGTGCGGATGCTAACTCCGAAGGTGGACTTTTTAGGCATAGATGCATGTTGTATGGCGGTCTATGTTCTTTGTCGTAATGCCCTAAGTAAATCTCATAGTAGTCATCATGATATGTATATGCTTCTCTATTTGTCAATTGCCCAACTGTAATTTGTTCACCCAACATGCTATTTATCTTATTGGAGGGACACCACTAGTGAACCGTGGACCTCGGTCCATTCTTTTACATCTGAAATACAACCTACCGCAATCATTGTTCTCTTTTGTTTTCTCGCAAGCAAACATAATTCTCCACACCATACGTTTAATCCTTTGTTTTCAGCAAGCCGGTGAGATTGACAACCTCACTGTTAAGTTGGGAAAAGTAGTTTGATTGTGTTGTGCAGGTTCCACGTTGGCGCCGGAATCACCGGTGTTGCGCCGCACTACACTCCTTCACCAACAACCTTCACGTGGCCTTCATCTCCTACTGGTTCGATAACCTTGGTTTCTTACTGAGGGAAAACTCGCTGATGTACTCATCATACCTTCCTCTTGGGGTTCCCAACGGACGTGTGCTTTACCGTCACAAGCAGCTACTTTACTGGCGTTGTTACACCCCAGGGATTTCTAACTCCCTACACGCCAGCAAGCGGCGCTGTTGCTGGGCAGGTGCAGCGGTATTGGGGGTAGTCTTTGCAAGCTTTTTTGGGCACTCATTGGAGTAGTGACCCACAACTCCACATTCATAGCAGTTCACAGTTGACTTGTCTTTGGGGTTGACGGGAACAGCGTTGCTTCCGATCCTTGGGGCAGTATTGGGGTTGTTGTTGTTACCATTGGGGTGGTTGTTGTTGTTGGTGTGGTTGCTGTTGTTGTTGCCGTTGATGTTGTTGTTGTTGTTGTTGTTGTTGTGGCCTCCGGGCTTCGGGTGGCCTTCATTGTTGTTGGTGTAGTTTGGGCGGTACGTTGAAACAGGGGGCTTGTTGTATCTTGGGGAAAATCCCCCAGTGGAGTTGTTGCGGTACTTCTGTGTATGGCTGGGTCCATTCTGGTTCATCATTCTGCGGTTGCGGTTTTCGTTGGCTTGATGCAGCTTCCCTTCCATCTGTATCGCTCAGTCCACAAGGGCTTCCAAGTCAGCGAACGGAATGTTCACTAACACAGTTTGCATCTCATCATGCAGATCCGTTCAGAAATCTTTCCTTCCTCTTCTCGTTGGTGTCGGTTTCATCGTGGGCGTACCTTGACAGAGTGAGGAATCTGTCGCGGTATTCCACCACCGACATCCTTCCTTGCTTGAGTTCACGGAACTCGTCTCTCATCTTCTTGATCAGTTCTTGGGGCACATGGTATTTACTGAACTTGAGCTTGAAATCTTCCCAAGTCATCATCTGTCCCGCATTCATTGCGCGGGCACTTGTCAACCAGGCTCTGGCAGGTCCTGATAGGTAATGGGTGGCAAACAGTACTTTCTCAGCGGCTTCTACTCCCGCTACTTCTAAGTTGTTCTCCATTGTCTGGAGCTAGTCATCAGCATCTAGAGGCTCTTCCGTCTTGCTAAACATTGGGGGATTAGTGTTCTGGAAATTCTTTAGTTTGGATCCGGGGTGATCATGGTTTCCATGGCCTTGATTGTTGTTAGCAATCTGTTGCAGTGCAGCTATGTTGGCCAATCTTTCAGCTCTCTCGGCTTCTCTATCTGCCATCATCATCTGTATCATCTGCATCATTGCATCCTGGTTGGTGATGCGGGTTGGTGGGGCCATCTGAACATTGAGGTAGATGATAAGATAAGAGGGAAATTTCTAGGGTTTGTTTGGGTTAAAGTTCAAAAAAGTTTCAAAACTTTGAGTAGTGTTGAGGGGGTAAAAACTGACAACACTTTTTCATTCATACATAACATCACACAATACAAAGCTAACACACCGTTGGTTTTAAGAACCATTCATCGCTCTACGGTACAAGGGGATCCTGCTACAAACTCATACTAGTGCTCTCTTGCGTAGGTGTGAGTTCTACTAAAGTGATCAAGTCTGCAAAATTTTAGGTAGAATTTCAAGGAAAAGTAGAGCATGGATTTCTCATTTTGAAAAGATCTCAAGGATAAGAGTGATAATTTTTTTCATAAATATTCACTTCATTTGTTTTGAAACTAAGTTTTTCAGACGTCCATTCTAACTAGGGTCTCCTAAGGTCAAACAATGGCTCTGATACCAACTTGTCAACACCCGGATTTTTAAGTCCAGATGCCTATTATGCCATACATCGCAATCCCAGGAATATTGTTTTTGCGAGACATAATAGATTGATATCACAGAACATCATTCATTACAACACATAATTGTCTTACATAGAGGGATCACATGATCCAGTCTTACAACATAATGGATCTAGAGATCCTATTACAAAACACATAGCGGAAGCGAAGTAGCGGTTGTGGTCCATCTGTTCCACATGCAACTGTTGACGTCAGGAGTGGTCCTAGTTATCATACACGTCCAGCTGTCCACCATCTTGGTTCTGGTACTCCTCTTCATAGTCTGGCCATTTGAATAGCCAGGGACAAAGCCACGAGTACTTTAAAGTACTCGCAAACTAATACTAATGTAAGCACTATCAACTATAGTAATGGGGTGCTAAGCTCTAGGTTCATTTCCATAAAGCCAATTTTAGTTCACAAACATTTAGTAAAAACCTCTTCATTTGCTAACTAACTCAAGTGGGAACATTAGTGTCATCCCACAACTCGTTGTGATTCAAGTCTAAATTCACCTTTTCAAGTTCAAATCACAAGTCACCCTTCACATGTCACATTTTTGAAATTGATCTGATGACGGAAACAGTATGGCCTTTCCAACCGTCCATAACCGTGGATACGGCTATTCGAATAGTTTTACACTCTGTAGAGGTCGCACACTTTTGCCACAACATTTGCAATAATCCGTGAGGGTTAACATGCCCTGATTTATCACACTCCGTGTGCGGACTACCAACCATAACCTTTCACTTACATCCTCTAGTATAGGCACCTCTCCCCATGAGCTTGGCCTCCCGGTGAAGACAAACCGTCGGCTCGGGAACTGCACAGGGCTTGGGTCGGACATTCACCTCATTTCACGTCGTTTCACATCAGTTCACATTTCAACGGAGGCAGCCTCGGCATAACCCCTATGACGCTTGTTTAGAGGGAACATACTAAGATACATAAACTTCCAGTTAAGCCCTTACCCATAATCAGGTATTGTGGGGGTACTTGTAAAATTGGAATGGTATCGCATCCGAACCCAACCATCAGTTTTTGTAAAGTTCACCATGTCATTCACAAGTCACATTCACCTTCAAAATCTTTCAATAGAATGACTCCTCATTCCAAGGTTTTCAAAGTCATTTCATTTCACATGTTCCATCTAGAGTAGTCAATTTTATTTATTAGCACTAGCAACTAGTCATGAGGGGTGCTAACTAGCTTGTATTGCTCTAGGCTAAAATTGGATACTCTTGTACTACTCCATATCTAGACCAAGTGAATCATGAATCAAAAAGTAACTTTGATAAACAAAACTCCAAAAACTTGTAAGGTAAAAACTGGGGATAGGATCATTAAACATAAAGTAAATTGTGATGAGGCCTTGCTCTTGTAGAGCTTTGCCTTGGGGTAGCTTGCAAGAATATTAGCTTGCCTTGGTTGGTGTACTGATCAAAGTGGTCTTCTTCTTCCTGGAAGTAGACCTCCTCCTCCCGGTACTCCTCGGTACTAGCGTCTAAAAACGGATACGAGGTAACAATCACCAAACAAAGCTTAAGAGCTAGACTAAGCACACAAAGGGTTCATACAAGCTATTCTAGCATCACCACATTATTATCATGTTGGTTGACTTTGTCTTCTTCTTAAGAAAAATAATTTCCTCTCATTAAAAATATTGATTTGGGTTTCTATTTAGTTCTTTGAGGAATAATTTCCTCTCATTACAAATATTGATTAGGGTTTCTATTTAGTTCTTTGGAGAAATAATTTCCTCTTATTGAATCTTGTTAAGATTTAATCTCCTCAAATAATAAGTGTGACATCATGTTGACCAAGGTCTATGCTTCACATTTATCATTTGAGAGAAAAGTGATTTAAATGAGGTGCTACACCTCATGCAATTTAAACACTACTATTGCAACATTTTAATATCTCAAAATAATCAAGCATGAGGTTCTATGGCTAAGATCATTTCCTCATATTTAATCACTTGAGACAAAGATTTAAATGAGAGGAAACCTCTCATACCATTTAATAAATAATTTTGAACAATTTAAATGGACTAGAAATAGCCATAGAGCCATTATTTAATCTAGATCATGATCATACAAACAACTATGTCATAATTTTACATATTCAGATAGACAATATGAAATGTGATTTTTGAGAGTTGGAATCAACTCAAAAGCATTTTTGGTTGATTTTTAATAAATGTTTGAAGTTGGAAAAGGCCCTGCCTTGTTATTTTTATCACATTAATTCTACAACGAATCTAGAGTTGAGACCAGTGTAGTTGTTTAGATAATTTTCTAAGCTTTCCAAATATATAAAATTTATTAAATTTGGCCAAGTAGATTTGTTTCTATTTAATTTTGAACATGGCATCTGCAAGGAATTTGAATTAATCTTGATATTTGAATTTGAAATGCTGGGCTTAGGCGGGAAAGAACTTGGGCCAGTGAGAGGGAAAATAACTGGGCCGGCCCAGCTACGCATCCAGCGCGAGCAGGCCGCCTGACAAGGTGGGGCCCAGGCGTCAGTGGTTTATTTAACCCGAAACGGTATGATCGACTGGGAGCCACATGATTAAAAGGCGATCGGACGGTCGTTGTTCGTCGTCGTCTCCGACGAGAACCGCAGTTACCGGCGGCGAGGGTTTGGTCCCGGCGAGCTCACCGGCGGTCGGCGAGGCTTGGTGTTGATGCGGTTCGACGTTGTCGACGATGGCGAGGCGAACGGTGGTCGTGGGAGGAGCTGAGGTGGCGCCAATCGCCGTCTTCGTCTGCGGCGGTGCTGCGGGCTCCGGTGTGCAATTGGAGCTACTCCGGCTAAATTGGGGAGGGGAAAGTGGTCGAGGCTGCTCACTAGAAGGAGGGGAGGCGTCTGGTGTGGAGATTGGAGGCGGGAGTGTCCTCCTTTTATAGGGTCGAGGCGAGGCCGTGGGGGTGCCGGCAGGTGAGTGATGACGACGTGGCTAGAGTGCGCGAGAGGTCAGCGGGGTGGTTGCGCCCTGTTGGCGACGTCGGGGCGGACCTAATGCACGTCACGGCGAGGACGGGGGTGGACGGGAGCAGGCGGGCGACGTCATGTCCGTGCGGTGTACTGGCAAAAGATCGGTGACGATGGCGACGGTGATGGGGCGAGCGAGGGCAAACGAGCGTGTCTACGAGGTGGCCGTGGTCCTGGTGATCGTGTAGGAGAAAGAAAGGGGACGAGAGGGGGTCAGGGTGACGAGGGCGAGCAGGTGCACTGGCGTGTCCAGAGACTGGGTCGTGCACGCTCTGGCATGACCTGAGCGCGGTGACCACGTCACGTTCTGGGTGCTGGCGTGCTCTCTTTGGCTAGGGCACGCACCAGGAGGTACAGGGGAGTGAGGCAAGCCTCCAGGACATGGTGAGAGAGAGAGAGGGAGTGGAGTAGTTTTGGGCATGGTGGTGATCAAGGGGGCCGGCATGGTGTGGCATTGGGATGGTTGGTGCCCTTTTCTTTGTCTCTGAGGGCTTGTCATGCTAGAGTGAGGTGAGGCAAGGGTGCTGGACATGGTGAGCAAAGCTAGAGAAGGCTAGGGTGTGCACATATGATCAAAGTCAAAAAGTGTGTGACATATGTCATGTCCTTTGGCATGGTTTGGGTCAAGGTGATCATGGCAAGGCTAGGTGATGTCAAGAGAGTTGTTAGGGGTACAAGGCACTATAGATGATCACAAGATAGAAGAAAGGGGAGGTGGTACATAGTGGTTGGGAGTGGTTGTACCCTAGTTTTACTCTATGTAAATAATTGGATCTTATGCCATGGTCTCATGTGTGTTGAATTTTGGCCAACTTTCTGCATGGATGGGTTCTAAATAATGTTTGGCATCAAATGGTGGCATTGGTTTGGGTTTTGGAATTGATTTGTGAAAATTCTAAATATTTGGGTAATCTAGAATCTATTCAAAGTGGCATCTTGGCATGCTTATATTGGGAGTTTGACTTTGAACCAGCAAGGTTGACTTTGACCAAGTTGTTCACTTTCATGAGGTCTTGGATGAGGTGCAAAGAGTTGAGCATGTTTAGTTCAGAAATCCCTTAATAAAGAGGCTCAAAGTAGGTAAGATAATATAATTGTCAAGTTTGACCATTATCATATGTGGCATGATTTTGAATTTTCCTTTGTTTTGATTTGGGTTTCTTTGATTCAAAAGTGGTTTATAAGTGTTTAGTAACATTTCCCAACCATGGGCACAAGTTAATATGGCCTAGGTTCAAGATTTATAAAAGTGGCCATAGCCTCATATGTGAATTTCATATTTTATTTTCATTTCTTTTTCTTTGACCAAAATCACTACTTTGAGTTCATGGGGTGTTAGGTTAGGATTCATAATGAGTTCAAACCATTTGGCAAGGTAAAGGTGGCATAATACAAGAATTGCAATTATGGCTATGTGCCACATATGTCTTTTTCCTTTATTTTATTCTCTTTTTATTTGTTTCTTGTTTACTTCCAAAGAGCAAGGTTTAGGGTTTAATATCATTGGTGAACACTTAAAACAAGCCTCATGGAAAAAGTCATCACACACATGCATGAGCACTATGCTCCTAACTTAAATTAATAAAAGTTTTTGTTGGTTCTCATTTTTGGAAAAAGGAAATTCATTTTCTTCTTTGTTTGAAAATTTGGGATGTTACATAGGTGTTGGGTCCTCCGCTCTGTTCTGGGACGATAGGTGGTTGGATGGGAAGTTGGTCGGGAAGAATCGTCGAATTTGTTAGTGCTAATTCCACGACGCCCGTGGCAGTGGACGACCGATGGCTAGTATTCCTCCAAGTCCTGCTACTACGCCCTCTTCCAAGGGTCGTTAGTGTAGGGGTCTTGAAAGTTGAGCTGGAAATCTTGGCCGTCCACCACCTAGGGTGAGGTTCTTCATCTGGCTTGCTTGCCAAGACATTTGCTGGATAGGTGAGAGGATCACGCGCTGCCGGTTGCCTCATCGTCCGTGTTGCGTTTTCTGTGACAAGGCAGAGGAGACTATGTCACATATTCTTTCCGGGTTCCCATTATCGCGAACTATGTGGCATGAGATCCTATCCTAGATTCGATCTATTGTCGGACCTCCAGCTTGTTGAAGGGGATTTTGCGAGTGGTGGTCGCAGGTGGTGCGCTCCAACCCACGTCATATGCATAAAGGAACATTGTCGGTAGTTATGCTCATTGCATGGTGGACCTGGAAGCGTAGGAATGTGATTGTCTTCAACAACGAGCTGCCTTCGGTGGCCTCCCTAGTCGACACGATCAAAGCCGAGGCGATATCATGGGCCGATACGGGAGCATGAGGGCTACATCAACTTCTCCCGTAGGCTTGTTTTCTTGGGTTGGGTTGTATGGCGTGGGCGTCGGTCCACTCTTTAGACCTGTACTAGTAAAAGAGCCATGAATTGCATCGGAAAAACACAAATAGCAAACGACTCCGACAAACCATATGTCTCGAAACCAGGTTTTTCGATGGCGGTCATGTTTTATATTCACGATGAACATAATCAATTCTTGGAATATTAGATTCCGAGCCCTCGCCGAGCAAACTTAAATTCTGAATACTTGTAATGATGGTGGGCACCACTCTTAAATTTAATTAAGATATAAATCCAAACAAACTAAGAGCTATTAGTCATAGAATTTTATTTTTACGAGATGAAACGTTCTTGATAAGAGGGGCCCTTGCTACCGTCAAGAATTAGGGTTACTTTTCATGTTGGTTCATGCAGTTAGCAGGGGTATGGTTATCGAGTGAAATACCGTGGTTACAGGCATGTTGCCGGAATTCCTAGCCTCAATTCCCAGCCCCCTCTAATAAATGTGTTTATTATGCAAAAATTTCCAGTCCATTTAAATTTAATAGAAGTTTAAAAAGAGTATGTCTCCATGGCTCTGTTTAAACTTTGTAATAACAAGGGAATTAAATCCTCTATTTGTACATTCACAAGATGGCCTCTCTCTAACAGAAAATCTTAATTGTGTTAACAATGTCTCTATTTAAATTTTGTCATTTCTTAGACTTGCGTGAGAACAATCACGAGAGTAACATGTTTAGTGTGTTGTAGAGAATGCGCAGAGGATTCCTTATTTGTTGCCTCCGAGGAGGAAGTTCAGGCCCTTTATTTATACATGGGTTAAGGTCACTGAATATTGCATTGAGACTCATCGAAGTCCCGAAAAAGATAAATGCAAGATTGATAGTTGGGTCCTAGAAAAAATCTTCTTTCTTTCAGACTACATCAATGCAAATACCTACTATCTAAAGTGAGGCCATCAAAAAAATCCTCCTTCTTTGGATCAGTCCCATTAATCACCGGCCATCCTATTTCTCATGTCACTGATCGGTAATGAGGCATAATCAGACGCGCCGTTCGTATATTGTACATCCCCACATCTGTCCCTCGAAGTGGTGTCCGGATCAAGGACTGCAGCGGCGTTGTGCAACCAAATACGACCAGCAACATCAACACATCCGCCATCTCGACATCTGTCTCACTGCACCATATCTGGTCAGCATTCTCTTCGTTGACAACAAGCCAAGGAGGACAGATAGATCGGTGAAAACGACAAATACCTGACGAGACATTAGTACTTCAGTACTATATAATTAAATCTCCATGAAAGTTCCAGTTGAACTGAACTTTATCTAATAGCCTAGCTTCCATGTGTTTTGTTCTCATCAACATATGTTACAGGTATCCTTTTTTTTTCCCTTGATGCTTATACATGTGACTTGTCGCCCCATGAGGCTCATCCAGAAGGCCAGAATGCAAGAGTTGCACAAGCGGGCTCGCAAGCGCTTCCGACATCAACAACAGCAGGTCCGTGAAGCTCCATGGACAGGCGGCAGTGCGGCACAAGCAAAACAACAATATGAAGAGGATTGGTTCAGGAGGTTGGAGCAGCAAAGCCAATACAACGGAATCTGCCTAGCCACCGACGTAGCCTGCGGTAGCCCTGTACTATGGGAGGAGAAGAACGGCTTGCCTGCAGTCCTCCACTACCCGGTCTCGTTGAACTCCTATGCTCATCGGACGATGGAGCTAGAGCGGCGGGTGACCATGTAGGCGGGGCGCCGGAATCTTGGGGCGGAGCCGGACAGCCATGGAGGTAGCGCTGGTCGCCATCTCATTATCGACGAAGTAACCTGGTTCTCTCATCATGTCCTCCTTTGTCAGCGATTCGGCGACGGCTGAAAAGAATCAGAAGCAGGCATGGCCAAGAGTCGTTTGGCTCCGGCGTGTGGACGACGATCGTGACCGCGTTTTACTATGTCTCTATTTATAGATGCATGGTGACTAGTTGAATGCCGTGCTCCGCCACGGCTCAGAATATTTATCGAATTGGTCGGAAAAAACCATATGTATGAAACTAAAAGAGTCAATTGTAACAAGCAAAATTAATGGGATATCAGAAATTCCATAATTATTAGTTAAGCATCAAATATATGAAATTAAAGTTGTAAAATCTAGAGGTAATGAAATTTGGATTTGTGATCGGTAATGCCTACTTTTTTGTGATTTCTACTGTTGCCATGGTCTTCATAATTTGACTTATTTTCTTTGGATTTAATTGTGATAGTGCAAGCAGACCAATTTTTCTGGATTTCCGATAGTGTAAGCCGAGCAAGCATATAGTGTAAGCCGAGCAAGCATATAGTATTTTGTTTTGCCTCCTCATTTATCTTTCATCACTCTTTGTTACGATAACAAGTCAGTAGAAAATAGAATAACCCGAAAATAAAAACAAAACCTTGTCTAGCTATACATAACATGCATATACATAATAGTAGACTGCCTATGCATAACCCTGTATAATATAATAAAATCTCGTTGCAGCTACGAACTGATTTTCTCAGATTGGTAATTTCCAAACCAATTATTCTTCAATCTAATCTTCGCAAGAATAAAACTAATGTCACCTACTACTTTTTCCAATTGCAGCCAGTTCCATGATCCCTATTCAATCATGCGAACAAGGAGAAAACCCTCCTTAGAGCCTCGCTATCTACTTCCTCTGTCGTGACTCCTGCTACCGTAGCATCGGGCACCACCGCCAAACCGTCATGGCCAGTCACTGTAGCCACAGGTTCAACTCAACGCGATGATTGTCTTCACCGGCAGAACCACACGTGGTTAGATGATGACGTTGTAAGATATTATAGATTTCATTCGGCTTGGCACCCAAAAATCGACCGCACAACCTACCATCTAATGCCCCTTCCCAGATTTTCACACCTAGCCATTTAATAGGAATCTTAAAGCTTTCTTGTTAATCTACTTTTCCATACCATTTACACGGAAATAAGGCATTAGTACACGTACAAATGTACCAGGTGAATGTACAAACTGTAAGGCGGTAAATTTTGAATCTATGGCGCTGATGCAGCCGTTGGGAAGGAGATGATCTGCAACATTCAAACGTCATTTGTACACCAGCGGCAACCTCCTCTGTTCAGCACATCCGTGTACGCCGCTCGATGTTGTGATGGTGCTCGGCCTCAGCGGGAACATGGTCGGCACCAAGCTGGCGCTCCTAAAGAAGGCCATGGTGTTCATCGCGACAAGGTGGGACCTGATGACAACCGCCTCACACTCTCGTGTCATTCTCCTCCATCGCGTGTCGGCTCACCCGGCTCGCGCGTGGCTGTCCACGCGTTGTCAGAGTGCACCCTGGCCTGGACGCCCTAATCCCTCTTCTCTGGCGGTGGGACCAAGGACAAGAACACTATAACCACCGACATCCTCATCTTCAATGGCAGGATATCTACACGTTGTGCCCAAGGGCAATGGCAGCCACCGACTACAACGTGCTTGTGCCATCTTCAGTTTCGCCGTTGACCATAACCCGGCGTCGGCGATGCACAGGTGCACACCATCGCGGAGGGCACCATCGTCACATTCTCCTTCATCGCGAGCGAGATCATCATGCATGACTCATTGGCGTAGTGCAGGGCTCCTCTTAGTCGCCGCATAGGAGGCATGCATCTCCGTCGATTGTGTCCGTCGTGGCGACCGCGTCCAGTCCGTAAACTCAAGACGCTACATACAAGGACTTGGTCGACCCCAACGGCCATACAACTCCGGTGGACGAGATGAGTTGTACGGCAACAAGGACAATTGCCTTTTGTTGCGTCCATGTCCGGTCAAATCAAGACGCTACATACAAGAGCCAAGTCGACGCAAATGAGCATGCAACTATGGTGGACTTCGGCGAGCTATACGCCCACAAGGAGAGTTGCCTTTGGTTGCTCGTGCTCATGCCGACAGTGGCCGGCGCCGGGGAAGACGTCGGTGTCACAACACTGTTAAAGGTGAGCCGCGGGGACGCGTGTGAGGAGCATGTCGTGGCGCAAGGATACTCCGCCGACAGGGCACGCCGTTGGGCATGAGCGACGACGCCAGTCCATGGAGCTCGGCAAGGAGGTGGGCGAGCGCGTGGTACCGGATATAATATGATCGTGTGTTTTTTTCACAAACAGTACGGATCCTGAACTTATACTGATACAACATATGAAGGATTCGGTGGCAGTACGGATCAGCTTACGAAGAGTTCTTTTTTCTTTAGAGATGCGAACGGAAACAAATTCTTTCAGGGAGATGTACAAATCGTTCACTTCTACACCGGCGATCACGGAGATGCACAACCATCCTCTCATATACCAGCAACGCATAGGCCTTCACCGCCCTTTCAAATTCGAGTAAGTTGTGTTGGGAATGGGATTAGGATAAACTTTTGGATGTAAAACGTCGGCACAGCCAAATTCTACCCTGAAATCGATCAATCCGGGTAAATCTGGACACATCAGAAAATATGACACAACTATCCTAACGAACGTAATAATAATTTAGCACTTAAAAAGTACACAAATAAAATCGATCATGGTTGGTGATGTAGCCTGGATTCGTCCGGATAAAGACCCCCCGCTAAGTAGGCAGAATCCATTCGTTAGTAAATCTGTATCTGCTTGTTTAGTGAAGTATAGCCGCCCCAGCTATGACATGATCAAATGTAATGTTTCTCATGGCAAGATCCATGTGTTGGAGAGACGCATGGCATTTGCAATGTGCCCGATCAGATTGTCTCCCAAGCAGTAAACCATGTCATTAAATCCCAGCTAAATTAGCTATGGAGGATCGGCAGTTCTGTACTTACATAAACCTTTTTTTTGCGATTTATACTTACATAAACCTCCGGATAACAGAGTAATCTCTTCGTATTGTATGTTTCTTCAAATCAAACTGCACAACGACCGGTGTTTCAGCACAATGTATACCTCTCTATAACATTTACGGTTGTACCCTTCTTCAAACGCTTCTTCAGAGTGAACTAAACCACGAGTAATGTTTAACCTGGAGACGCTGACTGGCATGCCTGCTTCATGTGCAAAGTCGCTTCTCCTCAACGGCAGTTGTATTGCTTGGACATTCTCCCTGGCGTGGCCATCACTTTCCTTCAGTTTCTTCTCCTGGCTGTGTATTTTCCCGACCGGGCTGCGCGAGCTGGCCGTACATCTCCGGGAGGGGATAAACCAGCGCTGGAATGTGTACCATGCCGGTGTAGGATGGAGGCCGCCGACAAGGGCATCTCATCCAGCATGGCCTTCCACGGGGTGGTTCATCGGAGAGTAAAATATAACCCGGATTGGATCTGATCGTCTTTCTTGTTCTTTTTCCATCTGTACATATGGAACCAGAACGAGTTCAAATCGAACTCGATTACACGACCGGTGCCGCTGCACACACGGGCGGAAGAACCGATCCCGAAAGCACCATTGCCGCTGCACCTCCGGCCTCCGGACGGATCTTGGCGGCGTGACTGCCGGTCGCCGCATCACCCAAGAGGCGCACGAAGGCCCGGTCCTCCTTCCTCTAGACGGAACTGCATGCGGACGGTTTGGTTTGATGTGTTGAAATCTCATAAGGGACCCCGTGCAGCCCAGCCCCAGGGAATTATTTCCCAATCAAGTGGCTAAGCGTGGATGGGTGTGTAACGTGACACGGGCTGGAGTTGTTTTGTTAGTTGAGATAAATCATCTTGGTAGGATAAAGATGTGGGGGTATTATTGTCCATCCTGAAAATGTGACACCAGGATTCACCAGTTTGCTCTTAATAGTAGAGATTAGGGGAGAAAAAACATGTCAAACCAGAACTCCGTTGTTGGTCCAGACCCGGCAGTACTCTCTCACCGATCTGATACCAAACACAGTCCCTACCGTCGTGTGTGTCGTGGATGTGACCACGGCAGATGCTACAGGGGGTAGCACTTCGTTGATGCGAGGGGAAGGGAACATCGCCATCTACGGGTCGAGGTGCAAGAGACGCAAGGGTTTTACCCAGGTTCAGCCCCTCCGGAGAGTAAAAGGCCTACGTCCTGCTAGATCTTTATTGCTCAGTGGAGAATTACAAAAGGGGGGCTCATTCGGCGGCTACGCCCAGAGCTTACAAAGGGAGATCAGATCTTCAATCAGGTGTCCTCTAGGGTTTAAGCCCGGGGGTTTATATAGACACCCCCGATCTAGGGTTACATGGCGATAACTCCGAATCGTATCAGTTGCTACTAATCCGGGATTCGTTAACCCCCTTGCAAGTAATCTTCTAATCCAGTCGCACAGATCTCCTCCTTAGGATCACGGCCCAGTCGCCTTAGGGCCCAGTCGCTCGGGCGACTGGCGGTCCACCTGGGCCTCCGTCTTCACGGCGAGTGGGACTGGCGACCCACCCCCTATGGGCATATCCCCATCAGTAGTCCCCGAGCGCGGTGGTGATGAAGCGTGGATCTGGAGCAAGTCTTGGAAAGACACAGTGATGGATCGAGATGAATCGCCACCGGGCTCCCGAAGATAAAATTGCGAGCTTGGAGCCAGTCTCCAATCGCCAGAGCTTGGTCAATCAATCGGCGGATGACAGTCGGCGTCAGCCAGTCGTCGTCTGACAGTCGGCGTTAGCCAATCGTCGCTTGCCAGTCGGTGCGCATTCACCATAAGGACACGTGGAAGAGCCAACGGCTAGATTTCACGTTGACCGAGGTATAGACCGTTTGCATGTCGCTGACCGTTGGGCCTGACGTGACAGTTAACGGCTAGTTTAACGGCTATTCAGCCGGAACCGGCGCAAATCTTGACCGTTGATTGTGGGGCGGCGATTCCGGGACGAATTAACGAATGGATTTCATTCTTAATCTGGGCGAGTATGGGCGGTATAAAGGGTCGCCCCTGGGATTAGGGTTCACCACTCTTCCGCATTCTTCTCATATCTTCTCCTCATCTCATCCTCACTCCAAGCTCCACACGCATCCATGGCGGCGAAAGGCTGGGGCAAGTCGAAGGTCACGCGGGAGTCTCTCCTCCCGTACGTCGCTTCCGGGGTCATCCCGGAGTTCAAGCAGGAGCGGTGGCGAGTTCCGCCGGCGAACAAGGTGGAACCCCTCCCGCGGCCCGGGGAGTTCGTGATCTTCCTGAGCTTCCTCGACCGCGGGTTCGCTCTCCCCACCTCCGATTTCCTCCGGCAGTTGTTAGCCTTCTACAACATCAAGGTATCCGACCTCGGGCCGCACAGCGTCCAACAGATTTCGCTGTTCGTGGCGCTGTGCGAGTGCTACTTGGGCTGCCCGCCCTACTTCCCACTGTGGGTGTCAATCTTCCACGGGCGGGCGACTCGGGCTAGCAAGAGCAGCGAGGCACTCATCCCGAACGGAGGAATCACCTTCCAAGTGAAGTCGGGGAAAGCTTCATCGACATGGCGCTCCCCAAGAAGGCGCAATCGCAGTGGCGCCGCTTCTGGTTCTACGCCAAGGAGTACACTCCCCCCGGCGAGGTCTGCATTCCCCAGTTCAGCCCCGAGCCCAGCATCCCGCGACGCCTCAACGTCCGGTCGCTGCCGCGCGAGCAGGAGGAGGTGGTGACGGAGATGCGCCAAGTGATCCAGGCGCTGAAGGATAGCGGCCTGACGGCGGTCAACACGTATAACTGCTGGCTTGGCCGATGGCTGATCCCCCTGCGGTGCCGAGCTCACCCCATGTGGGACTACCGGGGGCAAAACGACTGCACCCGGTCAACGGCGACTGAGTGGGACGAGAGCGAGTACCGGAAGGCGCTCGCCAAGATCACCACGGCCACCTTTACCTCCTTAGGGGACGGGCTGCAGCCCTATTCCGAAGAAACCCCGGCGCCCCAGGTAATGTTTAGTACAATGACTCCGCACGGCTTGGCCGTGTCTCTTCTTTTCTGACTCGTTTCCTTGATTCAAATGTAGCGCTGGCAGAAGATCGCTGACCACCTCCCCCCCCCCCTTGCCGGGAAGGAGCCACCAGAAATGACTGAAGGCGAAGAGGAAGAGGTCGACGACGACGAGGAGCGCACCGAGTCGGACTCCGAGGCGCGAGACTTCATCAGACTCCCGCGCGGGACGAAGAGGAGTGCCGGGTCCTCGTCCCAGGGCGCGGTTGAAGAGGAGGCGACCTCTCGCCCGGAGGGCGAGGCGGAGCCTTCCAAGGAAGGGGTCGAGCCGCTGTCGAAGCGCCTGCGCCCCACTCTCCTGGAGGGTTCCATGAGGCTTCAGCGCCCCTTGAAGGACGCGATCGATGCGGGAGCTCGAGCCGGTCCCGGCGTAAAAGCAATCCCCACAGTGAGGTAAATGCTCCTTGTCAAACTTGTTCTCCTTGTGGCGGGATTGGGTGTCGACTCACCTTGCCTCCCTGTAGGTCCAAGAAGAAGACCTTGGTGAAGCCGGCCGTGGCTGAGGTGGCGCCCACGAGGGCGGCTGAGGCGAAGAAGAAAGCCGCAGAGAAGAAAGCGGCGCCATCCGACCTTGGGGGCGCGGGGTCGGCTCCGGACGAGCCCGTCACCGCGAGCCAAGCTGAGAAGGTGGGTGCCAGCCACGCCGAGCCCACCGCCGAAGTCTTTCCTCTACCCAGCATGGCTCGCGGGGGTATGGCGAGTGCAGCGACGGGACCGGACGTCGTTCCACCCGTGGTGGAGAAGGGGTCGGCGGTCGTCGGGTCGACCGAGGGGCAGAAGGCGCCCGAGGTCGAGGAGAACATCATCGAGAAGGGTGGCCTCTCGGAGCCGCTGAAGGAGCGCCGGTCCAAGGCTGCCAGGGACCGAGCCCCGCCCAATGACGCCGACACGCGGGCGGGCGAGGTGCCGTCGACTGAGGCGGTGATGCAGGCGGGAGAGGCGGCCGAGTCGCGCCATCCACCGCCTTCTACCTTGACCTTCGCTGAGCTCCACACGGCGCTTGGTGAAGCACACGCGGTGAGTGTCTCTGAACTCGTAGTCTAGTCGCCCCCAGTCCCCGAGGGTCGACTTGGTCTGAAGGGGCGAGTCGAGTCTCCCTTTGTCCGTCTGGTTATCCTTTGTTGACCTTTGGCATTGTTTTTGGATTTTTGCAGGCGGAGGTTAAGCGATTGACCGCGCTCGTGGAGGAGGCGGCGCAAAAGAACCGGAAGTTGATTGCTGCTGGGCGATAAGTCATGCCCGCTCGCCTTCCTCTCTCGGTATCACTGGTCCTGACTGAACTTTCGCTCTCACCATCTTCTATTTTTTGTAGCAGAGGCGCAGGCAAAGGCTCTTGCCGAGGCTCGGGAAGGATTCGTCAAGGAATCTTTCTACCGCGAAGCCGACTTCCGGGCGCGGCAGGCCGAAGAGGCCCGGAAAAGGGCGACAGCGGAGGTGGCGGACCTGACGAAAGTCCTGGAGCAGAAGGGCCGGGAACTGGAAGACGTCATCACCGAGTACAAGGGAAAGCTGGAGGCCGCGACTGAAGCACGGGATTCCGCGCGTGGGGCTGCCGCGTCTCTGCGGGAGGATATTGCGGCCTTGAAGCAGCAGCACGCCAAGGAGTTGGCTACGAAAAGGAGGCGTCCGAAGGCATCGTCCTGGCGGTACAGGCCGAGAAGACCAACTTCGAGGCTTTCGTCCGGGAGATGTCGCGGCAGATTCTCGGTAAGTTCTTGTCTTTGCGCTTGCTGTTTACTTACCGGGGCATCGAGTCCCCGAGCGTGGCGACTTGGCTCTGGGGGCTAGTCGGCTTCGGGGGCCAGTCCCCGAGCATGGCGAGTCGGCTTCGGGAGCCAGTCCCCGAGCATGGCGAGTCGGCTTCGGGGGCCAGTCCCCGAGCGTGGCGAGCCAGCTTCGGGGTGCAGTCCCCGAGCATGGCGAGTCGGCTTCGGGGGCCAGTCCCCTAGCATGGCGAGTCGGCTTCGGGGGCCAGTCCCCGAGCATGGCGAGTCGGCTTCGGGGGCCAGTCCCCGAGCACGTCTAGTCGATGTCGAAAGCGAGTTCTCACTTTTCTCTTCCTTGTGTTGGTGGTTGTAGGTACATGCGACTTCGTAGAGACGGCGACTCCGCGGGAATGCTTGTCGACCGCGACCTCGCATATCATTGCCTGTGCGGGGGAGATATTGGTTGCGCTCCAGTACCTGAGTCCGCGGGAGGTGATTCCGCGGGACACGCCATCCGTCTTCAAGGCCGTGTCCAATATTCCGGCCGTTGTTGACTGGCTTCGCCGCTCCTCCTGCCGTGTTGGCATTACCATGGCTCTGAGCATGGTGCTGGCGCACTACTCCGAGGGGTTCGACGTGGAGGAGGTCACCGCTGGCTTCCCCTCGGAGACTGGCGAGTTCGACGTTGCCGAAGTGCTGCGTTTGATGGATGCGGTGCGCCCCTTTGCCGACCGAGTACTGGCGACTGCGGACTTGGAGACTCTGGCGCCTGGTGACGCGGGGAAGGAGCCGAGCCCAGTGGACTACCCCGCGGAGCGCCTCTTCCATGCCGCGGCCGCCGGCTCCTTGTCCACGTATCCAGTCGTTCTGTATACGCCGAAGTTTCATCACGGCGATGATGGCGCCGAACCTGTCGTAGAAGGGGCTTCGGGGCCGTCCTCGTAGGTTTCTAAGTCCCTGTGTAAGAAGTAACTTGAAGTCCCACGAGCGGGTGTCAGTTGTAAATAAAGTGATAACTTTGCTTAATTATAATTCGGTGGTTGCTTTTGACTTTATGTTTTTGTGGCGGCGATGCTTTTGACTTTATGGTTCCGACTATCCATGGCCTTCAGGCCAGTCGCGTTGCGACCCCGATGAAGGCTATCGATTTGACTGTTTTCCTTTTCGAGCTGGGCGTCCCCAGTCGCAGTACGTAGTCGTTATAGTACGAATAGCAGCCTCATGGGTGGAATAGCGGTAAATTGTAGTTTGCGCTGTTCATATGTAGCGCGCCACTCGTCGTGGCTCGGTGAGCCAGTCGCTTGGCGACTCCAAAGGTGGTCATTGCGGGCGTATTTTCCTTGGCGAGCCGCGGGTCCGTTTTGCGGGGTCCCTAGTCGAAGTACTTAGCCGCGCAATTTGCCGGCCTAAGGTAGAGGAGGGCATTGGTGTGCTGTATAGCGTAGCACGAGACGGTCGCCGTGGCCCGTGGGGCTGGCCGAGCATGCGGCCCTGCTGTGGGTTCCAGTCGTCGTTTTCACCCAACGGCGTAAGGGGTGGTGGGTGACCGGACCTGGTGTTGCGTCCGGCCACGCCGCCATGCCCTTGTTAGCCCGGCTACTTGACCGATCGTGGACTTCGCTCTCCCAGCAGCGGCGACCGGAGGTCTCTCAGTACCGAGTCGCTTATCGCGGCGACTGGGCCGGTATGTACCAGGATGAGAGATGGCGATATCTAGCGGATGAAGGAGAGGCGGTCAGAGTTGGAGATCAATGCGGTCGGCGATTTTTATTAACCTCTGAATTTTGCGGGCTACATTTTGTCCTTAGGTGTAAAACCGTCGGAGGAGGTTGACGTTCCAGGGGCGCTCTACCTCTTTGGTGAGCGGTTCGCCTTTGTCGTCCTTGCGGACGTCGATGAGGTAGTAGGAGTCGTTGCCGAGTACACGGCTGACGGCGAATGGTCCTTCCCAGGGCGGGGACAGCTTGTGCATGCCTTTCTTGTCTTGGATTAGTCGGAGTACCAGGTCGCCGATTTGGAAGGAGCGACTCCGAACACGGCGACTGTGGTAGCGACGGAGATCCTGCTGGTAGATGGCGGTTCTGGAGAGTGCGAGATCTCGGCCTCGTCGAGGAGGTCGATGTCATCCTGGCGAGCTCGCTCGTTGTCTTCTTCGGCGTAGTTGGCGATTCGAGGTGAGTCGTAGGCGATGTCCGTAGGCATAACGGCTTCGGCGCCATACACCAGGAAGAAAGGCGTGAAGCCAGTTGACCTGTTTGGCGTTGTGCGGATGCCCCACGATGCGAAGAGAGCTCTCTGCGCCGGCAACCGGCTGCGCGCTCCAGGGGCACGACCAGGCGCGGTTTGAGACCGTGAAGGATGCTTTGGTTCGCTCTTTCTGCTTGGCCGTTCGACTCGGGGTGGGCGACTGAGGCGAGGTCGAGTCGGATGCCCTTCTCTTCGCAGAAGTCAGCCATCTCCCCTTTGGCGAAGTTGGTGCCATTGTCGGTTATGATGCTGTGAGGGTAGCCATAACGATAGATAAGCTCGCGTAGGAACTTTGTGGCTGTTTTCCCATCGCACTTTTTTATGGGCTTTGCTTCTACCCATTTGGTGAACTTGTCCACCGCGACCAGGAGGTGAGTATATCCGCCGGGGGCCGTTTTGAATTTCCCCACCATGTCCATGCCCCCAGACGGCGAAGGGCCAGGTGAGGGGAATGGTCTTCAATGCCGACCACGGCATGTGCGGCGGCTTGCATACTTTTGGCACCCGGCGCACGAACGGACGAGCGCGACCGCGTCTTCGTGGGCTGTTGGCCAGTAGAAGCCGTGACGGAAGGCCTTGGCGACGATTGAACGCGCGCCTGCGTGGTGGCCGCAGTCCCCTGCGTGGATGTCGCGCAGGATGTTGCGTCCTTCTGTGGTAGCGACGCACCGTTGGAACACTCCCGAGACACTGCGCTTGTATAGTTCATTGTTGATGATGGTGAAGGACTTGCACCTGCGCACGATGGCCCGTGCTTTGGCTTCGTCCATCGGTAGTGCCTGGCGCTCGAGGTAGCTTATGTATGGCTCAGTCCAATCGATGCTGTCGGCGGCGAGTGCGACTAAGGTGGAGTCGGGAGCGGGTGGCTCGGCAATGTCCAGCTCGCGGGGTGCGCGCACCGAGGGGTGGCTGAGGATATCCAGGACGACGCCCGGAGGGGGTTGGAGTCGCTTGGACCCGATTCTTGCTAGCGCGTCGGCTTCTTCGTTCTTTCGCCTGTCGACCCATTCGACGATGTGGCCGGCGAAGCTAGCGCCGGCTTGGTCGACGGCGCGCTTGTATGCGATCATGTTGGCGTCGGTGGCGTCGCGAGTGCCGGAAGTGCGGCTGGCGACCAGGTCGGAGTCGCCGAGGCAGCGCAGCCGTGTTGCGCCCATCTCTTTTGCAACTCGCATACCATGTAGAAGCGCCTCGTACTCGGCCATGTTGTTGGTGCAGGGTTCGAATCTAAGTTGCAAGACGTACTTCACTTGTGTCGCCCTTTGGTGATGTGAGGACGACTCCCGCGCCTGCTCCTTCGAGGTTTTAGAACCGTCGAAGTGCGGTGTCCGGTGTTTAAGGTCCGCGGGGAGCTTGGCTGCTGGGCCTCTTCCCAGTCGGCGAGGAAGTCGGCGAGTGCTTGAGATTTGATGGCATGGCGCGACTCGTAGGTGATGTTGTGGACGCCGAGTTCGACTGCCCACTTGGCGATCCGGCCAGTTGCGTCGCGGTTGCGGACGATGTCGGCGAGTGGTGTTGAGGCGACTACCTTAATGGGGTGCTCGTGGAAGTAAGGAGCCAGTCGCCTCTGGGCCCTGAGGACTGCGTACACCAGCTTTTGGTAATGCGGGTACCGCTGCTTGGATTCGATTAGGGCTTCGCTGATGTAGTAGACCGGGCGTTGTACCAGTTGCTCCCTTCCTTCTTCCTTCCGTTCGACAACCATGACCGCGCTTATAGCGCGGTTCGACGCGGCGACGTATAGGAGCATAGTCTCCCCTGGCAGCGGGGCCGCGAGGATAGGGGCATTTGAAAGAGCGTGTTGGAGCTCTTCCGGGGCCTTCGCGCCTCGTCTGTCCATCCGAATGACTCGACTTCTTGAGCAAGCGGTAAAGTGGCATGGCCTTGTCGCCGAGCCGGGGTATGAAACGGTGAGGGCGGCGACTCGGCCGGCGAGTTTCTGCGCGTCGACTAAGCAGGTCGGCTGCTTGGTGCGCATGACCGCCAGCGTCTTCTCCGGGTTGGGCTCGATGCCTCGTTTGGAGACGACGTAGCCTAACAGTTGTCCGGACGGAACCCCGAAGGTGCACTTTAGAGGGTTGAGCTTGATCTTGTACCGCCGCAAGTTGGCGAATGTTTCGGCGAGGTCATTGATGAGGTCGGTCTGGTGGGTCGATTTGACCACCACATCGTCGATGTAGACATGCACATTGCGGCCGATCTGGCTTTCCAGGCAGTTGTTCATGCACCGCTGGTATGTTGCTCCGGCGTTCTTGAGGCTGAAGGTCATGGACGTGTAGCGATGGCGCCCAGGGGCGTGATGAATGCTGTCTTCTCTTGGTCTTCCTTGGCCATCTTTATTTGATTGTACCCGGAGTACGCATCAAGGAAGCATAGCGACTCGGACCCGGCGACCGCATCGATAATTTGGTCGATTCGCGGTAGGACGAATGGGTCCTTGGGACATGCGCTGTTGAGGCTTGTGTAGTCGATACACATTCGCCACGTCTTGTTTTTCTTTAGCACCGGGACTGGGTTTGCCGGCCATTTTGGGTGTTTGATTTCGATGATGAAGCCGGCGGCGAGTAGCCGGTTTACTTCTTCGGCGATTGCGCGTCGCCGTTCTTCTCCTACAGGGCGCATTGCCTGCCTAACGGGTCGCGCGGAGGGGTCGACGTGTAATTTGTGCTCAGCAAGTTCTCTCGGGACACCTGGCATGTCAGACGGTTTCCATGCAAAGATATCTCGATTCTCACGGAGGAACTTGATGAGCGCGCTTTCCTATTGGGCGGACAGGCCCGTCCCAATGGTAACTTGCTTACTTGGATCGTTTTCTACAAGATCTACTTGGCGAGTGCCTGTTGCGGGCTTGAAGGTTGCTGCGGACGAGTCGAGCTCGGTTGGCTTCTCCGGGATGGCGGGGTCGTTGCGATCTCTTGGGTACTTGGCGAGTTCGGCGGAGTTGTCTTGTTCGTCGGCGATGACGGCGTCGGCGAGCTTGGCGCCGACGTCCTCGCATTCCGGTGCCATCTCCGGATCCCCGTGGACGGTGATGACGCCCCTAGGCCACGGCATCTTCATCATGTTGTATGCGTAGTGGGGGGTCGCCATGAAGCGGGCGGACGCTTGTCGGCCGAGTACGCGGTGGTAGGAGCTGCGGAAGTTCACCACCTCGAACGTTATCCGCTCGGTGCGGTAGTTCACGGGCGTGCCGAAGGTGAGCGGCAACGTCACCTTGCCGATCGGGAAGGCCTTCCGCCCGGGGACGATGCCGTGGAACGTAACCTTGGTGTTCTCGAGGCGTGAGTACGGTAGACCAAGCCGCTGGAAGGTTTCGTAGTACATAATGTTGATGGAGCTTCCCCCGTCCATCAGGGTTTTTGGTAGCCAGTAGTCGGCGACCTTGGGCCTGACGACTAGCGCCACTCGCCCGGGGTATTCGATTCGGGGGGCGTGATCTTCGCGGCTCCAGGTGATGCTTTGCTCGGACCAGTTAAGCCACCGGGGCACGTCGGAAAGTATGGCTTGCGTGTACCGCCACTGCCCTTGCGAGGACCTTCCTGTCTCGCCGGTCGCCGACCCCAGTGAAGGTGTGGAGCGAGCCGGCGCTGCGACCGAAGCCTTCCCCTTTGTGCTGGTCTTGGTCTTTAGCGCGGTCCTTGTGCTGATTACCGCCGTCGTTTTCCTTGGCGCGGCGGGCCCTTTCTATTTGCTTCAGGGAGTAGCAATTTCCCGTCGTGTGATTGGCGGGTTTGCCCTCCTTGCTGTGATAGATGCATGGTGCATCTAGGAGGCTGCGGGCGTCGAAGCGCTTGGGCTGAGGCCGATCCTCCCGTGGTGCGCGAGTGTCGCGCCGGAACGACTTTGGCTCGCGGCTGCTCGTAATCGGTGGTGGCGACCAGCTCGTTGTGTCCTCCCTCTCCGCGGCGCTTGCCGTTGTTAGCTCGGCCGGCGAATCGCGTAGTCGCCACGCCGAGGGCTCCGTGTGCGTAGGGCGGCGGTTGCGTCGGCCGGCCGTACTCGTCGTCCGAGTCGGCCGTAGGGTCTTCGTCGGCGTAGCGGGTGGCGATGTCGAAGAGCTCGGAGATTGAGATATTGTCCCTGGCGACGCGACGGAGCTTGGCGCTTAGTGGTTCGTACCGGCGGCGGCGTCGGAAGCAATAGATTGCCGTGTCCGTGCTGATGCCGCTGGAGGTCGTCCACATATCCTGCCAGCGCTGCACCCACCGGCGGGTCGACTCGCGCGGGCCTTGGACGCAGCGATCCGGGTCTTCTATGGTTGTGGCACGTGTGTACGCGGCGGCGAAGTCGTTGGATGAATGCGGCGCGAGCTTCTTCCCGAGGAGTCAATGCTGTTGACGGTGAGGGTGTTGAACCGGTGGCGATTGACGCCGTCCATCATGAGGGGCAGGTAGCGTCGCTGCGAGTAGCTCGGAGTGGCCACGGATCCCCATTGCCATGGCGTACGAGTCGATCCGGACCGTAGGGTCGATATGTGTGTCGTACTTCTCGATGTCGCGGGGTCCTTTGAATCCCACGGGGTACGGCTCGCCTCGATCATTGGCCCGAAGCAAGCGGGGCCGACTCGAGTGAACGCGCTGCGGCGCGGGGCTTCATCGGCATGACGGTCGTTCATCCGATTACGCGCCCGCCATTCTTGGTCGTTGACGATGTGGGTTCGGGCGTCGGCCGGCTGTCCGTTGGCGGCGACCATCACCCGCGCGGGGCGCGGCTCGGTCGGTTGTTAGACGAGTGGGCCGCGCGCGGTGCCGGCGGCGGGTCGTTGTTGGCGTTGACGATTGCGCGGTTTGCGGCGTCCGGCCGACGCCGCGCGGCTGGCGGATGTGCGCGAATAGAGTCGCCCTTGCGAGTCGGCTGCGGCGTGCTTGCTGCTCTAATGCCTTGGCTACCAGAGCCTTGGCATGCTGGACAAGGATTGCACCGTCTCCCGTTTCGGGGATTCTTGCAAGAACGGCTTGTGCGGCTGCAACGTTGTCGGCCGGAGACGAGTGCAGTGGTAAGCCGTTGGCGTCGACTTCCGCCCGAGGAACTTCGGGTGGTGGCGGTGGGGGTGGCGGAGGTGCTCCGCGCGCCGCTCTGTCTGCGGCAGCCCGACTTCCTTCCGGGATGTCAGGGTTCTGGATTCGGGCGACCCGGATTTCTCCGTCTGGGTCGTCGAAGTTAAGGCGCGCGCTGGGGAAGTCGTTTGCGCGGGCGCGCTCCATGCGCCGGCGGTTTCGCTGCTGACGATAGTGGGATACGGCCCTCACTTCATCTTGCTCGAGACGAAATTTCTGCCTTTCGGCGAGCTCCTTTTTCCTCTGCTCTTCGAGGGCCGCCCGGTGGGCCTCGATCTCCGTTGCGGTGGCGGTTGCAGGGAGGGGGGTGGTGAAGGCATCGGCTGGAAGCTCCTGCTCGCCCCCTGCCATGAAGACTGCGGTCGGGTAGCGGTAGCGTGGGGCCTCGACGGAGTCCGAGTCGGAGTCGCTGCCGAAGAGGGAGAGGATGGAGTCGTCCTCGAAGCCACCTTCGAAGTCGCTTGGGTGGGAGACCAAGGAGATAGAGTCCTTGGCCGACGCCGTGGCCACGGAGCGGGCGGTCGGAGACGCCGCGGTGGACCCAGCAATCGATGTTATAGCGATGATGTCGGTGAAGTCGGTGTCGATCGCGGCGATGACGGAGTCGATGGCTGGGATGATGTCGGCGGAGTCGGCGGCTGTCGAGGCGACAGTGGAGTTGGCGGTCGGTGCCAAGACCGCCGACTCGGCATCATCTTCCAGGGCCGTCTCAGCCTCTGTGTATACCTCGCCGGTGACCGGGCGAGTAGCAGTGAGGAGCTGTCCCGGCGCGAAGGGGTCGTGCGACCGACCGAGGCGAGGCTCAGCGGGGTCGCTAACGCCGGCGAGCCCAACGAAGAGGTTGATGGAGCCGATCGGCACCATCCAGGCGTGCTTGAGAGGCGACGAGGCGGGCCGGTAGGTGCTTGGCTGGATGTGGAAGAAATTGCCGGTGGCGATCATCCTGCCGGAAGCAACCGGCCGCCGCACTGGCGAGTAGGGCCTCGCCGTAGCTCGGAGGCTTGATGTCCCATGCCCCACGGTGGGCGCCACTGTCGTGGATGTGACCACGGCAGATGCTACAGGGGGTAGCACTTCGTTGATGCGAGGGGAAGGGAACATCGCCATCTACGGGTCGAGGTGCAAGAGACGCAAGGGTTTTACCCAGGTTCAGCCCCTCCGGAGAGTAAAGGCCTACGTCCTGCTAGATCTTTATTGCTCAGTGGAGAATTACAAAGGGGGGGCTCGGTCGGCGGCTACGCCGAGAGCTTACAAGGGGAGATCAGATCTTCGAATCAGGTGTCCTCTAGGGTTTAAGCTCGGGGGTTTATATAGACACCCCCGATCTAGGGTTACATGGCGATAACTCCGAATCGTATCAGTTGCTACTAATCCGGGATTCGTTAACCCCCTTGCAAGTAATCTTCTAATCCAGTCGCACAGATCTCCTCCTTAGGATCACGGCCCAGTCGCCTTAGGGCCCAGTCGCTCGGGTGACTGGCGGTCCACCTGAGCCTCCGTCTTCACGGCGAGTGGGACTGGCGACCCACCCCCTATGGGCATATCCCCATCAGTGTGCTTTCCGACGACTGACGATAAAGATCTTCCCGGCGAGACGCGCACGTTCCACAATCGGCGATAGCGGAGATTGGCTAGGTACGTACCTGCTAGCTAACCCGATCAGCACAACCCAATACACACGCACACAATAAACGATTGATTGCCATCGGGCCTTGGTGTTTCTTTACTGCTTCAACAACGTGTATTGGTATATATGGACATATATACTAGGCAAATCATATTGAACCAACACGAGTCGGCTATGCACTCTAATCCTACCCTGATAGGTACATGAAACCTGCACGCACACGCACTCGTACACTACACGGATACGACTACGAAGCACTGGATGTGATTATTTCCAACATCCGTTTTCTGTTCTTGGCGAGCGAACGAAAGCAACGATCGGGAGAAGGAGGTAGGCTAATCGAATTCTACTCCACATGAGCCAAGTAATATCTCAGCTAGCGCAGCAAGGTGGGACTCCTCCGGCACGTATGCACGATCTTGGTCGGCCGTTTGTTGGGCAATTAAAACCAACGCCAACACGTAAGCCTCATCCACCCGGACCAAGGCTACATCCGGTTTTCTCTATGTACAAATTGATATTTTTTGATCTACCAAAGAGTAGCATAAACATATCGGTACGTGACTTATCGGGGCACAGTGGGTAATTTTACATTAATTTTTAAGGCAGATTTCGTGACGTACCAAAAACCAAACGAAGGAAACACTTCTCCTTTATTATTAGGTATAGATATAGACTAGACAGCATATGTGTTCGCCCATCCTGTGAAACTCGGAGGAAGGGGGATCACATGGATGGAGACGAAGGGAGAGCAGTCACGGGGCCGCTGTTATTTATGGTGCCTCCCCTTTTTCGGGTGATGTTAACTGTTGTGCATGGTCTGTCAGTATGCAGGGTTTGTCAGACGCTTCGTTCGTATATTACATCCCCACATCTGTCCCTCGAAGTGATGTCCGGATCAAGGACTGCAGCGGCGTTGTGCAACCAAATACGACCAGCAACATCAACACATCCGCCATCTCGACACCTGTCTCACTGCACCATATCTGGTCACCATTCTCTTCGTTGACAACAAGCCAAGGAGGACAGATAGATCAGTGAAAACTAGAAATACCTGACGAGACATTAGTAATTCAATACTATATAATTAAATCTCCATGAAATTTCCACTTGAACTGAACTTTATCTAATAGCCTAGCTTCCATGTGTTTTGTTCTCATCGACATATGCTACATGTATCCTTTTTTTTCTTTGATGCTTATGCATGTGACTTGTGGAGCCATGAGGCTCATCGAGAAGGCCAGAATGCAAGAGTTGCACAAGCGGGCTCGCAAGCGCTTCCGACATCAACAACAGCAGGGCCGTGAAGCTCCATGGACAGCGGCAGTGTGGCACAAGCAAAAGAACAATATGAAGAGGATTGGTTCAGGAGGTTGGAGCAGAAAAGCCAATACTGCGGAACCTGCCAACGCTGGTCATCGTTTCTGGCCACCGACGTAGCAGTAGCCCTATACTATGGGAGGAGAAGAACGGGTTTGCCTGCAGTCCGCAGTCCTCCACTACCGGGTCTCGTTGAACTCCTATGCTCATGGGACCGTGGAGCTAGAGCGGCGGGTGACCATGTAGGCGGGGCGCCGGAATCTTGGGGCGGAGCCGGACAGCCATGGAGGTAGCGTTGGTCGCCATCTCATTATCGATGAAGTAACCTTGTTCTCTCATCATGTCCTCCTTGGTCAGCGATTCGGCGACGGCTGAAAAGAATCTGAAGCAGGCATGGCCAAGAGTCGTTTGGCTCCAGCGTGTGGACGACGATTGTGACCGCGTTTTCCTATGTCTCTATTTATAGATGGTGATTAGGGGAGGAAAAACATGTCAAACCAGAACTTCGTTGTTTGTCCAGACCCGGTGGTACTCTCGCCGCTGTCCAGACCCGGTGGTACTCTCGCCGCTCCGATACCAATTGTTGGTCCAGACCCGACAGTACTCTCGCCGATCTGATACCAAACACAGCCCTGCCTCCGAGTGCTTTCCGACGACTGACGATGAAGATCTTCCCGGCGAGACGCGCACGTACCACGATCGGCGATAGCGGAGCTTGGCTAGTTACGCAGCTGCTAGCTAACCCGATCAGCACAACCCAATACACACGCACAATAAACGATTGATTGCCAAAGGGCCTTGTCGGTCCTTGGTGTTTCTTTACTACTTCAACAACGTGTATTGGTACAACTTAGCTATTATTACATGGACATATATACTAGGCAAAGCATCTCTAAAGAGCTTTAAGCTCCTAGTGGTTTGGAGGCCTGTGGTTCATTCTCAATCTAAGCGAATCGCACGTCGCCGTGTGTTGCTGCGTTTCTGCAAACTGTCATTGTACAGTCGGTTCATTAGGAAGGAAAAACTACCCACAGCATCAAGTTGACCAGCGACAGACACACCACAACCCTTCGCATCTTTGACTTTTTGTTCTCTCACTCACACGGTCACACCTCCACGGCTCCACCGCCGGCTCTGAGGTTACTGGACAAAATCAGCGCGCCGACTCCCCCGACCTTCTTCCCCTGGTAATGCTTTCCTTCCACGCTGCTCCTACACCGGTGCCCGCTTCTAGCACATCGCCGGACAGGCTATGCGGCAGTCTGGGCCTGGCCTAGATCGGTGCCAGCAGATGTAGTCGCCGCCAAATCGAGCTCGGCCACCGCCGCTGCTGCCTGCTGCACCGGTGTTGGGGACCGAGCATCTTCGTCCATGAAGGCCGCTTGCTCAATCTCTTGCGGGCTGCTGGCCTGTTGTCCACCAAGTTATTCGCCGCCAAATCAACCTCCGGCAATCGCTGCCATGCAGCCCCTGGCCCTGGCCGCGGCTGCTGTGGCGAAGGTTGATGCCCGGCGGCGCTGGCGCTGATGCTGGAATGCACGGCACCACAAACCGGCTTGGAGCGTCGCCAGAAGTTGGACAGGCCACGTCCCGCGAAGAGGAGTGACGTCATGAACTTCACCGTGCAGGAGGGCATGGCCGGGTAAGTGTGACACTTATTGTGTGCCTCTCCCCCCGATTGACTGACTATCCATGTATCCATCTATTGCATTTGAAAGTCGCACCGCTGTAGTTGAGTGTGATGTGCCCAACAAACTGATTTTGTGTGGCTTGGGAGCTGGTGCATGTACGTGCAACCATGAGAACTATCTGAATTGTGAATATCTGGACTCATCTTAATTGAAGAACAAGTTCAGTTAAGCATTCCTGGTTGAACTCATGTACCACTATAGTTAATGCCAAGCATTTGATTCATTGTGGTGGTGAGGTGATTGGATGCTTCATGGTAAATGCTACAGATGCTTGGTGCAGTTTTTGGTTGGAAGGGGAATTTGGTCCTAGGATTGTGGTGTAATTAGGTGATTCTTCCAATGGTCATGCCATGCCTATGTGCTGTGTGGTTTCGGGTCATATATGGCGAACATTGTCATATTTGATTTGGTACTGAATATTCTATTGGTTCTTGTTACTGAGTGATAAACATGGTTTTCTTTGATTCTGACATGGATGTACGATGTTGAACTATTTGCTTAATGTCATATCTTTTTTTTTGTACTTCATCATGCTGTAAATTTGCAAGAAATTGATCCCAAATATTTTTTTGTAATGCGCATTTTCGCTTGGCCCGGGGACATATATTTGCAAGAAAGTGACCTGGAGAATATTTTTTAACCAATTAAGTACATTACGTTCTTGCATTGTTTCATGTCTCTTGGATCTTCTATGCTGACGTGAGCTTTATGCAATATTTGCTTGACCTAGGGAACTTTTATGCTGTATGTTGAGGTGATGAACTACCAGGATGGTAAATGTGCTACATGTCATGTAACTTCTGCTTGCGTATTCATAATATGCTATGCTCCCAAAAAGTATAAATTCTCTTGTTCTATTAGAACAAAGAACCATGAAGCTGTTTCGAAGAGCTTATATTTCTGATTATGTGGAGTTTGATATTATTTTTAAACTTTTTTTTGAAATGAAGGATTGTTACCTTAAAACTGGTACATGATTTATTAGAATAGTAGACAATAGCTTCTTTGTGTGTTCAAAGTTGTATGATTTTTTAGCAGAGAAGGTAATGTGTACTGACTACATTGCAGCTCAGTGCAAATAAAGTTATTGAGCACATGCAGATAAATTTGTCAAGGATGGAGCTGTTCAGGCGGAGAAGCAAACAAGCTCCTATGGGAATAAATACTGAAACTTCTATTTGTCTAATATTTCTTAATTATAACTTATTCAACTACAAGAGTTTATTTATATACATAATTTCTCTATATTTTCCTCCAAGTGCTAAATGTGTGCTTAGGTAGTTCTCACGAAAATAAGTATTGCACTTGTGTGCCCGGAGAGGTCTAATCTTCTATAAAGCTTTCAGCTTATTTACCCTATGCTAATGAGGCTTCTTAAATTCGATTGTGCATTCTATAATTGTGGATTTTTTTGTAGAGCACCTTTTTCATTAGTGTTTAGAGAAGCATCAAAAGTGTGGATGGAGATAAAATAGGTGGCCGAGTAAGTAGTGAGGAAGGATCATGGATTCTTGCAGTGATCTCTCGGTCGCGCTTATAATCATCCTACACCTTATGTGGCCGGTCGGCCATGTCTGTTGTACTTTTCTCCTATTTGTCGGTGTCTCGCATTGTCGGTTGTCTATGTAGCGTGTTCACGAAGTGCAGGTGGGTTTCTGGGTGGCTTGTGTCTGGGTTGGGAGGGGTTTGCGTGCATTACTTTGTGCGATTTTGTTTCCGGTTAGGATTGGGGATAGTGCTTTCTTGTTGGCTGTTGATTTCTGTTGTCATTTAGCTACTTCAGTGTGGGAATGCTTGGAAATCTGTGTGTACGTGTAACAGCACGCCATGCCGTTTAATCTCAGGGTTGTATGTGAGAGAGGCATGTTACATTTAATCTCACGATTGTATACGAGAGAGCCATGTTATGTTGTCGAGTTGCTTGTGAGCTTCAGCTATGCATGATAGCTAAAAGATTAGATTAGTTTGCTCTGATGGGATAGGCATGATGGCATTATTGATTTAATCATTTCAAGAGTGTTTTCCAGTTTTGGGGTACTTTCTAAGGTTTTAATTGGTCAGATAAACACGCCTGGAGCCTATCTGTTTGTTTAAAATGCATGGTGTTTCCCTCATAAGAATTTCTTTGTACTGAAATTGATGTGATTATGTCTATTTCTGCAGGCATTGAACTGATCCAGAGTACAGATGTTGTAAAGGCTAATCTTGCCTGCAAGATCATGACTAAGGTTTGCTCTTCAGTTCTGAAATTCAATTTCTTCTTGAAAGTTGAAGGATCCCCATGCAAGTGGAACTACACTTTTACCACTTCACTAAGTTACACGATGCTTATCTCATCATGTTGTGTGATGCACAGATAATAAGTCAATAGCATGATACACTAGGAAAGGCTTCTACTGTCTTTTAATTACCTCAAAACATGTGGTTCCATTACATCATTACATATGTGCAGGGTAGTCCCCAAAAACCAAAAGAAATTGCTAAACAAAATCTTAAAAGGAGCTAATGAAAGGGTGTAGTTGCATATCTTGCTCGGCTCTACATGTTTTCATTGATTTTTTTTGTAAGCTCTTTGTTTATGACATGTCCTTACATAAAATCCCAAAATGATCATATTACCATTTGATCTCTTATTTTTCATATTTGCACCGCGAGAATCTTAGAAAAACTAAGTATTGTGTATGCACTGCTGACCCCCCCTCCTCCACTTCATTGCTTCCTCTGGCCGGACTCGCCCACCTATGCCCGCTCCTTTATTTCCCCTCACTGGCTCACTCACTTAACATCCATATCTTTTTCCTTAAGACCACAAGATATCATCTGAAGTTGTGAACTAATTAATTATTCTAGGCTCCTGACATTTGATCGAACCTATGTACCCTTAAAAGCTATCAAACCTAATTCTTGCTAACTTCTGTGTTTATGCATTTAGATATCATCTAAATCCGGATGTAATTATTTGTTGCGGGCTCCTGGCTTTTTGTGAAATATATGCATGTTCAGAAGCTAAGAAAGCTGATGCCTATTGACTTCACTATTTATATGTTTTATTTTTATGGTTGATTTTCTCGCTAAGTGGAAGTTGAAAACAAGACTAGTGTGTTTCCTGAACTTGTGTTTTCACTCTTTTGTCTTATATAATGGGAGATGGATTTAACCCAGGATTGGCCGCATTGTAGCATATATAATTCTATGTTGTTGATATTCTTGGCTACATTATACAAGGAAAAGTTCGTATGAGGTTCAAAAAAAAAGGTGTATTCTAACATAAGCAAGTCAGTAGTAGAACTGATTTTAAAGTAAACAATGTCAGTTCACGCAACTCTTATACATTAGTAAAATGTAGTGAATACATCGTAGCAATTTGCACAAAAAAACTGCACTTTGTACTATGAAAGAGCTGATCAGTAGACAGTAGTGTTGAACTCAATGGTGTCGCCGTGTCGGTGTGTCGTGCATAAATTGGTACTCAAGTAGAATGCGGCTCTTGAGATGCATGTAATTGTATTGTGCTTTCTCGCACGTGTCTTCGCCAAATATGGTCATTTCCCATGTAGATTCGTCGAGGAAGGATACAATAATGAATAATGGAGTCGCCTTCTTCCAGCTTGTGCACCTAAGCGAATTAGAGAAGTGTGCCCACCCATCGCCGAGGTACATGAGTTTTTTCCACTCCATGAGGGTGTGCGGCTCTGACTCTCCAATTTTCCTAGGAAAGTTGCTAGCGATGCAGCGATGCAGTGTAGAAACAAAGTTGGTATCTTCAACCAGGAGAAGACCTCACACTGTGGGAGGATGCCAGCTTCATTGGATTAGAGATGATGGAAGCTAAGTTCTCTTGGACATCGCAACAAGCATAGCCGGGGCACCATGTGTCAAGAATTTTATGAGGTTTTCTGTCAATCAGTACTTTTCCATTAATCGTCGGCATACCATTAAAAATGTAGTTTGGAAGGCAACTATACTTTTTAATAATGAATAGTTAAGATGAGCTATTGTTAAAAAAATTAATGCAAAGAACGAGCATTGGAAGGCAACCATACTTTTTTATAATGAATAGTTAAGATGAGCTATTGTTAAAAGAAATGAATGCAAAGAACGACGCGGAAAAGTTAAACAATAACAATAAAGAACGGCGCGCAGGGCCGGCTCTGGTCCAGGGCAAGAAGTGCGACGGCCCGGGGCCCAACCAAAATGGGGGTCCATTATTTCTGTCACAGTGCATATAGGAATAGGTAGAAGAAAAAATTTAAGCCCATCTAACATGCACGCAGCTTAAATTGGGGCCCATTTATAGAATTTTCCCTAGGGCCCTCCAAATCCTAGAGCCGGTCCTCACGGCGCGACAACGCACGCGAGGTCCATCTTGTATTGAACCAACACGAGTCCGTTATGCACTCTAATCCTACCCGGATAGGTACATGAAACCAACACGCACACGCACTCCTACACTACACGTATACGGCTACGAAGCACTGGATGTAATTATTTCCAACATCCGCTTTCTGTTCTTGGCGAGCGAATGAAAGCAACGATCGGGAGAAGGAGGTAGGCTAATCGAATTCTACTCCACATGAGTCAAGGATCTCAACTAGCGCAGCAAGGTGGGACTCCTCCAGCACATATGCATGATCTTGGTCGGCCGTTTGTTGGGAAATTAAAACCAACGCCAACACGTACGCCGCATCAACCCGGACCAAAGCTACATCCGGTTTTCTCTATGTACAAATCGATATTTTTTTGATCTACTAAAGAGTAGGTACGTGACTTATCGGTGGCACGGTGGGTAATTTTACATTAACATTTAGGGCAGATTTCATGACGTATCAAACCAAACCAAACGAAAGAAATCCTTTTATTATTAGGTATAGATATAGATAAAGATATACAATATTTTTCTCAATCAATGCATCGAAACATAAAGCTTTTTAGACTAGCCACAATGGGAGTATCATAAGTAGTATCATGCATGCCATGTTGGCAAAAATCTGATGTGGCACACCAATTAATGAGGTGAGAGATGAGAGTGGTATCATAATATGATACCGTATCATAGCACGTAAAACTAGAAACTTAATGTCAAACACATCATGTACACACATTTGCATTGAGATTCTACAAAACATTAAATATGATGATACTATGATACTATCTTATGATACTATGCATTGTGAGGTTGGTATCATAAACTAGTATCATGTGCATGATACTAGTGTATGATACTTCCCATTGTGACCAGTCTTAGGTTTAACCGAGAAAAAAAAACACAACTACCTAGCTGGTCTATTTTCTTTTTAATTTCTGCATACTCTCGAAAGCCAAATCACAATTTCAACTCGAAGTGAGACTGTCATAACTTATGAAGATGGCTAATATTTTATTTCGCTGGATTAACTTCCCTACCAGAAGGATGAAATGTCTCATTCCTATTTACATCAAGACTCTTTCTGTTGAGCTTGTGGTGACTGCTCTTCTTGATGTATCCGAGGAAACAGTAGCTCGTGTATTTGCTTCTCTGCGCTGAACTCTGAAGTAGCCTACAGTGTAAGAACAGCATGAGAATGAAATGCAAAGATTTTCTTCCTGTACAAACTAACGTTTCTCCACCTTTCATCCACTACAACAAAAATGACACGTAGAGACGTCTTACTTTAGACGCTTTTGTATTCATCTTTACATGAAAACCCATGTCATGAATAAAGACGTTTTTAAAGACGCTTGGGGGGTCGTCTCCCCGTGACAATATTCACCATCACCACCCGTTAAAATTTCCCATCGCCTGAGATCCACGATATACCTATCTCGTCTTCTACCATTAACCCACGACCAGATCTTCCGTAAAAAAAAAGAACCACGGCCAGATCTGTGGAAACAAACCGCCGCCTTTAGTTCCCCCAGCAGGGCCTCTCCGATGAACCCTGCACGGCGACTGGCGACACCTTGCCTCCCCTTCCTGGTACAGGGTCCTCGTCCACTCGAAAGGTTTGTTGAGGTGCTGCGTAGGGACTCGATCCAGCAAGACTCGGTGTAAAGGTGCCGTTCGCCACAAGCCCATGGCGGATCGTAGCCAGCAATTCCATGCAATTGACGGTCCACAGGTATGTTCACGTACTACTCCAATTTAATCTCAGATCGTACCTCTGTTTTTGGTTGAAACCGAGCCAATATCTTTTCTGATTGGTGCATCTCTGCAAACTACAGTCCCTGGAATAACGCTTGTTAGATCTAGTTACTCCGTAATAGTTTATTCGCATGGTGTGGACTCGAACAAAAAAAAAGCATCACTCAAACTATTCCTATACCGGGGACTACAGTAGATCCGTAGGTGAATCTGGCAAAATTTGTGACCTAATTAAATACTCGTAACGTCCAATTTCATGATATAAGCCTGATCAAACATAAATATGATGATATCAAGAGCTAATGCAAAGTTGGATTAGGACGTGCCCCAGATTTATATCACTTTTTTTTTTGGCATGCAAATATATTCTTGGACTTGAACTTGCATGGATGATACTTATGCCCTCTTCTATAATCTATATAAATGGTCTATTTGTTGTGATTTAGACCAAATAAATGCACATGTAATTTACTAACCTGAACTATTTCTGTATTTTAAGGTATTGCCTATATGAAGTTTGTGGAACCTTCCAAGTACAATAGACAGAAGGTCACTACAACTACCGTCTATGTAGCAGTAAAGTGATGGCCATTTCTTTAATTAGCTAACATTTTCAGGTTAATTTTTCCTTTGACCTTGCTTCAGTTCTTCATGTCTTACCGGAGATGTAAGCTACATCGCTTAAGTAGACCAATGTGCAAGGCTTGTGGATAAATTATATAGATCAGGTTCTTAAGTACATTTCATCATTTTTTCCGTAAATTCTCTACAACCAATGCCAGTAACCCTTATTTTCCTAGACGACAGTTGGTAAAGTTCTGAAGATGCGCCATGAGGATGTTGGTGCATCAGGGCTAGCGGTACTTATTTTCTCCAAGCTAATAAGTAATGTAAGCATGCAGTTTTGAACTATAATTACCAATTGTAGCATTAGCATGGTATAAGTTCTACGAACTATATTGAACTTATGCAATTTATTTCCTTGTTTCTTTCTAACTTGAATTAGGTTGTTCTGTGCAGAGTTATGATGATCACAGTATTTTGGCAGAACTTTGATGAATCACATTAAAAGACCACGGGGAAAATATCTATATGATGCTGTGAAGACTCGTCGGAGTTGAAGCACATGTAAAATCTTAGATGGATTCTAGCTAGTTAGAATTACCTGTGTACATAAGAATTTTTTGTTCATGATACCTTTGTCTCCCTTTTACATGTACGTGCAGTTCAGCTGTAAAAACGAATATCCCTTGATTAATAGTATATTTATTTGGCTGCAATGCAGTACACAGTTTATTGATTTGGAAGCTATACGTAATTTTCTTTCTTTAATACAAGAGTTGGTAATTTAGACATTTAAAATTCAAAATGATTTTCTCCCGTTAGGACGCATCAAAGCATCTCATCATTTGGTAGAGACGTCACGTGACGCAGCTTCACGGCTGGCTCCCACAACGTCTCTAGGTGCATAAACATGCTATACGGAGCGTCTTAAATTTGTAGACACGCTTTCAATTCGTCTCAACAGATTTTGAGACAGTGCATAAGGAGACGTTCCTAGGACGCTTTCTAGGAACGACTCTACGGCCACATAGAGCCGAAATAAAGCGTCTCTAGCACCTAAACTAAACGTCTCTACATGCCAATTTTCTTGTAGTGATCTATCCATCACACACATCACAAAGAATGAAAAAATTATACACAGAAGCTGACCTTTGTTGGGAAAGCAAATCTCAATGTCTGCACTTGTGTTCCTGAGCATAATCTCAAGTCAAACCCAAGGCAGTCCACCCCGATGATTGCTGCTTCCTGCAGAAGCAGTCCAATGTACAACTCTTTCCTTAATTTTCAATGTTAACGAAGTGCCTATGAGAAATGTGAAGAAACATTACCTCTACTGGAATGGCCTTGCACCTCCAACAGAGTGATTTCAGAGCCTGTGTTATCTTGTCTCCACCAGCTCTCAAGCGCGATATTATGTTCGGTGAGGAATGCGCAATGATGTCTGGCCTAGATTTCCGGTATTCTTCTATCTTTACTTTGGGCTACAGGGAGTAAGAAATGATGCTAGTGTTCAAGAATGTACAATGGCAAATCTGCAGGTACATAAGATATTTATATTGCAGAATATCACATATAAGCTCGGGCCACAAGAAGTCCATTTCAGAATTCAAAAACAGGGTTTTAAAAGTTTTCAAAAAACTGAAAAATATCTACATGTACAAAACGTATGTATCCTACAAGCGTGTAAAGTTACAATATGAAATACCTTATATTCTAGGAATGGCAATATTTTGACGATTTTTTTTCTATGAAGGACGCTTTTATGCTTAGTCATTACACTTGGCCATTGCACAATTAAGATGCACACAACCGCAACAATATTAACAAAATTAAAAAAATTAAATATGAAATCCAAGTAAACATCAAGAAATTTAAAATGTCTATGGTGATGTAGGATCAATCCATAGATCCCGCTGTCATCCATGATGGATAAAAATATCTCTCGCCCTGTCCTCCAACCGTTTATCCACCTCGTGGATAGGTCTCAATCCTCTACACGTTATAGAGGCGACCATGAACGGAGCAAACTTGTGCACTGGTAGATAACATGACGAACAAATTCTAACAATATAGCGGGATTTTTCGAGAATACACCAGGTGTATAGATTATATAGAAAGGTGCCAAACAAGGCAAAAGTTGTGCTGCCAACAAGAGGTGACAGCTCCTCACATAAGCCTACTCTCCTTACTGCCATGATATCTCTCTCGGCTCCGGAAACGCAAAACGGAGCCACGGAAGAGCTTCGCAAGCCATCATATATCATACTCGTCCTTGATCTTCTGCTTAATGGTCGCATGTGACACCACCACCCCATTAAAGACCACGTCATTGCGATGCCTCCATATGCACTAGAAGACGTGAATGATCGTCGTCCACAACTCTCGCTTATGCGCCGCAGTGCACACGCGAGATGTCCACCAATCCACAACGTCCAAGTCCCCCTCAGGGAGCCAGTCCATCTTGTTCCAACGTCGAAGTGTCAAAGACCAAACCTCATGAGCAACCACACAGCCTGTGGCCTCTCTTCTCTCGATCTCACGAACAAGATTCAGTAGATGATGAACACAGAGAGACGAGAGTTATATGCTGTGTGCAACTAATGCAGCTTTTCTGTCTGCTTCCTTTCATTCAACAAAGAAGAGAACATGCATGATCTCATGATGCCCACAACGAACGTGCCATCCCACGTCCAGGCAACAAGAGGATTGGGTCAAGCACAAGACCAAATCCTAGTCTATCTTCAGCTAAGAAATAGTTGAACCCTAACTGATACTACTAGAAAAAACAAAGACAATAGTTGAACCCTAACTGATACTACTAGAAAAAACAAAGACAATAGTTGAACCCTAACTGTAACTACTAGAAAAAACAAAGACACTACTCAGACTAGCTAGATTAACCAACAAACTCCTCCTAATCTATGTGTCCTTCACCTCAACGATGCTAATGCGGTGGCTCCCGAAACTGCGCACGACCAAGTACCTTCGTCATGATGTCGGAGAGCTGGTCCTCAGTGCGCATGAACTAGACGTCAGTGTCGCCACTATCAAAACACTGACGAATGAAATGATACCTAGTTTGAATGTGTTTGCTTCGGTCGTGGAAGACCAGGTTCTTCATCAAGGCGATTGTTGATTTGTTGTCGACGCGGAGCTTGACCATGCCATCATCTTATCCAAGCAGCTCGCCGTGGAGCCACCGGAGCCAGACGCCCTGGCATGCCGCTGCAATCGCCGTGACATATTCCGCCTCACAGGACCAAAGTGCGACGATCTTTTGCTTCGTAGACTGCCACGAGACAGCGCTCTCACCGAGATAGTGCAGAACACCACTGGTGCTCTTGCGATTGTCGATGTCGTCGGCCATGTCCGCATCGCTGTACCCCACAAGCTTGGGATTTTTACTCCTGGTGAGTGTACGAGCACCCAAGGTTCTTTGTTCCGGCGATGTAGCATAGAAAACGCTTCACCGCCCTCCAGTGATCGCTTGAGGGTGCTTCCATGAACCTGCTTAGGTACCCCACCGTCTAGCAGATGTCCGGGCGCGTGTGGACGAGGTAGCAGAGGCCTCGTCCGACGTTGCGGTAGAGCGTGGGATCCACCGCCGCCCCGCTCCCCTTCTTGCTCAGCTTCAATCGAGGCTCCATGGGCACAGAGGTAGCGTTGCAGCTGCCCGTCCCCATTTTGTCAAGCAGCTTGTCACCGTAGGCAGATTCCCCCAACTTGATGCACCTAGGGCGCTAGATCACATCAATCCCGAGGTAGTATGACAGCAGCCTCAGGTCGCCCATCCTCAACAGCGACGTCATATACTTCTTGATGTCACCGATCGCCGTTGTGGATGCGACGGTGACGATTAGGTCGACGACGTACACACCAAGCAGGAACCGCGCCCCGTCCTTGTTGTGGGTGTACACCGCATGCTCTGACGGGCACTTGGTGAAGCCAAGTGCGGTGAGGCTGATGTCCAGCTTCGCGTTCCACGCCCGCGGAGCTTGACACGAATCCCGTAGAGTGCCTTGTGAAGTCGCAGCACCTTCTCCTCCGATCTATCCATGACGAATCCAGGTGCTGAGCAACGTACACGTCTTCCTCGAGCTCGCCGTTGAGGAAGGCGGACTTGACATCGAGGTGGTGCACCTCCCACTTCTCCTGCGCAGCGACGGTGAGAAGCAGGCGAACCGAATCGAGCCACACGACGGGGGCGAAGACCTCCTCGAAGTAAACTCCCTCGCGCTGCACATATCCTTTTGCAACGAGGCATGCCTTGTGTTTAACTACGGCGCCCTTCTCGTCCCTCTTCACGTTAAACACCCATTTCAGCCCAATGGGCTTATGGCCGTTAGGTAGATCCACCAGGGCCCAAGTCTTGTTCTGCTCGATGGAGGCCATTTCCTCCTCCATTTCCTTGCTCCAGCTTGTGTCGCGCTGGGCCTTACTGACGCAGCTTGGCTCCTCCGATGTGGTGAGCATGAGGCACCTGGCGAGTCCTGGTAGGTGTAGCTAGCTCCACGGACGGTGGCGGTGAAGCACCCATGGGGTGTACCGGTGTGCCTGCGGCCGGTGTCGAGGCAGGGATAGTCGTGGCAACCTCCTCCTCCGCCTCCTCCATCGTTGCAGCGGGCGAGGATGGCGAGGTAATGTACTCCACCATGAATTCCCCACCGCTTCCTTCGGGTTCCCCGTCTTGCTCCTCCCAGTTCCAGCTCGCCGTCTCTTTGAAGATGACATCACGAGAGACGTGGACGTGGACGCGCCGCGTCGATGGTTCATAGACCCTGTATACCTTCGACCCTAATTTGTACCCAATTAACACCATTGGGGTGCTCCAGTCGTCGAGCGTGCGAAGGAAGGGGCGCGTGGACTTGACGTGGGCAACGCACCCAAACACATGGAGATGCTCGACGGAGGGCTTCCTGCCATGCCACGCCTCGTATGGCGTTCGCCTGTCAGCGCTTCGCGTGAAGGAGCAATTCAGGACGTACACCGCCGTGGTCACCACTTCCCCCAAAAGAAGCGTGGCATCTTCTTGGCCTTCATCATGCTCCTAGCCATGCCAACCATGGTCTGGTTCCGGCGCTCGACGACGACATTCTGCTGCGGCGCGTATGGCACCGTCATGTGCCGTTTGACGCCGTTGTCCGCGAAGTGCGCGGCGAGCGTTTTGGAGGTGAACTCCCCGCTGCGGTCGATGCGTAGGGTGTGCAGCTTGCAGCGAGCCTCAGTCTGCGTCTCCGCCTGGTAGTGCTTGAGTGTTGTCGGGGCCTTATCCTTCGTCGATGGCTGCACAAGCCACATGAAGCGGCTGTAGTCATCGACGAGCATCATGAAGTACTGGCGGCCGCCTGGCGTGGGCGGCATGATCGCGCCGCAATGATCAGCGTGCACCAGCTCGAGCGGCTCCTTCGCTGTGAACTTTTTTTATTGCGGGAAGGGTGCTCGTCGCTGCTTCCCCGCTAGGCACGCCTCATAGAGTTCACATGTGGGCTCGACGTTGGGCATGCCACGCACCATCTGCTCGCGCCCCATCTTCTGTAGCACCTTGAAGTGGAGGTGCCCAAAGCGCGGATGCCAGCTCCACGACGCCGTGTCATGGCGCAGAGCTAGGCACACAGGTTGCACAGGTCGAATGGTGAGCTTGTAGAGGCGGTATGGTGCACGCTTTACCTTGAAGATGAGGTTGTCGCGGATCTTCGGGACACCGTGCTTGATTCGGATTTCGCACACGTTCTCGTCCAGTTTCTCGAGGCTAACGACGCTGCTCCAAAACGCGCGTTGTGGTCCTCCATCGATGTTGAAGGCGATGGTGTCGCGCCCCATGATCTGCACCACGGAGCCATCGCTGAACTTGACGCTGCCGCGCACCACTTCGTCCAGCTCCGCGAACGATGCGCGCTCGCTCATCATATGGTTCGACGCACCTGTGGCCATGTACTACACGGAGTCGACGGGGTCGGTGTCGCGTTGTGGCAGGACCTTTTCCTTTTCCTCGTTGAGTAAGATCAACGCGCGCTCGGTGGGCGTCGTGGCCGCCGCGCGCGTGCACCAGCGTGGTGTTGGTTCCACCCTGCGCGCCCATAGTGGTTGCAGGGGCGGGCAGTGCCGCAGCCGGAACGGGAGGTGCGCTATCCAGCACGATCTCCGTGAGCAGTATGGAAGGATCAGCGTCATCGTCAACCTTGGCCACGTGCACCTCCTTCCTCTTCTTCTTGCGGCACTCACGGGCCCAGTGCCCTTTCCTTCCGTAGTAGCGGCACGTGTCATCCTTCTTGGATCAGCCGGACGCCTTCGCGCCATCCTCAACTGACTACTTGTCGTCGTTGTTCTTGCCGCGGTTCTTGCCCTGGCGGTGATCACCACCTGAGCTGCTGCCACTCCCTCCATGAGCACCTCGCGCGAAGCGTGCACGCCACTCCTCCTCCGAGAGGAAAAGCTTGCCGGAGCCGTCTTCTCCATCGACGAATTCGTTCTCCTCCAGCATGAGCAACCATCCACTAAGCTCCTCGATCGATATCATCTTGATATCTAACAGAGATTCAATCGATCATGCCATCTGACGGTACTTACGTGGGAGGATGCGCACGAACTGCCTCACAGCCTTGGGCTCATCCTCCAGATCGCCGAGCATCTCCAGATCACTAAGGATCGTGGAGAGGCACAGCGCGAAGGTTACCACCGTCTGGCCGTCATTGAACGCAAGACGATCGTAATCACAATGTCGCGTCTAGGCCTTTGCTTCGCGCATGCGCTCTGCTCTGACGCGCATCATCTTGATCGTGTCCCACGCCGCCTTGGCGTTGTCCTTGGCGGTGAGGATGCGCACCAGCTCTGGCGGCACAGCGCGGAGTAGAGCCGACAGAGTGGCGCGATCGTCGTGCTCGTCGCAGTCACCCTCCTTCACGGCTTCCCACAACCCATGTACTTGCAACTAGACGCGCTTGCGCACGGCCCAATTCGCGTAATTGGTGTGTCGGCCACTGCAAGCCTCCAGTGACGTCGCACACCACCCTCTCCCTCAGCGCCAGCTCGCGCCCATGGTGCTGCCAGCTACCATGGCGAACCGGTGAGAGGGAGGTGCGCCTCAGAGATCTTGATCCCGACCCGGACGCCGTGTCCGTGAGTTTCTTCTTCCCCGCCGACGCATCTCTCTTTGGCGGCAGCGTCTCCATCCTGCCATGATCGGCAGGCTCTGATACCACTTGTGGTCTCTCTTCTCTCAATCTCACGAACAAGATTTAGTAGATGATGAACGCAGAGAGGCGAGAGTTTTGTGCTACGTGCAACTGATGCAGCTTTTCTTTTTCTGCTTCCTTTTATTCAGCAAAGAAGAGAATGTGCATGATCTCACGATGCCCACAACTAACGTGCCATCCCACGTCCAGGTAACGAGAGGATCAGGTCAAGCACAAGACCAAATCCTAGTCTATCTTCAACTAATAAATAGCTGAACTCTAACTGATACTACTCTGACGAAAAAAAGACACTACTAACTGAATTTTGACACTTATTCAGAGACATGCTAGATTAACCAATACAGCCAAGGAGTAGATGTTGCAACATCTCCAGCTCCTGGTCGCACAATGGGTAGGCCGGCGAAGAAGAAAGACCCCTGTACTGCAACATGTCTGCCATTCAATAACCGGTTCTCAATGCGAGCCACGTAAAGAATTTGCAACTGTATGGCGCCCTCAAGCGCCAAATCTCATCCATAACTTAGGCCTTTATAGAGCACGTGAAAAACGCGTGACTTGGAGGAATAGCATCCATCTCCAGACCACCTCCACACTACCACATCCTCACGATCGGGATCGAAGGCGATGGAAGCCAACCTATGCCACAAAAAGAAGAACCTAGCAAGGGAGTCCTCATCCATATCCGGCCCACAATCTGTGAGCCATTGCCCCGCTAGGCCATCCTTGACCAAAAAAACATTTTCCCTCCTCTTCGAGAGAGACTTGACCACATGTAGGGCAATGTCCACCACCTTGTCCCCCTCTGACCATCAATCTTTCCAAAAACGAGCACCAGGCTTGCAGAAAGTGTCCGCGTCGAAAATTGCAGTGCAGAGGCTGGGCACTTGAATGTTGAATTCTACCCATGCCTTAAAAGGATCCACCTTTTGAATCCAAGCCAATCAACAACGAAGGGATATATTGAGGAGGCAGAGGTTCGGGATGCCAAGGCCAACGATACAATTCGAGGAGGCGACCTTGTCCCACGTAACCAAGCAATGGATGTCGTTGATCTCCCCCTGACCTTTCCACGGGAAGGCTCTATAGATCTTTAAGAGCACTTCTAGGACCTTCTGGGGAATGTCCAAAGACATCATGGCATGGATGGGGATCACGCACAGAGTGATCTGGACGAGAATTGTTCTACCTCCACGGGTGAGAAACTTCGCGCACTAGGGCTGCAGCCGATCGGTTGCATTCTGCACCTGTGCAGCCATCACTTTCCTCATACCACGGGCCAGCCCCAAGTACTTGAAAGGGAAGGAGGCCACCCCACATCCAAGGATCCTACGGGCCAACTCCACTTGCTCCGGCGTGTAACAAATTGGATGGAGGAAAAAAAATGCCAGGTTGGTGCGTAGCGCCGACGCCTGCCCGAAATTATCCACAATGGAGGCACACGTCAGAAGTTCAACTTTAGTTTGGCAGCCAAAGGTCGCCACGTCGTCAGCGCATATCGAAGTGTGATGCCGGAAACCACTCGCATCAAGTTCTGTCAGCAACCGTCTGCTGCCGCTGGCTTGAACAACATGTGTAGGACATCCATGATTGCGTCAAAGAGCAAGGGCGAGAGAGGGTCCCCTGGCGCAGGAAGCTAAGCAGAGGTCTGAACTAACTGATGCGGTAAGCTACCTGTCTGGTGCACGAGAAGATGGAATATTATCCTTCAGTAAGGTGGCGATAACAGGCCATAGAGGTTGAATATCAGTCCCCCCAACTACACCATTAACCAAACCCCGTGTAGACACGGTACCAGGAAGTCCACAAATTATGGTGAGCCGCTTGTGGACAAACCCTAGATTTGCTAGAACCTCTAGTTGAAAGGCTCAATCCACTGTGTGAAAAGCTTTAGTGATATCCAACTTCAGCAAGATGACATCCCTATTCGGCGCATGAAGTTTCTGTGCCATGTAGTACACCAACTGGAAGTGGTCGTGGAGACACCAAACACATATTAAGGCACTCTGGTGAGGTCCCATAATCTTCGGCATCCGACGTGCCATGTGTGAGGAAAGCGTCTTAGCCACGAGCTTCGCCACAGACTGATGGGACCAAATACTTTTACCTCCACACCATCCACATGCCTGGGCAAGAGGGAGACCAGGGCCAGGTTGGCCGCGTGTAACCCTCTGCAGTCACCACTCCACGAATCTTGGAAGGCCTGCATGACATCATGCTTGATGATGTGCCAGCGTGCTACATGGAACCTACCGGAGAAGCCATCCGACCATGGAAAAAAATAGCGCGCTATTCCAACGCTAATAGCACGCTATAGCATATCTGGAGAGTCGACGCTACGCTATTTCGACGTTATAGCGCGTTATTCGCGTTAATAGCACGCTATAGCATGCTAATAGCGTATTTTTAGACCCACACTATTTTGTTATAGCGCGCTATTTTTTTCCTTGCATCCGACCCCTTGTCCATCTCCATAGAGTGAACAACACGCTAGACCTCCTCCTCGATGAAAGGTGCCTCCGGCTTGGACAGGTCGTGAGACTGCACTCCTGGATAGTCCAAGTCAAGCAAAAAACCGCGCTCTGCGACATGCCCAGGAGGTCCCCGTAGAAGGAGTCAACTGCATCGGCCTTTGCATCCTGGTCCGACATCAACACCGCATCCACCTTAAGTTGTGCAATGAAGTTCTTCTAACGCCCGGTGGTTAGCAAGGAGGTGGAAGAATTTGGTGCAAGCATCTCCCTCCACAATAATATAGGGATTTAAAACGTCTACTACTGTTCACCTTTCTTACAATCACACTTTTGTAACTTTTGTATAGCCTTGAGTTAAGGTATTTCACATTGAAATTTTACATGCTTGCAGGATATAACGTATACGTGTAGATTTTCTTCAGAAATGTTTGAAACTTTGAAAGACCGTTTTCGAATTTTTCAATGTACTGTATTAGGCACCCCTGGAGCCCAAACTCCAAAATACCGCACTCATTATAAATTTTAACTGTTAATCAACACCAGCATGCCATAAACTCACCAACGGTTCAGCAGTTCCGGAAAATTACTTTGGCATATCAAATGAAGGACACATACCTCAGTACCATATGCAGTGACCAGCTCAATGCTCAGAACTTCAACCTTGAAAAATGTAGCCCCACTCTCCTTTTTACTATCTTTCAGGGGTTCATCACCTACCAAATTTCATTAACTGTGAGATTACTTCGTTCCATAAAACAATGTCTGCTGAACAAAAGGTTCATTTTCAGGTTCGTCACAACAACCATTTAATAAATGCCTGGAGACCATGGTGCTCTCTTCAGCGAAGGCAGGTCGCAGCTGGCCCTCAACAACGAGGCTTGCAGGTCGTCGGTCCAACCAATCTATATTAGATTTGCTCGCGCTCTAGCAATAAACGTCAAGAGCATAATGGTTACTCTTGAATAATAATTAAACTTTGTTACACTGATGGATAATAATTATGTTTCAATCATCTACCTCCACAATCATCCTTGCAAAATAGAGAGGATGGCAGGCATTCACGGTTTCAAGGTTGGACCAGCTAGGCGCATCATCATCTTCATCGTCGTCGCCGCCATCTTCTTCATCAATAGCAAACACACCGTCCTGCACATTTTAAAGACACACATCATCAAGGTAAATCACTGTATTATGTCGTTGTTGACAAGTAACAACAATAATTTTATCAAGGATTTTCACCACCTCTTCAAAGTCCTCATCGAAGTCGCTTTCCTCATCATCTGAATCGTCGTCGTCATCTTCTTCTTCCTCTTCTTGCATAAATTGAGTTGATGATGCCGCGGCTAGATCCAAGTCAGCAAAGACATCTGTATTATCCAGTCCAATGATAACATGCTGCAGATACAGAACAACATAGTAAATATTAATTAAGTGTATACACAACTACAAGAACACATAGTTAACCTGTTTATTAAGAAAATTAAGTGACAAGAAATAGAATGGAAACTACAACGGAATTGTTACCGCGATTTTGTCTTCGCCCATGATGCTTTCCATGACTGCGTCTTCGTTGTCGACCTCGAAGTAAATATCTGAGCAGATTGCCACACAGAAGCTTCAAGGAAGAAAAATGACAGTGCCCCAAAGCAAGTTACAAGAGCCTATTGGGGATACGAATGCCGTTGCACAATTATCCGAAGTACCCAGCAGCATACCTCCATTCTCGTCGGTCAAATAGGGGAACTCCGGCAAGATGATTCTCTCGTGTACACCGTCGTCGACGAGCGTGGAGATCATCACCGTAGCATTGTTGTTCACCTGCTCATACGCAGCACTTTGTTCAACAACAGGGGACTCACACTCTCCCAGGAATTCAGCACTGCATATAAATGGTTCGAGTAGTTAACTAACCTCGACGATTGTTCGGGCAGATTCGGCATCGGTAAGGCGCGCCGGCTCGCCGTCGTTTAGGTGGAGCGTCTCGGCAATATCCTCGGAAGGATGGTAGCGGCCGCCTCTGCTCGACGGTAGCTCGTCCGGGGGGTCCGGCGTTGCACCCGCCCTGCATTCTCCACATAACTAAATTCAGCCATTGCACCGACAAAACATATGAGCAGTACGGCACACATTCGTACCGGCAATGGCGGCAATGGTTACTCCGGCCTGCGTGCGCATTGCTGCTCCAAGAGCAGTGACAGCGACAGCAGGAGTGTTGACTCTGACTGTGACCCCGGCGTAGTAAGGCCCGCGGGAGGCCGATCCCCTGCCTGCTCTCCGCACGGCGAAGAAACTAGGCGGCGAAGGGTGGAAGCGGTAGCGGGAGAAGAAGGGGTGGTACGGCGCTGCTGCAGCGGCGGCCGCCAGCATGCGCAGCATGGTATACCATGGAACGGAGGTGACCAGGCTGAGAAGTAAGATAGTTTTATGTGGAGCCGCGCTTTCCGACCGGCCTCTCACTTCCTATCCCAATTAAACCCACACATGCTGACGCGAATAATGCCGTGCTGCACAGCTGTCCGATACGGGTTTGACAGCGCTGGCGAGTGGGAGCGTCCTCTTCATCGCAGGCTTCTTCAGGTAATGTCTCCTGCGTATGCTCGTTAGCAAGTCCAAATCTTCTGCATCCCCCTGCGTATGCTCATTAGCAAGTTAACAAAGCCCCCTGTGGTTGGAGTCGCAGTGACGCACCCAACGATCGGAGTTCGATTCCTGTCAGGGACGAATTTCGGAATTGTCACGCCAAGTACCGCTTCTACTATATCAAAAAGTGTCTAGTTCCTCCTAGACACAGTTTCATTTTTTTCACAAAGCCCCCTGTTTCTTTCTTTCCTTCAATATTTTGTCTACTGAGATTGTAGTCACCTATCATGATGGTATACAGGCACTTGAAAGGTGAAGATCGGAACTCACTGCAACCCAAAAAGCTGATCATGATTGAGGAAGCTACATGGTAATGGACTGACAAGCCTGCTCGCCCATGGGAAAAGTCCGGGTGGATGTGTCATTCGGAGGACTTGACAACTGCCGGGTCGAAAACCTTTTGTTCGAAGTGGTGGACCTAGACAGTCCTTACCATGCACTGCTAGGAAGACCGACATTGGCGGCGTTCATGGCCACAACTCATACGGCGTATCTCAAGATGAAGATGTCGGCACCTCGTGGACCCTTAACTGTGGTGGGAAACTACAAGGTCTCATTGGAAACCGCTTCCGCCGGATCGAACCTGGCAGAATCGCTGGTGATCGCAGAGGAAAAAAGAAGGATGCAAACTGCGGTTGCGCTAGCTCAGTCCTCACAGTTGAGCTTAGCCGCAATGAGTGGCAACTTGGGAACACCGGCGTTCAAGCCAACCAAGGAGACAAAGGACATCGTGCTCGATCCGGCATACCCTGAGCGTACCGTTCGCATCGGTGCCGGCTTGAGTGAGGCATAGGAAAGCGCGCTCATCAACTTCCTCCGTGAGAATCGGAATATCTTTGCCTGGTCTACTGATGACTTCGTAGGTGTTCCGAGGGAGTTGGCTGAGCACTCTCTTAATGTCCGGAAGGATGCAAAGCCGGTAAGGCACCCCTTACGCCGGTTCGCTGAAGATAGGAGAAAAATCATTGGAGAGGAGGTGACAAAGTTGCTGGTTGCCGGTTTCATCGTGGAGGTACTGCATACCGAGTGGCTAGCCAATCCGGTGCTGGTCGAGAAGAAAAAAGAAGAAGAACCCAAAGCTCCAAAGGTGTGGCGCATGTGTATCGACTACACCAACCTGAACAAGGCTTTCCCGAAAGATCCTTTCCCTTTACCCCGGATCGATCAAGTGATTGATTCTACTGCTCGCTGTGAGCTGTTGTCTTTTTTGGATGCTTATTCCGGTTTCCACCAGATTCCCTTGAAAAAGGAAGATCAAATAAAAACTGCGTTCATTACCCCGCACGGGGCTTATTGCTATGTCACTATGCCTTTCGGTTTGCGCAACGCTGTTGCAACGTACCAGCGCTGTATGCAAAAGTGCTTGTTTGATCAAATTGGAAAAAATCTGCAAGTTTATGTGGACGATGTCGTGATAAAAACTAAGGTGAAAGAGACCTTGATCGATGATCTGAGGCAAACATTTGACAACTTAAGAAGGTTCCGAATGAAACTCAATCCGGCAAAATGCACCTTCGGTGTTCCTGCCGGCAAATTGCTTGGCTTTCTCGTATCAAGCCGAGGTATTGAGGTTAATCCGGTAAAAATCCGGGCAATCGAAAGAATGACTATACCGCAAGATCTCAAGGATGTGCAAAAGTTTACCGGAAGCTTGGCATCGCTAAGCCGGTTCATAAGTAGGTTGGGAGAAAAAGCTCTGCCGCTCTATGCTTTGATGAAAAAATCCGATACCTTCGTCTGGACCTCTCAGGCAGACGCATCATTTAAAGAGCTAAAAACAATGCTAGCCACTGCACCGGTGTTGGCTTCGCCTTTGGAAAGGGAACCCATGCTGTTGTACATAGCGGCAACCAACCGGGTCGTGAGTGTTGTGGTTGTAGTGGAACGAGAAGAGGAAGGAAAAACCGTGCAAAGGCCGGTATACTACCTGAGCGAGGTGCTCTCCCTCTCAAAACAAAACTACCCTCACTTCCAGAAAATGACCTATGGTGTGTTCATGGCCGCCATGAAGCTTAAGCATTACTTTGAGGAGCACCCCATGAAGGTGGTGAGTGAGGCACCAATTTTAGACATCATGTGCAACAAAGATACAAGTGGCAGGATTGCAAAATGGGCAATTCAGTTGTCACCTTACGTGCCGGTATACGAGAGAAGGGATGCCATAAAGTCACAAGCCTTGGCTGATTTCCTGGTCGATTGGGCGGAAACGCAGTATAAGCCACCGGAACAAAAAAATAGAGTACTGGAAGATGCACTTTGATGGATCCAAACTCAAAGAGGGTCTGGGTGCCGGTGTGGTACTCACCTCACCTAAAGGAGATCATCTCCGGTATGTTTTGCAAGTACATTTCAGGGCATCAAACAATGTCGCTGAGTATGAAGCTCTAATCCATGGACTTAAGGTCGCAAAAGAAATCGGTGCACACCGAATCATTTGCTACGGTGATTCAGATCTTGTGGTGCAACAATGTTCCGGAGATTGGGACGCAAAAGATGCCAACATGGCCTCATACCGGTTTCATGTGCAAAAGATTGCCGGATTCTTTGAGGGGTGCGAATTTCATCATGTCCCACGGGCGGAAAACGAAGCCGCGGATGCTTTATCCAAGCTGGGCTCGTCCAGGCAGGAAATTCCTCCCGGTATAGCCTCGGCTCACTTAAGGACACCGTCAATCAAACCGAGTCCGGAATCGGAATCAATTTTCGTACCGGAATCGCATGTTGTGCCAATGGATGTTGACGAAGGAAACCCAGGGACTGTTCCGGTAAACCCGGGGACTGTTCCGGTAAACCCGGGGACTGCGGGATCCGTGCCGGAAGAAGCTATGCTGGTAGACAATATGGAGATAGACATACCGGTGTTTCTGGTTCGAGAAGCACCATCTTGGGTTAAACCTATTAAGGAATTCCTGATCAACGGCACCTTGCCGGTTGACGAAAATGAATCGAGAAGGATCCAGCGGAGGTCCAAAGCATACACCATCATCAATGGTGAGGTATACAAAAGAAGTGTTACCGGCGTCCTCCAAAGATGTGTGGAGCCGGAAAAGGGAAATGAGATGCTTGTGGAAATTCACCAAGGGGAATGCGGGCACCACGCCTCATCCAGGGCGCTGGTGGCAAAAGTGTTCCGGCATGGGTTCTACTGGCCCACTGCTCGGGAAAATGCTGAGGATTTGGTACGGAAATTCAACGGGTGCCAGAGGTACGCCAAGCAAAACCATACCCCAGCATCCGGTCTAAAAACTATACCGTTAACTTGGCCGTTCGCTGTTTGGTGCCTTGACATGGTTGGCCCATTCAAAACTGCAAGGGGGAGCATGACTCACATCCTAGTAATGGTGGACAAGTTTGATAACGCGTGAAGTACACGTCCGTTGGGAACCCCAAGTGGAAGGTGTGATGCGTATAGCAGCAAGTTTCCCTCAGTATGAAACCAAGGTTTTCGAACTAGTAGGAGATGAAGGCCACGTGAAGGTTGTTGGTGAAGGAGTGTAGTGCGGCGCAACACCAGGGATTCCGGCGCCAACGTGGAACCTGCACAACACAACCAAAATACTTTGCCCCAACTTAACAGTGAGGTTGTCAATCTCACCGGCTTGCTGTAAACAAAGGATTAAACGTATGGTGTGGAGAATGGTGTTTGCTTGTAGAAACAACAGAGAACAGAGATTGCAGTAGATTGTATTTCAGATGTAAAACAATGGACCGGGGTCCACAGTTCACTAGTGGTGTCTCTCCCATAAGAAATAGCATGTTGGGTGAACAAATTACAGTTGGGCAATTACAAAATAGAGATGCATATACATATCATGATGACTACTATGAGATTTACTTAGGGCATTACGACAAAGTACATAGACCGCTATCCAGCATGCATCTATGCCTAAAAACTCCACCTTCGGGTTAGCATCCGCACCCCTTCCAGTATTAAGTTGCAAACAACAGACAATTGCATTAAGTATGGTGCGTAATGTAATCAACACAAATATCCTTAGACAAAGCATTGATGTTTTATCCCTAGTGGCAACAGCACATCCACAACCTTAGAACTTTCTGTCACTGTCCCAGATTCAATGGAGGCATGAACCCACTATCGAGCATAAATACTCCCTCTTGGAGTCACAAGTATCAACTTGGCCAGGGCCTCTACTAGCAACAGAGAGCATGCAAGATCATAAACAACACATATATGATAGATTAATAATCAACTTGACATAGTATTCCATATTCATCGGATCCCAACAAACACAACATGTAGCATTACAAATAGATGATCTTGATCATGATAGGCAGCTCACAAGATCTAACATGATAGCACAATGAGGAGAAGACAACCATCTAGCTACTGCTATGGACCCATAGTCCAAGGATGAACTACTCACGCATCAGTACGGAGGCGGGTATGGTGATGTAGAGCCCTCTGGTGATGATTCCCCTCTCCGGCAGGGTGCCGGAGGCGATCTCCTGAATCCCCCGAGATGGGATTGGCGGCGGCGGCGTCTCTGGAACTTTTTCCGTATCGTGGCTCTCGGTAATAGGGTTTTCGCGACGGAGAGTTTAAGTAGGCGGAAGGGAAGAGTCGGAGGAGGCACGGGGGGCCCACACCATAGGGCGGCGCGGGCCCCTCCTTGGCCGCGCCGCCTTGTGGTGTCGCCACCTCGTGGCCCCACATCGTATCTCCTTCGGTCTTCTGGAAGCTCCGTGTAAAAATAAGACCCTGGGCGTTCGTTTCGTCCAATTCCGAGAATATTTCCTGTGTAGGATTTCTGAAACCAAAAACAGCACAAAACAGGAACTGGCGCTTCGGCATCTCGTTAATAGGTTAGTGCCGGAAAAAGCATTAATTGATGTAAAGTGTGTATAAAACATGTGAGTATTGTCATAAAACTAGCATGCAACATAAGAAATTATAGATACGTTTGAGAAGTATCAAGCATCCCCAAGCTTAGTTCCTACTCGCCATCGAGTAGGTAAACGATAACAAGGATAATTTCTGAAGTGACATGCTGCTATCATAATCTTGATCAATACTATTGTAAAGCATATGAGATGAATGAAGTGATTCGAAGCAATGGTAAAGACAATGACTAAACAAGCTGAATCATATAGCAAAGACTTTTCATGAATAGTACTTTCAAGACAAGCATCAATAAGACTTGCATAGGAGTTAACTCATAAAGCAATAAATTCTTAGTAGAAAGTTTTGAAGCAACACAAAGGAAGATATAAGTTTCAGCGGTTGCTTTCAGCTTCAACATGTATATCTCATGGATAATTGTCAACACAAAGTAATATGATGAATGCAAATAAGCAAGTATGTAGGAATCAATGCACACGAGTTGACACAAGTGTTTGCTTCTAAGATAGAAAGAAGTAGGTAAACTCGACTCAACATAAAGTAGAAGAAAGGCCCTTCGCAGAGGGAAGCATGGATTACTATTTTTGTGCTAGAGCTTTTATTTTGAAAACATAGAAACAATTTTGTCAATGGTAGTAATAATTCATATGTGTTATGCATAAGACATCCTATAAGTTGCAAGCCTCATGCATAGAATACCAATAGTGCTCGCACCTTGTCCTAATTAGCTTGGATTTACATGGATTATCATTGCATAACATATGTTTCAACCAAGTGTCACAAAGGGGTACCTCTATGCCGCCCTGTACAAAGGTCCAAGGAGATAAATCGCATTTGATTTCTCGTTTTTGATAGATCTCAACTAAGGACATCCATACCGGGACAACATAGAAAACAAATAATGGACTCCTCTTTAATGCATAAGCATTCAACAACAGATAATATTCTGATAAGAGATTGAGGATTAATGTCCAAACTGAAACTTCCACCATGATACATGGCTTTAGTTAGCGGCCCAATGTTCTTCTCTAACAATATGCATACTCAAACCATTTGATCATGATAAATCGCCCTTACTTCAGACAAGATGAACATGCATAGCAACTCACATGATATTCAACAAAGGTTTAATAGTTGATGGCGTCCCCAGAAACATGGTTACCGCTCAACAAGCAACTTATAAGAAATAAGATACATAAACTACATATTCTTTACCACAATAGTTTTTAAGGCTATTTTCCCATGAGCTATATATTGCAAAGACAAGGAATGAAATTTTAAAGGTAGCACTCAAGTAATTTACTTTGGAATGGCAGAGAAATACCACATAGTAGGTAGGTATGGTGGACACAAATGGCATAGGTTTTGGCTCAAGGTTTTGGATGCACGAGAAGTATTCCCTCTCCGTACAAGGCTTTGGCTAGCAAGGTTGTTTGAAGCAAACACAAGTATGAACCGGTACATCAAAACTTACATAAGAACATATTGCAAGCATTATAAGACTCTACACTGTCTTCCTTGTTGTTCAAACACTTCACCTGAAAATATCTAGACATTAGAGAGACCAATCATGCAAACCAAATTTCAACAAGCTCTATGGTAGTTCTTCATTAATAGGTGCAAAGTACATGATGCAAGAGCTTAAACATGATCTATTTGAGCACAACAATTGCCAAGTATCAAATTATTCAAGACAATATACCAATTACCACATGAAGCATTTTCTGTTTCCAACCAAATAACAATGAACGAAGCAGTTTCAACGATGCGGGGTGGCCTTTGGACACCTCCTCACCAAGACCAACAAGTCCCCCAAGTGGACCAATGACGCGGGCTCGAGTCAAAGCGCTACATGTTAAGGTGAACTCGCTCCTCACTACTCTCGACCTCGGTACCCCATTGGATTGATTGCTACCTCATGTCGACACGCTTTGTGTTATTAGGTACAAGGTGCATCAAGACCCCGGAGAGGAGGACACACCATGGTCAATGGTAGGAGAGGAGCAGCTGGACGTGAAGATGGACGTGGAGCGGGACCCAACGTCATGCGAAGCGCGCCAAGGAAGTGTGGGAGCCAGCCGGCCCAGGACCCGGTCCGACCGGCCTCCTGACCGGGCCACCCGGTCCAAACCGGATCCCCGACTGGTGCCAACCGGGCGCGATACCGGGGCTTAGGGACCCCTCGTCGGTCGCCATCCGGCCCAGGACCCGGTTTGGACCGGACGCGCCGGTCCCAGCTCCGGTCTGACCGGGCTCCTGACCGGGCATCCCCGGTCCAAACCGGACCCTACGCTGATGGCAACCGGGCGCGTTACTGAGCCGCAAGGACCCTCCCCGGTCGGCCTCCGGTCTGGGACCCGGTCTGGACCGGACGCCCCGGTCCTAGGGCCGGTCTGACCGGGCTCCTGACCGGATTCGTCGAATCGCCTTGTTAAAACTGCTTAAGTCGTGTACTCCGTACCTTTTCGACATGTGTCGCCTTGTAGGCCTATATAAGGACCCAGGACGCCCACCTTACCTCTTTAGACATAATTTGAGCTTGAAACTACTTTTGAGCTTTGTCTCCCTAGGGTTAGATCCCCTTTGTAATCAAGGCTACTCTTGTTGACGATTTGGATACTTGTGAGTGAGATTCTAGTGTGCTCCACTCTCTCTCCCTCAACGGTCTCCGTCTCCAACACCGTTCTCTCCTCTCGGAATTCTACTTCGTGTCTCTTCCGGGTTGATTCTATTGGCGTGGTCCATCGAGCCACGAGAGTAAGAATTCGATTGTATCGGGTTGGTGTGCGTGCGTTTATTCTTCGTGTTCTTCCTCCTCTCCCTCTTTTCCCCCTTTGGATTTGGGTCAATCGTGAGATCGGGCCACACACAAGGTCTTAGACCTCATCATATGGTGTCAGCAGCTCTTGGTTACCGCGAATTTGACCCCCCACCCACCCAATTTCGTCTCTAGAAAATTTTCCAAAAAATCAAAAAATAGCCCTAAATTGCCTTTGGATGGATCTATGATTTTGTTGAGTTTTTGGTGGTTTTGATCCGTAGATTTGGTGCTGTTAGTGTTGATCTACTATTTCGCCAACCTTTTAGCCTCCAATCCCTCCGTTTCCTTTCGATTTGATCTTTTGGCTTTGGTTTGGGGAAGAACAGGAGAGAGAAACTCGCGCAGCCCGTTGAGAAAACCGGTTGACCGGCCCTGTGACCGGACCGCCCGGCCCAGCACACGGCCGACCGGCCGCCAAACCGGAGCAGCCGGCCCCAGGCCCGGCCAGACCGGCCCCCAGACCGGATTCGTCTGCTAACACAACCGCCGACCACCACCACCACTATCATCGCGAGTTGCGTGTTCATCACCGCCTACACATCTTAGGTATAACTTGCATTTCCTTGTCACCCCTCTTCCTTTTGCGATCTATCCTATCGAGCATTGCTTATCAAGTGTTGCGAGACATTGCACGTGGCCCCGATTGTGAGGTGTGTGTGTAGTGTGGAGTCAAGCTTATAAGCAAGAACTCGTGTGGCAAGATACAAAAAGCGAGGCTAACGCTAACATAGTGTGAGAAAAAGCAACAAAAACACAAAAAGAATGCAAAGTAGCACCACACATACAAAAGAGTGCAAGTGCAACCATCGATACAAAAGAGTGTGTGTACCACCATATACAAAAGATTACAAAGCTTTTAAGCAAAAGAGAGAGAAGAGAAGAGAGGCCGCGTGTGAATCTTGTTGTCTCTCCAATTGCAACCAAGCTTTGATCTCTTCTTGTGTTAGTGTGACACCGAGCACCACCTTGCATATAGGTTTTTGTTTTTCCGCTCATTCCTTGGTCACACTTACCCCGCTTATCCCGTGTGTGAGTTCCACAACTTTTCCGTGTTTATAGTGATCTCCACTTTTGACACTTGATTTTTGGACCGTACCCACCTTTAACAACACACTTAATTTTGGATTTCATCTTTTGGTTTTCCACCACACTCACCTAACACCATATTTGCTAGCTTTTGCGTGTGGCTTTGCGTGTGTACCCGATACAATTGGTTTTGCTCTAGGTTCGGTTGATTGCCTCAATTCTATCACACCAAGGTAAGAGTGCGAGGTAGTTTTCTTCCACTAACATCCACAACATAGTTCTTGTCTTGCTATCATGGATAGGCACGAAGATGAAGCTCGGGAGGATGAAGTCTTACGCAACACCGAGCGGTTGGCTACCCAACACAATCTATGGACACAACGGCAAGAGTTCAAGGAGCAACTCACCTTGTTCGAGACACGCATCGACGAGCAATATGAAGAAGTGGCCCACAACTTCTCCCAAGTGAACCAAGATAAATCTCTCCTTCGCGAAGATACAGACACCTTGCATGGCCAAGTGACGGCCAATGATGCAAACATGGAGCAGCGCATGGATAGTCTCGAGTGCGCCATCAACAACTTGGGCCGCCGACATCGACATCGCTCGACTTCCTCATCATCATCAACCTCGTCACAAGATTACTACTCTCATGATCGCCATACGTCCTCAAGCTCCGACTCAAGGCATGGACCTCGTCGCCCGCATGCTCGTCAAGAAGACTCCCGCTCCAACTCAAGGCGAGGAGAATTCCATCGCCATGCTCGTCCTCATGAACGTCCTCCACAAGAACAAGTTCTTCACCAAGATCGTCATCAAGCGGCTCGCCATGCCCACCATGGGCATGACGACCAACCCCACGACAACGTCATCCACAACATGGAACCGTCACCTCATCGTCAAGCACATGTTGATGCTCAAGACCAAGGTCATCAAGATCCACCGAGGCGTGACCTCCGTAATCACCCTCGCCATGACCAACGAGGACGAGGAGAACCGCAACATGATCAAGATGAGAGGGCCATTCTTGGACATCGTCAACACCCACGTCAAGAGCCTCAACAACATCATCAACGTGAACCAAGTGAAGCTAGTGTTCAACTCCACCGCCAACCCAATGCTATGGTTGGCCGTGGAAGACCTCCTCTACCACCTCAAGCCGCAAGAGATGAAGGCATCCGTCCTCGCCGGCGAAACTTGTAAGATGAAGAGAACATGTTCGGCAAGTTCAAGTTCAACATGCCCAAGTTCAAGGGTGAAGATGAAGCCGAGGCCTACCTCTCATGGGCACTCAAGGTTGACAAGATCTTCCGCATCCACAACTACTCCGGTGCCAAGAAAGTGGCCATGGCATCGCTTGAGTTTGAAGATTACGCCAACACTTGGTGGGAGCAAGTACTCACTCTAAGGGAAGAAAAGGGTGAACCTCCAATTGACACTTGGGAAGAGATGAAGGAAGAGATGCAAGCTCGCTTTGTCCCAACACACTACATGACCAACCTCTTCAACAAACTCCAAAAATTGAAGCAAGGCACCAAGACCGTTGAGGAGTTCTTCAAGGAGATCAAGTTAACTATGATGCGAGCCAACATCCAAGAGTCCGAGAAACAAACCATCGCTAGATTCTTCAGTGGACTCAACTACCTGTTGCGGTCAGAAACCCACCGGGCAACACTGTAGAGCCGGGAGGCTCCCAGGACTGCGGCTGGCCCTGGTCCCTCCGAGCGACGGCCCTCAAAGACTCGGCACGCACGTCCGATGCTGGTGCAAGGGCGTGCCACCTGACCTATACCTGGTCGGGAAGGTGTTGGATTTGCCTCGCTTAGTTTCCTGCATGGCATACACGTAAACATTAAATACGAGCCTCGATCGGCTCTCGAGTTGTCTCGTGAATCGGCTCAAAGAGCCGATCCACCCATGATGCGTACGAGGTGTACGATCGGATGGTGGTCCTGCTTGATCAAAATAAAGCTAAAACGACCTACTACGATTTAGGGTTTTCACCGCATAATCGGAACATCCTACTCGTGATTGAGCCCGGCGGCCACGCACGGTGATCGTAAACCGACCCTAGACAAGGCCTAAAAACCAACACGAAGTTGATCCTCGGAACATCCTGTCTAGGGCTAGCAAACTACACCCTACGCGCCACTGGATCCTTCAACCCGTTTGTAAGGCCTAACTATGCAGATATTAAACTAATCCTTGACGAACAAGGAGCAACCATAACAGATCGGATCTACTAAGTAAAGATCAAGCGGGGTGCCGCCCTTACACCTAAGATAGGTGTAAGGACGGCTAGACGTCTAAGGGTTGCACGACGACAGCATATGATACGATGAACAATGCTAACCCTAACACATCTATGATAACTACGTTGCTCGCCATCAAAAAGGCTTCAAGCACGAGCAACGCATGAACAACGAATAAACGTGTATCGCCTAGATCGCAAGATGCGATCTAGGCAGCATTATGCTTACCCGGAAGAAACCCTCGAGACAAGGGAGTTGGCGATGCGCCTAGATTGGTTTGTGGTGAACGTGATTGTTGTTTATTTCATAAACCCTAGATACATATTTATAGTCCGTAGACTCTCTAATGTGGGAATAATCCCAACCGGGCACGAGCCAAACTCTATCTAACCAACACGTATCCTACTATATTACAGATACACGGGCAAACTAGCCCAAACTTTGTATGCCAGGCCGATTCATGTATTTCTTCTATGTATATCCTTCAAGCCCATCTTCAATCGCGGCCCACCTCTGACCCGGTCAAATTATGGTGATAACACATGCCCCCTGGTTTGGAAATGACAATTCCAAAATCACTCTGTTTTTCCTTCGTCGGGTCATGTCGTGGCAGAGCAGAACCGCTGCAGTATCCTTCATCATGATGCCTTGCCTCCTCCACTTCTCCGCGTGACCTGGCAAATTTTTTTTTTCTCTGTTGGGCACCACTTCCTCGGAAACTGCTGTGGCATTGAATCTCCACTATATCCCCTTTTATTTAACCGTTCCAAACAGTTTGCTTCTTCATCCTCTTCGCATTAGCACTCCAAAAGCCCTCCTGCGCCACCATGTCTTCTTCTTCCTCCGCCTCATCGGGTCTTTCCACCCAATCCTCCTCCTCCCGCAAGCCGACGCCGGAGTGGGACCCGGAGGAGGCCCATGCGGCCAACATCCGCCGCGCTATCGAAGCCGGGGAGGAGTCCAGTCACGACTTCTCCGTCTGGTCTGAGGACGACAAGTCCTCGACCGACGGGGAAAGTGACCTCCGCTTCCTTGCCGACGGGGAAACGGAGGAGGAGAGCGATGACGATCGCTTCTCCTGGGATGACTTCACCTCCTCCGAGGAGGAGGAGGAGGAGGAGGACGGACGACGGCTCCTCCGACGAACCGCCGGCCAAGCGCTTCGCCCCCGGCCGGGGAACCTCGGCGACTTCGACGGCGACGACGACGACGCCGACGAGGAGGACGAGGACAACGAGGGCCCTGCCGGCGGCCGCTGCAGCGAGCCGACGACAAGCCCGCCGGGAGTAGCGCCGACAGGCGGCGACGACGGCGACGACGAGGGCAGCGACGGCCCGTAGATAGGACCCTTAGCATAGGATCGAGTAGTAGTAGATGGGGCAATGTATCCCCTAGTACTTCCTTTTGAGAGCAATCAGCTCTTTATGTAAGAAATCCTGTTTATCAATGAAGAATTTCCCCCAATTTGATTTTGCCGATTTCATTTAAGCTAATTTAGCCGATTTCCCCTCATACTGACCCTGCCGATTATCCACTTAGCCAATGCTCAATGAGCCGATGGCAACGCATCGGTCCCTCATAAACCGTCCTCCATCTCTTCGACTAAGGAGTGATTGTAAACTTGGTCAATACTCAATGAGCCGACGTCAACGCATCGGTCCCTCACAATCCATCCTTCATCTTTTCGACCGATGACTTGAGATTTGGTGGATAATGTGGAAGACCAATGTCTTCAAGAGAGCCCTAGGACCGCTGATGAAACGACTTGACCCTGAAGCCGATACCTCTGCAGAACAGATGTCGCCTGCTCGCAAATCTCCTCAGCGATACTTTATAACCCTGCTCTGTTTCTTTGCAGCAACCAGATGGCTCAGAGCGAACTCCCTACCGGTGATGATGGATCCCTCTTTAAATTCCTCCTATCCGCTCCAGTGATTCTCTCCTACAAGAACTCACCACCTTTGAAGAAGGTTATGATAGAGGGCCAGCCGATGAAACCCCAATCGGCTTCTTAAAAACAGAGTATCTACCAGGTCAGCTGCCCCCCGAGCCTCAGTCAAGGCGAAAACAGTGATGAGGACACGCAATTCAGACAAATGGACCCGCGCTCGATTAAATCTGAGAAAGCTACCATGCAGAGCCAGCCAGAGCCGATTACCTCTCTTCCGTTGAAAGCCGATATTGCAGATGATCACCAACGGCTTAGAAACCAAAACTCCTGGCAACCTTGCGCACAGAGTTGGAGGTCCTCGCGTCTTGAACACGCAACTGGTAGATCCCATGGAATTTGTACTAGAGTCGATGGCTGCGCATCGGCTTTGTTCCTTAGCTCTAAAGTCGATGTCCGTGCATCGGCTGTACATCATGAGACACCTCATGAGACAATTTTATTTTTACTGGCCGATTTTTCTATCGGCCGCCAATATCTCACTGCACATGTATCGCACATGTTCATCTGCTTAGGTGCCCCCCGAGCCGAATCTGCCAGGTAACTGCGGATATCGGCTCTGTAGCTAGCCAAGGCACTGTATTTGAACGTCGGCTCCGTTAGGACCAATGTTGACTTCTTCCAGCTCATCAGTCGACGTAAAACCGCTGCCCATTAGATCGACGTTGAACACAGGCAAAGCGTATGGTGAGAATAATTTTGGCCGATTGCTGGAATCGGCCTCCATATTGATTGACTAACTCAATGAAGGTTTGTAATGTTCCTCCATAGATCTTCGGGGCCGATCACATGGATCGGCATCGCCACGTTTGTCCATAGATGTTGCTCTTGTTACACGGTCAGGCCGGTGGATAAAACCAGCCTAACCCTGTCCTTCGTCACGTCGATGCGCTCGCAGTCGTCCAAATTGATGCCTGAGAGTGGCTCTTGGCCTGATGTCTCCCAAACGTTCATGCCAGCCGTTGAAATCTCGGCTGAATCATCTGCGTGGACGACCTCTACTTCATCTCCATCCCACTGTATTAGGCATTGGTGCATCGTGGATGGAATGCAACAGTTGGCGTGGATCCAATCTCTTCCTAGCAGGACAGCATAGGTGCTCTTGCTGTCGACAATAAAGAACGTCGTAGGGATGGTTTTCCTCCCTACGGTCAGATCCACGTTCAGAACACCTTGTGCGTCAGATGCTTGGCCATTGAAATCGCTCAGTGTCACGTTGGTCTTGATCAGATCCGAGCTAGAGCGTCCCAACCGACGTAGCATAGAGTATGGCATAATGTTGACTGCCGCTCCGGTGTCCACCAGCATCTTGTTGACGAGGCTGCCCATTGATATAGCCTCGCAAGTACAAGGCCTTCGGTGTCCGTAGCTTCTTTCTCGTGGCTTCTCAAAGATAATCGGCCATGGGCCGCGATCAAGTTGTGCCACGGGTGCTTCGTCTAATCCTGGAGCACTAAACTCCGTTGGAAGGATGAACACCATGTTTGTGCCAGCCGATGTTTCATCATCGGCTTTCTTTTGTCTGGGGCGCCACTCTTTCCTTTGTGGCCGACCTTCTTCGTCCAGGGTTCGCTGAATTTTAGCGGCCGGATCAGGCCGCGCCTTCCTCAACGTGTGCGGGTATAACCTTTCGGCTTCCTCCAAACCACGTAGTCGCTGAACCCTACGCTTTTGGGAACGGCTGAGTCCATCAGGGCACCACCTTGGCCGATGGTACTTATCTTCTTCTTCATCATCGTCCTCTAGTTCCTCGAGATCTTCTACCCGAGAGGACTCAGCATGCTTGTTCCGAGGCGGGAGAGACCCTAGACGTTTGAACACGGACACGTTAGCTGCAACCTTCTTCTTCTATCTACATTCTGGGCAGTTGCCGATTGTAGGAAATCGGCTCATTCCTGAATTCCAGCAGTGTCTGAAGAAGGGACAGTCCCAGTGCCTATCCATGTCGTCTTGCTCTCTCGACGTTTCCTTTGGCGTGGCGCTCATATCTCTCCTCGTCGCGATCATGCCGACGGTGTCTCCTGGCGTCCCTAGCCAGACGATCTCTTTCATCATCGTCGTTGTATCATCGGCGTTGGTCATATTGACTCACATACTTGTTGAGGAGGTGATCAGAGAGAGGTCGATGATATCTCACATTCCTCACTTCTCCCTCTGTGATATAGCGCTTGCCATCGTGACGGCGCTGATCGCGTGGAACGGCTTCCTCTGTGTCCTTGCTATGAGAGCAGCTGCCCTCGTCTCCGTCCTTACTAGAGTGGTGCCCAGGTCCTACCATGTTGATGTTGAACGAGAATCCTGGCTGGCACCCTCTAGGGTAAGTGCACTCCACCATGTTAACGGCGGGGAAGGGGTGTGTGTCGACCTTCATGGCGTACTGGCTGAAAATTAGACGCCCTTGTTCTATCGCCATTTGGACCTGCCGACGCCACACCCTGCGGTCGTTGGTGGCATGGGTGAACGTGTTATGCCACTTGCGGTATGGCTTTCCGTTCAGCTCCTGAGCCGTGGGGATCTTGTGGCCTTCGGGTACCTTTAGCCGCTTCTCCTTAAGTAAGAGGTCGAAAATTTGCTCAGCCTTGGTGACATCGAAGTCAAACCCTCTTGGAGGACCTTGTGGCTTAACCCACTTACGGGACACGGGGCTTGCCCCCGAGTCCATTCAGCCATCTGCTACCTCTTGATCTCCCGCGAGCCTTCATCTTCATCTCGCCTCAACCAGGACCACCGCACGCTTGAATTTATCCTGGTATACATCCGGGTGGCGTTGTTCATATGCCGACAGCCTTCGCACCATGTGCGCCGGTGAAGGGTAGTCCGCTTGGGAGGCCACGTCCTTGATCGGTGATGCGAGACCCACCACCGCCAACTCGACTGCTTCTTTTTCGGTCACACGAGCCGAATAGCATCGGTTCCTAACGGTTCGAAGCGCCGGACGTATTCCGACACTCTGTTTCCCCGCGCTTCGTCGCACTTGTGCTAGATCGGCAATGCCAGCCTCGGAAGCCTCCGAGTGATACCGCATGTGGAACTGCTCTTCCAACTGCTTCCAAGTCCGGATTGAGTCCGGTGGCAGCGATGTGTACCACCCGAAAGCCGATCCGTGAGGGACCGTGCAAAGAACCTCACACGCAGCTCATCCGATGCTCGAGATCGTGCCCAGCTGTGCCAAATATCGGCTCACATGCTCGATGGAGATGGAACCATCTGATCCATTAAACTTGGAGAAATCAGGGAGCCGATATTTGGGTGGTAGCGGGATCAATTCGTACTCGTTGGGGTATGGCTTGGAATAGCCGATTGTCCTCCTTTTCGGCACCATGCCGAACTGGTCTTTTAAGATGGTACTAATCTGATCCGCGGTGCTGGCTGTAGGAATTGAACTCTGAAGATTCGCCGGAGTGGCATACTTAGCCAGCCATGCTTGCTTTTCCAGCTCTGAGCCAACTGCAAGAGCTGGGCTCTGGAGGTTTGTCGGAGTGGCATACTTAGCTAGCCACGTACGCTTCTCAAGATCTGTTCCCGAAGTTCCTCCTCGCTGTTCAGAAATCCCTGCTGTTGCAGTCTGGTTTGTTAGTGCCCAGTTACTGCAGTCTGGCACGTATGTGCACGTGTATCCGTGAGGGATCTCCTTAGGCGCCTCATGCAAGAACTGGTAGTCACTAGGGTCACCACCGATCTTGTAGACGACGTTATGCCGGTGAATTCGGCACTTCTGGTGCTGCCAATGCGAATGGCAGCGGTGGACGGGACTGGAGTGGCATCTCTCCTTGGTGAGTCCCCAGAGCTGGTCCCGACGGAGAGTACGATGCCTCATGATTTCCTGGATCACCCGAAGAGCGACACGCTCCAAAGTGTTCACCAGGATCTCAGAATGGCGGTGTAGCGAATGTGCTACCATGAAGTTAATCTCCTGACGCAGGGACCTGGTGCGTTCTTCTGACGGGGCAGACAGGTCCACTCCATCGAGCGCGCCTTCAGGCGAGACCCTTTCCACATGATGCCGTGTGAGCGGGTTCTGTGAAAAGAGCCGATGAGGTCGGCTTCGAGGATTGCTTTGACCTCGTCATACTTCTTCTTGAGTTCCTCGGTCAGATCCTCGTACGTGACCGGTGTGCCTTCCGCCATCTTAGATGTAGATGGCGATGCGGTTGATGTCGAAGATTGTCCCACCGGGCGTGCCAGAATGTGTTGCGGTCAGAAACCCACCAGCGAGCAGCGACGGGCAACACTGTAGAGCCGGGAGGCTCCCGGGATCGCGGCTGGCCCTGGTCCCTCCGAGCGACGGCCCGCAAAGACTCGGCACGCACGTCCGATGCTGGTGCAAGGGCGTGCCACCGGACCTATACCTGGTCAGGAAGGTGTTGGATTTGCCTCGCTTAGTTTCCTGCATGGCATACACGTAAACATTAAATACGAGCCTCGATCGGCTCTCGAGGTTGTCTCGTGAATCGGCTCAAAGAGCCGATCCACCCATGATGCGTACGAGGTGTACGATCAGATGGTGGTCCTGCTTGATCAAAATAAAGCTAAAACGACCTACTACGATTTAGGGTTTTCACCGCATAATCGGAACATCCTACTCGTGATTGAGCCTGGCGGCCGCGCACGGTGATCGTAAACCGACCCTAGACAAGGCCTAAAAACCAACACGAAGTTGATCCTCGGAACATCCTGTCTAGGGCTAGCAAACTACACCCTACGCGCCACTGGATCCTTCAACCCGTTTGTAAGGCCTAACTATGCGAGATATTAAACTAATCCTTGACGAACAAGGAGCAACCATAACGGATCGGATCTACTAAGTAAAGATCAAGCGGGGTGCCGCCCTTACACCTAAGATAGGTGTAAGGACGGCTAGACGTCTAAGGGTTGCACGACGACGACATATGATACGATGAACAATGCTAACCCTAACACATCTATGATAACTATGTTGCTCGCCATCAAAAAGGCTTCAGCACGAGCAACGCATGAACAACGAATAAACGTGTATCGCCTAGATCGCAAGATGCGATCTAGGCAGCATGATGCTTACCCGGAAGAAACCCTCGAGACAAGGGAGTTGGCGATGCGCCTAGATTGGTTTGTGGTGAACGTGATTGTTGTTTATTTCATAAACCCTAGATACATATTTATAGTCCGTAGACTCTCTAATGTGGGAATAATCCCAACCGGGCACGAGCCAAATTCTATCTAACCGACACGTATCCTACTATATTACAGATACACGGGCAAACTAGCCCACACTTTGTATGCCAGGCCGATTCATGTATTTCTTCTATGTATATCCTTCAAGCCCATCTTCAATCGCGGCCCACCTCTGACCCGGTCAAATTCTGGTGATAACACTACCCCATCAAGAGGATTGTGGAGTTCCAACAATATTCCAACATGGTTGAGTTGGTTCACCAAGCCTCCAAGGCTGAGCGCCAAGTGAATGAGGACATCAAGTACTCCAAGTCCAAGTCATACTTCACCTCCAAGCTCGCTACAACACCTCCTTCAACAAGTGTCAAGCCCGCCGTGTCCTCTACACCATCAAAGCAACCGACTATCCAAAGTCGCATGAAGCAAACGGTGTCCTCCACCGCCTCCTCAAAGGCCTCTACGGGACCCTCTAATGTCACTTGCTTCAAGTGTGGCACACAAGGCCACAAGTCCTTCGAGTGCAAGAACACCAAGGTCATGATCACTATGGAGAATGGTGACATAGAGACGCTAAGTGAAGGCGAATATGAAGCGCTTGTGCAAGACGTCGTCGCCAATGAAGAAGATTATGATGAAGAAAGTGGAGAAGACCCTCTCTTATGCATGCATGATCCAAGCCCTTCTCTTGTGGTCACAAGGGTGCTAACAACTCAACCTCAAGCTATGGAAGACCAACGTTGCAACATCTTCCAAACCCGTGCCGGAATGTGTGGCAAGTCAATCAAGGTCATCATCGACGGAGGAAGTTGCCACAACTTGGCAAGCACCGAGTTGTGTGAGAAGCTCAACCTCAAACTTCGCAAGCACCCTCATCCTTACCATGTCCAATGGTTAAGTGACAAGGGCAACGTCAAGATACAACATACCGTCACCGTCAACTTCAAGATTGGGCCCTATGAAGATACTATTGAGTGTGACGTGGTGCCCATGACGGTGTGCCACATGTTGCTTGGCCGCCCATGGCAATTTGACAAGAAGGCTATACATGACGGATACTCCAATGCATACACCTTCACGGTCAAGGATAAGAAGTTTGAGCTTCGCCCAATGACTCCTAGCCAAATCATCGCGGACAATGCGAAGGCTTTAGCGAGGGCACAACAACACTCCCACCATAGTGAGTTGAGAGGAGAGGGAGCGACCCACCAAAAGGAGAGTGAGCGCCACAAGCCATACATGAGTGAGCGAAAGAGCGTCCTCCTAGCCACCAAAAGCGAGTGGAGAGAAGTGCAAGAAAACCCATCCACCACCTTGCACTATGTGCTTATTTGCAAGGGCCCATCATCGGAGACTAACGGCTTAACCAACATTCCTTCGTCTTTGTTGTCCCTTTTGAAGGAGTTCCAAGACGTCTTCCCCGACGAGCTACCTCATGGACTTCCACCGCTTCGAGGCATCGAGCACCGCATCGACCACATACCCGGCGCTCCCCTTCCAAACCGTGCCGCCTACCGCACCAACCCCGAAGACACAAAGGAGATTCAACGCCAAATACAAGATCTCCTCGCTAAAGGGTACGTTCGAGAAAGCCTTAGCCCTTGTGCCGTTCCGGTGATTCTTGTTCCTAAACCGGATGAGATGCAACGAATGTGTATGGATTGCCGCCCCATCAATGCCATTACCGTTCATTACCGCCATCCCATTCAGCGTTTAGATGACATGCTTGATGAGTTGAGTGGTGCCACTATTTTCTCTAAAGTCGATTTGCGTAGTGGCTACCATCAAATCCGCATGGCAATTGGTGATGAATGGAAGACAACATTCAAGACCAAACTTGGTCTCTATGAATGGCTTGTCATGACATTTGGTCTTTCAAATGCTCCATCAACTTTCATGCGTCTCATGAATCACATCTTGCGTTCTCTCATTGGCAAGAGTGTGGTTGTCTATTTCGATGATATTCTCATTTATAGCAAAAATCTCGAGGACCATGTGCAACATGTGAGAGAAGTCTTATGCATCTTGCGTCATGAGAAGCTTTATGCCAATCTTCCCAAATGCACTTTTGCCCAAAACAAATTGGTTTTCCTTGGTTTTGTGATTTCCACCAATGGCATTGAAGTGGACTTTTCGAAGGTTGACGCCATACATAATTGGCCCACGCCGACCACCGTTGGTCAAGTTTGAAGTTTCCATGGACTCGCCGATTTCTACCACCGCTTTGTGAAATACTTTAGCACCATTGCTTGCCCTTTGAATGAGCTTACCAAAAAGAATGTTCCGTTTGTGTGGGGCAAGGCCCAACAAAATGCTTTTGATGAGTTGAAGAAACACCTTACCGAAGCTCCCCTTCTCGTCCTTCCAAATTTTGCAAAAATGTTTGAGATTGAGTGTGATGCGAGTGGACTTGGTATTGGTGGAGTTCTTATGCAAGATGGTAAACCCGTGGCATATTATAGTGAGAAGTTGGATGGCGCACGCCTCAACTATCCTATATATGACAAGGAACTTTACGCTTTGGTTCGTGTTCTTGAAGTTTGGCAACACTATCTTTGGCCAAAAGAGTTTGTTATCCATTCCGACCATGAGTCTTTGAAGTATTTGAAAAGCCAACACAATTTGAACAAAATACACGCAAAATGGGTTGAGTTCATTGAGTCCTTCCCATATGTAATCAAATACAAGAATGGCAAGGACAATGTAGTGGCGGACGCTCTTTCCCGCAAGCTCACCCTTTTACTCACTCGTTTGGATTTCCATGTGTTGGGTCTTGATGAAATCAAAGAACTATATGCCTCCGATGCTTTCTTTGGCCCAAATTTTGCAAAGTGTTCAAGTGAAAGGGGCATCGATGATTTCTATTTGCACCAAGGATTCTTGTTCAAGGGAAACAAACTTTGTATTCCTTCGTCGTCGCTTCGCATTTTGCTCTTACAAGAATCGCATGGTGGTGGTCTTATGGGACACTTCGGACGAGAGAAGACATATGCCATGCTCTCAACCCACTACTATTGGCCAAGAATGTACCGCGACGTGGAACGCCTTTGCCGACGGTGTACAACATGCTTACAAGCTAAGTCCACTTCCAACCCCTATGGCTTTTATACACCGTTGCCTATTCCTTATGCTCCTTGGTCCGATATAAGCATGGACTTTGTACTAGGCTTACCACGAACAAAGCATGGACATGATTCGATCTTTGTGGTAGTGGATAGGTTCTCTAAAATGGCTCATTTCATACCATGCCATAAGACCGATGATGCTTCACACATTGCTTCATTGTTTTTCAGGGAAGTTGTTCGCCTACACGGAATACCGGCAAGCATTGTGTCGGATCGAGACGTCAAGTTTATGAGTTATCTATGGAAGTCGCTCATGGCAAAGTTTGGAGTGAAGCTCTTGTTCTCATCATCCTCTCACCCTCAAACCGATGGACAAACGGAAGTGGTCAATCGAAGCCTCTCTACTCTCCTACGAACACTAGTGAAGAAAAATTTGAAGTCATGGGAAGAGTGTCTACCCCACGCGGAGTTCTCCTACAATCGAGCCAAGCACTCCACAACATCACGGAGTCCGTTCATGGTCATATATGGCTTCAAACCGCACACGGCGCTCGACCTCCTCCCACTACCACTTCATGAAAGGACCAACATGGACTTCGACAAGCGCACCACCGCCATGAAGAAACTACATGAAGACACAAGAGCAACCATACAAGAGCATGTACTTCATCAAGCTAACCGCCTCAACGCCAAGAATAAGGAACAAGTGTTTGAAGAAGGAGACCTCGTTTGGATTCACCTAAGGAAAGAAAGGTTCCCGCAAGAACGCAACTCCAAGCTCACACCAAGAGGAGATGGGCCTTTCAAAGTCCTCAAGAGCATACAACAACGCCTACGTCATCGACATACCAACCTCAAAGTACTTGGTGAGCAACACGTTCAACATCTCGGATCTCTCACCCTATCATGGAGATGAGGAGGAACAAGAGTCGAGGACGACTCTCTCCCAAGGGGGGGGGAGATGATGCGGGGTGGCCTTTGGACACCTCCTCACCAAGACCAACAAGTCCCCCAAGTGGACCAATGACTGATGAACCACAAGTATAGGGGATCGCAACAGTCTTCGCGGGAAGTAAAACCCAATTTATTGATTCGACACAAGGGGAGACAAAGAATACTTGAAAGCCTTAACATCGGAGTTGTCAATTCAGCTGCACCTGGAAACAGACTTGCTCGCAAGAGTTTATCGATAGTAACGAGTTTTATAGCGATAGAAGTAGCGAAATAACGAGTAGCAGAGTAACAAAGACAGCAGTAGTGATTATAGTAAACAGCAGGATTAAAATACTGTAGGCACAGGGACGGATGAACGGGCGTTGCATGGATGAGAGAAACTCATGTAACAATCAAAGCAGGGGCATTTGCAAATAATAATAAAACGGTATCCAAGTACTAATCAATCAATAGGCATGTGTTCCATATTTAGTCGTACGTGCTCGCAATGAGAAACTTGCACAACATCTTTTGTCCTACCAGCCGGTGGCAGCCGGGCCTCTAGGGAAACTACTCGGATATTAAGGTACTCCTTTTAATAGAGTACCGGAGCAAAGCATTAACACTCCGTGAACACATGTGATCCTCACATCACTACCATTCCCTCCGGTTGTCCCGATTTCGTCACTTCGGGGCCATTGGTTCCGGACAGACGACATGTGTATACAACTTGCGGGTAAGATCATAAACAACGAATATCTTCATGAATCAATAACATGTTCAGATCTGAGATCATGGCACTCGGGCCCTAGTGACAAGCATTAAGCATAACAAGTTGCAACAATGTCATAAAAGTAACATCTACGGATACTAGGCACTATGCCCTAACAATCTTATGACTATTACATGACCAATCTCATCCAATCCCTACCATCCCCTTCAGCCTACAGCGGGGGAATTACTCACACATGGATGGGGGAAACATGGCTGGTCGATGGAGAGGCGTCGGTGATGATGATGGCGATGATCTCCTCCAATTCCCCGTCCCGGCGAGGTGCCAGAACGGAGACTTCTGGTCCCCGAGGCGGAGTTTCGCGATGTGGCGGCGTACTGGATGGTTTCTGGCGACTTCGACTTCCTCCCGTGCGTTTTTAGGTCGAAGGCAATAAGTAGTCCGAAGGAGGGCGTCGGGGGCCAGCCGAGGCCGCCACACACTAGGGCCGCGCGGGCCCCTCCTGGGCCGCGTCGGCCTAGTGTGTGGGGCCCTCGTGCCCCCACCTAGCTTGCCCTTCTGGCTCCGCCAATATTCTGGGAAAATAGGACTTTCTGCATAAATTCCAAGGATTTTCCTGAAAGTTGGATTTCTGCACAAAAACGAGACACCAGAGCAGTTCTGCTGAAAACAGCGTTAGTCCGTGTTAGTTGTATCCAAAATGCACAAATTAGAGGCAAAACAATAGCAAAAGTGTTCGGGAAAGTAGATACGTTTTGGACGTATCAACTCCCCCCAAGCTTAGCTTATTGCTTGTCCTCAAGCAATTCAGTTAACAACTGAGCGATAAAAGAACTTTCACGAACACATTTGCTCATATGATGTAAATATTCTCATGATATGGCAAGTACCTAAGCAATTCATAATAAGATACAAGCAAATAAAATCATCTAATAGCTATATCAATCATGGAAAAGGTACCAACAAATTAATAATAAGCATCATGAATCATGTCTATTAGCAGGATTGCAATGTTCATAAAAGGATATGATAAAGTGGTATCTCGCTTGCCCGTATTTGTACAGCAAAACGTAAATGCCCGGGCACCTTTGAAGTTCATGGAAAGACTAGAAGTAGAGATTATCAAAGATAAAAGCATCAAAGTTATACCACAATTAATCACATTTTGAGACAAGCATATTATACTAAGAATGACAGTTGTGCTCTCAAGAAAGTACTCAAAGAAAGGATGGAGACTCAATGTAAAAGCAAAAGATTGGCCCTTCGCAGAGGGAAGCAGGGATTAACATGTGCTAGAGCTTTTCATTTTTATAAAGACAGAAGTAAAATGGTTTTGAGAGGTGTTTGTTGTTGTCAACGAATGGTAATGGGTACTCTAACTACCTCATCAACCGGACTTTCAAGAGCGGCTCCCATGAAATTTTATTTTTGGGTGGCACTCCTTCCAACCTTGCTTTCACAAACCATGGCTAACCGAATCCTCGGGTGCCTGCCAACAATCTCATACCATGAAGGAGTGCCTTTTTATTTAAGTTTTATTTAGATGACACTCCTCCCCACCTTTGCTTTCTCAAGCCATGGCTAACCGAATCCTTCGGGTGCCGTCCAACAATCACATACCATGGAGGAGTGTCTCTTTGTAAATTTATGAAAGTTAATTGATTGGGGCTGGGAACCCCGTTGCCAGCTCTTTTTGCAAAATTATTGGATAAGTGGATGTGCCACTAGTCCATTGGTAAAAGTCCGTCCGGAGTAAATGACAAGATCGAAAGATAAACACCACATACTTCCTCATGAGCTATAAAACATTAACACAAATTGAGAAGCATTTTGAAGGTTTTAAAGGTAGCACATGAGAATTTACTTGGAATGGTTTGAAATGCCATGCATAGGTATTTATGGTGGACACTCTGGAATAACTTGGTTTTCAGGGTTTTGGAAGCACGAGCAGCGTTCCCGCTCAGTACAAGTGAAGGCTAGCAATAGACTGGGAAGCAACAATCAAGAGAGCAGTAACTGTCATAATCATGCTTGCGGCAAAATAAATTAACAGAGGCATAAAGGTGATACAAGAACTCTGAGGCAAAATAAATCATCGAGGCTTAATTGACTTTTGTTCAGTCATATGCATGCGTGAGCATGTGCCAAGTCGATTCAAGTGAACTATTCAGAGGAGGATACCACAATGTCATATCTATCTATGAATAAAGCAATGCAAGCAAATATTTATGACATGCTACCCATATTAATACATTGGAGCTAATCATGAGAGATTGTGAACTACTAGACTTTCTTAATTGACATATACCTCACATGAACCAACTAAGCATGCTCACATGGATGAGTATATGTACAAAAATGAAAACAAATAGAGTTCATACCAGCCTCTCACCATAATCAGATTGTCGTAGATCGTCATTATTGCCTTTTCACTTGTGTAGCTTGAATAATATGGAATGAAAACCACGCTCCAGCCACCGAAGACCATTGAACTCATAAAGAACTTTACAAAACCAAAGAAGAACAGCAAATATTTTTGGTGTTTTCGAATTTGGAAACAAGAACAAAAGGAAACAAGCAAACAAGGCAAAATCTTTTTGGGTTTTCTTATAGCAAACTAGCGATAGCAAATAAAGCAAAATGAAAGCAAGAAACCAAAATAACAAATGGTAAAGAGAAACAACAGAAATATTTTTGGTCTTTTTGTGTTTTAGGAAAGAAACAAAACAAAAACAAGAGAACGAAAACTAGAAGAAACACAGAAAAGCAGGATGACAGAAATCTGCCAAAACCTGACAGCAGTACAGAAATCGAAATTAACAAAAATCTTCCGCTGCTCAGCTCAAAACGTTTTCAACTAATGAAAGTTAGATAACAACCTGGGGCACATGCTCAAAAATTTGCAACTCAAAATAACGTTCTGGCTGTGCGCACGAATTTTTTTAGTAACAGCCCAGAATCTGTTTTCAGGCAACACTTCCCCAAATATCATCTCCCTCTTATTAGAAAACCACTCAAAGAAACTAAACAAGTATATACATGTATCCAGCAACCATAATATGCAAAGAATGAGTGATGCCGGTATACCTCCCCCCAAGCTTAGGCTTTTGCCTAAGTGGAGATCAATCCCATGGTGCCCATGAAGAAGCACCTTCGTAGTACGAAGATGGATCATATTCCGGGTAGGTGCTGGAAGAAGCACCCGGATACGTGACGGTGTAGTCGTAGGAGGGCTCGGCGTCCTCAGAGTCATGCTGCTGGTGGAAGCCTTGTATCTTCAATTGCTCATCCACCTCCTCCTTAGTGCGCGACCATGGTTTCCTGTCAATACTGAACAAATCTGGCTGCGGCAAAAGGATTTCCCTCTCTTCCCCGTCAACAAACAATATTCTATAGACAATATTATCTAAACTAGAGTCGGCTGTAACAAATTGGTGACTCTTCATAGCAGCAATATCTAGCCTCATAGGGGTTATTTTTACATCGGTAGGGTCAAGAGGAAGCTCTAAATATGCTAAAATGCGTGAAGCAATAATTCCTCCAAATATAGGCCCCTTGCTAGACAAGCGGCGAGCAACAAGAGCACCAAGATGATAAGGTGTGTCCCCAGTGAGTGCAGCAATTAAGAAACCAAGGTGATAACTAGATATGTTACTAGTGTTCTCCCTACCAAGAATGCTAGTGCCAATGTAATAAGCAAAATACTTAATGGCGGGGAGTTGAATGTTTCTTATCTTGCCGCCCTGAATGGTGCGACAGTCATCATTGGTGATCCCTCGATAGAGCTCCAGCAATTCCTTGGGGTTGTCCTCGATCCTCCTTGCTGTAGCTACAGGGACAATACCTAGTGCAGCACAAAAATTTTCCAACCTCATAGTAATAGGTTTACCATAGATCTTGAATGAAACTGCCGGGTGAAAGTGCTTATTGTTGAACTTGAAACTCTCCACAAAGATTTTAGTGAGCATGTAGTATTGCTCACTCTCATCTCCCACATAGGTGGTTAAACCCGCCTTACCGACAAGGGTCAAGAAATCATCCAACAAACCTGCATTTCTCAAAAAGTCATAACATGGGAAGGATGAAGCATTAGGGACTCCATTGTCCTCCTCGGGTGCGAAGCTTGGTGCAATGAGATCCTCATTGTAGGATTGCCTGAATCGGGTGAATGACCTCGAGGGCCTCCCCGTGCTTATTGTCTCCCCTTGGAACACTTCTCCAAAGTTATAATTATCCATCTTCCTTTTCTGAAATTTTTCAACAAACATTATAAAATTTGATTTGGTGACATATAATTGAGGGAAACTACCATAGGAACTTGCTAGAGTACTAAACATGCATCAAAACTAATTTCTACCACTTAGAACAAGCATGCAAGCTCACTAAACATGTTACCTACAGCAGCAAAATATTCAAGATATACTCCACCAAACAAAATTCTACTTGGATAATCGGAGGAGTCACATACCGGAGAGCAAATGTGCCAAATTTCAGACAGAAATCTGGGCTGAGCAAAGAGATCGAGAAATCTGGAGCTCTTGAGCAAAAACACGAGAGAGAAGAACCTGGTGCGAGTTTTTTCGGGAGAGAGAAGAGAGTGGGAAGAAGAGATGCTGAAATGGGGCAAAGGGGGACCCACACACCAGGGTGGCGCGCCCCCCTTGCTGGCCGCGCCGGCCTGTGGGGTGCCACCCTGGGGTGTGATGTCTACGGGAGCTTCTATTCTTGTAGACAGTGTTGGGCCTCCAAGAGCAGAGGTTTGTAGAACAGCAGCAAGTTTCCCTTAAGTGAATCACCCAAGGTTTATCGAACTCAGGGAGGAAGAGGTCAAAGATATCCCTCTCAAGCAACCCTGCAATCACGATACAAGGAGTCTCTTGTGTCCCCAACACACCTAATACACTTGTCGGATGTATAGGTGCACTAGTTCGACGAAGAGATAGTGAAATACAAGTAGTATGGATGTATATGAGTGGTAATAGCAATCTGAATAAAATATGGCAGCGAGTAAACATGCAACAGAACAATAAATAAACGGAGATTCGATGTTTGGAAACAAGGCCTAGGGATCATACTTTCACTAGTGGACACTCTCAACATTGATCGCATAATAAATAACTCTTTCTCTTATGTGCTACATACACTCTTTTGTTGGATGATGAACACATTGCGTAGGATTACACGAACCCTCAATGCCGGAGTTAACAAGCTCCACAATTCAATGTTCATATTTAAATAACCTTAGAGCGTAATAAATCATTGCAAAATAAACCAAGAACTAACATAGTGCACACACTGTCCACATTACACTATGAAGGAGGAATAGATCACATCAATACTATCATAATGATAATTAACTCCACAATCTACATGAGATCATGATCATAGCCTACGACAAGAACCACACGGTGCACACACTAGTCACCTTCACACCATGCAGGAGGAATAGACTACTTTAATAACATCACATGAGTAGCACATAAACTAGTAGCGATACAAAGCTCATCATATGGATCTCAATCATGCAAAGCAATTCACGAGATCATTGTATTGGAGTACAGAGAGAGATTAACCACATAGCTACGGTAGAGCCCTCAGCTCCAGGGGTGAATTACTCCCTCCTCATCATGGAGGCAGCGATGGCGGTGAAGATGGCGGTGAAGACGGCGGTGGAGATGGCTCCGGGGGCAATTCCCCGTCCCGGCAGGGTGCCGGAGCAGAGAGTTCTGTCCCCCGAATTGGACTTTCGCGATGGCGGCGGATCTGGATGGTTTTCTCTGTTTCCGTCCTTTCAGTCGATGTTTTTAGGTCATGGACGATTATATAGGCCGAGAGTCGGAGTCGGAGGGGCCACGGGGTGGCGACACCATAGGGCCCCCCCCCCTTAGGCCGCGCCGCCCTGTGGGGTGGGGCCCCCCTGGCACCCCTCTGACTTTTCTCTGGTGCTCCGGAAGCTTCCGGGAATTATAAGGCCTTCGGTCTTGATTTCGTCTCGATTCCGAAAATATTTCTTTACTAGGATTTCGAAACCAAAAACAGCAGAAAACAACAATCGGCCTTTCGGCATCTCGTTAATAGGTTAGTTCCAGAAAATGCACGAATATGACATAAAGTGTGCATAAAACATGTAGATATCATCAATAATGTGGCATGAAACATAAGAAATTATCGATAGGTCGGAGACGTATCAGCATCCCCAAGCTAAGTTCCTGCTCGTCCCGAGCAGGTAAACGATAACAAAGATAATTTCTGGAGTGACATGCCATCATAAACTTGATCATATTGTAAACATATGTAATGAATGCAGCGATCAAAACAATGGTAATGACATGAGTAAACAACTGAATCATAAAGCAATGACTTTTCATGAATAGCACTTTAAAGACAGGCATCAATAAGTCTTGCATAAGAGTTAACTCATAAAGCAATAATTTAAAGTATAGACATTGAAGCAACACAATGGAAGATTAAGTTTCAGCGGTTGCTTTCAACTTGTAACATGTATATCTCATGGATAATTGTCAACATAGAGTAATATAACAAATGAAATATGCAAGTATGTAAGAATCAATGCACGAGTTCACACAAGTGTTTGCTTCTTGAGGTGGAGAGAGATAGGTGAAGCTGACTCAACATAAAAGTAAAAGAAAGGTCCTTCAAAGAGGAAAGCATTGATTGCTATATTTGTGCTAGAGCTTTGGTTTTGAAAGCAAGAAACAATTTTGTCAACGGTAGTAATAAAGCATATGTATCATGTAAATTATATCCTACAAGTTGCAAGCCTCATGCATAGTATACTAATAGTGCCCGCACCTTGTCCTAATTAGCTTGGACTACCGGGATTATCGCAATGCACATGTTTTAACCAAGTGTCACAAAGGGGTACCTCTATGCCGCCTGTACAAAGGTCTAAGGAGAAAGCTCGCATTGGATTTCTCGCTATTGATTATTCTCAACTTAGACATCCATACCGGGACAACATAGACAACAGATAATGGACTCCTCTTTTATGCATAAGCGTGTAGCAACAATTAATTTTATCATATGAGATTGAGGATATATGTCCAAAACTGAAACTTCCACCATGGATCATGGCTTTAGTTAGCGGCCCAATGCTCTTCTCTAACAATATGCACGCTCTAACCATAAAGTGGTAGATCGCCCTTACTTCAGACAAGACGAACATGCATAGCAACTCACATGATTTTCAACAAAGAGTAGTTGATGGCGTCCCCGGGAACATGGTTATCGCACAACAAGCAACTTATAAGAAATAAAATGCATAAGTACATATTCAATACCACAATAGTTTTTAAGCTATTTGTCCCATGAGCTATATATTGTAAAGGTAGAGGATAGAAATTTAAAGGTAGCACTTCAAGCAATTTACTTTGGAATGGCGGAGAAATACCATGTAGTAGGTAGGTATGGTGGACACAAATGGCATAGTGGTTGGCTCAAGGATTTTGGATGCATGAGAAGTACTCCCTCTCGATACAAGGCTTAGGCTAGCAAGGTTGTTTGAAGCAAACACAAGCATAAACTAGTACATCAAAACTTACATAAAATACATATTACAAGCATTATAAGACTATACATTGTCTTCCCTGTTGTTCAAACACCTCACTAGAAAATATCTAGACTCTAGAGAAACCACTCATGCAAACCAAATTTTAACAAGCTCTATGTATTTCTTCACTAATAGGTGCAAAGTATATGATGCAAGAGCTTAAACATGAGCACAACAATTGCCAAGTATCAAGTTATTCAAGACATCATACCAGTTACTACATATAGCATTTTCCGTTTCCAACCATATAACAATTAACGAAGCAGTTTCATCCTTCGCCATGAAAATTAAAAGCTAAGAACACATGTGTTCATACGAACCAGCGGAGCGTGTCTCTCTCCCACACAAGTATTTATTCAAACAAAAACAAAAACAAAAACAAACAGACGCTCCAAGTAAAGTACATAAGATGTGACCGAATAAAAATATAGTTTCAAGAGAAGAAACCTGATAAGTTGTCGATGAAGAAGGGGATGCCTTGGGCATCCCCAAGCTTAGATGCTTGAGTCTTCTTGAAATATGCAGGGATGAACCACCGGGGCATCCCCAAGCTTAGACCTTTCACTCTTCTTGATCGTAGTATATCATCCTCCTCTCTTGACCCTTGAAAACTTCCTCCACACCAAACTCGAAACAACTCATTAGAGGGTTAGTGCACAATAAAAATTAACATGTTCAGAGGTGACACAATCATTCTTAACACTTCTGGACATTGCATAAAGCTACTGGACATTAATGGATCAAAGAAATTCATCCAACATAGCAAAAGGGGCAATGCGAAATAAAAGGCAGAATCTGTCAAAACAGAACAGTCCGTAAAGACGAATTTTAAAAGGGCACCAGACTTGCTCAAATGAAAATGCTCAAATTGAATGAAAGTTGCGTACATATCTGAGGATCACTCACGTAAATTGGCATAATTTTCTGAGTTACCTACAGAGAATTTTGCCCAGATTCGTGACAGCAGAGAAATCTGTTTCTGCGCAGTAATCCAAATCTAGTATCAACCTTTCTATCAACGACTTTACTTGGCACAACAAAACACAAAACTAAGATAAGGAGAGGTTGCTACAGTAGTAAACAACTTCCAAGACACAAATATAAAACAAAGTACTGTAGCAAAATAACACATGGGTTATCTCCCAAGAAGTTCTTTCTTTATAGCCATTAAGATGGGCTCAGCAGTTTTAATGATGCACTTGCAAGAAATAGTATTTGAAGCAAAAGAGAGCATCAAGAGGCAAATTCAAAACACATTTAAGTCTAACATGCTTCCTATGAAGAGGCATCTTGTACACAAATTAATTCATGAAGAACAAAGTGACAAGCATAAGAGGATAAAACACGAGTAACTTCAAGATTCTCAACATAAAGAGGGGAAACTTAATATTATTGAAATGCATATAACCATATTTCCCTCTCTCATAATAACTTTCAGTAGCATCATTGATGAAATCCACAATATACCCATCACTTAAAACATTCTTATCATGGTTCATATGCATAGAAGTATCATTAAATTTGGCATAAGAAGAGTTATTCTCATTAATAGTAATTGGAGTAAGATTATTATCAAGAATTTGAACATGGTAAACAAATTGCATATTAAGGGAATTGTTTTTGATAATCCAATCATGACTATGACAAGTTTCATAAGGATAGTTAGAACCTATATCATAGCATTCTTTATAATAATCATCGAGAGATCGGGGGCACAGTGTCATCATAGGAAATAGAATAGTTATCTTTCACAGTACGGTTTATCCGTGTCCACACCATCATTGTTATTAGAAGGAGATGTATCAAGAACATAATGACCAGTAGCTAAAGGATTTTCAAACACCTCTTCCCCAAGCTTAGAGCTTTCTATATCATTATGGGAGAAAGCATGGATAGCATCGACACTATGGCAATTATTATCATCATTTTCAGAATTAGTTTCCCGGAGATTTGTAATATCAAAAGTAGTGTGCTCATTCAAATCATGATCGCTAATGTATGTAAAGGGCATAGGAAGATCATCGTATTCAGATTCATTATCATAATAATCATTAGGAGCAACATACTTACGGTTACCTAGCGTTATCTCATTCACGCGGGGATACGCCATTACCTCTTTCTTTTTATTCTCCTTCTTCTTCTTCTTCTTCTTCTTCTTCGTTCCTTCTTCTTCTTCTTCTTCTCTTCCTTCTCCTCGTTCCCTTCTTTAGGAGGAAGAGGCTCGAAGGGTGGCTTGTCCGCATAACCTGATTTACTTTCAGAAACAATAGAAGAAACTTGGGAGGATCCCTCCTTTTCATTAATTAGTTGAAAACACACAGCGGTCCTATCATATTTTGGCAAGGTGTCATCTTCTAAAATATTTTGTATGTAAGTATTTGTATGGCTATTATCAATGCAATAAGAAAAACACCCATGCATGACATCATCAATATCAAGATCACTCATATGTAACAAAGAGATTTTTCTCGACAGTTCTTCACACCCCAAAAATAAAGTAAGTTTATCATGCTGATTAGGAGTAATTTCATCATCACAATACAAATTTGCAGCACTCATTGGGTTCAAATTATCGTTGGAGGAGCATTGAAAATTAAAATGACCCACTTCGTGGCAAACTTCACAAATAAAAGGATAGAGGGCACAAACTTTTTTACGAAGATCATCTAGAGCCCTAAGCCACTTTCTAGTTTTTTCATTAGCATGATGGATACAATATTCATCTTTGATTTGATTAATTCCACAAGGTCTATGTATTCCACAAAAATTAACATGCTTATAGGAAATAGCATTCTTAGGAGTTTGAGCATGCTTATTGCAATAATTAACAACAATTTCATTATTCATGCAAGCCTCTTTAAAAGGTTCATGATACTTATCAAAATTCTTTTTGGGCAATTCAAAATGAGAAGGAAAGGCTTTATAAAGATTTGCAGCAACTTGAGAGTCAAGACCATAAGTAGCACTCATATTTCGAAATTTATCGGTATCCATAAAAGCTTCAATGCATTCATAATCATAATTTATACCTGACACTTTACCTTTGTCGTTCTCCCAATCTTCAGCGTTCTCCTTAATCCGATCAAGAAGATCCCTTTTAAACTCTTCTTTGTTGCGCGTGAATGATCCAGAACAAGTAGCATCCAGCAAGGTCTTATCTTGAAAAGAAAGTCTTGCATAGAAATTATCAATGATGATATTACCTGGAAACTCATGATTGGGGCATTTGAGCATTAAAGACTTCAATCTCTCCCATGCTTGGGCAATACTCTCTCCATCATGAGGCCAGAAATTATATATTCGGTTTCGGTCTTTGTGAATTTCACTTGGAGGATAGAATTTAGAATAAAATAGAGGCACAATATCCTTCCAATCAAGAGAATGCTCATCCTTCAGCAGTTTATGCCAATGCGCCGCTTTACCAGACAACGACATAGAGAATAATTTCTTCTTCACTTCATCCATAGAGATACCGCACACTTGAATAACCCGCATAATTCATGCAAAAACAAGTAAATGATCTCCAGGATGCACAGTTCCATCCCCTTCATAGCGGTTATCCATAACACGTTCAATAATTTTCATAGGTATTTTATATGGAATACTTTCGGTAGGTGCATTTAAAATATCACAAGCATCATTAGAGTTATCGCATATGGGAGATAAAGTATTATCAGAGCAAATTTTCTCCCCTAAGGATGGGAAGCTAAAAAGATCACAGAAACCAGCTTCCCCAAGCTTAGACTTATTCATAACATTAGCAACAATGGTATTCAAAGTATTCATGCTAATATGTTCCATGGGTTTTTTAATTTTCGGATCAACACATCCATGTCTTAAATCAGGAAATAAAGTAAGAAGCTCATTGTCCATTATGCCTAACTAGTGTAAACAAGAAACAAAAAGATGCAATTGCAGGATCTAAAGGAAATAGCTTCGAGTACTTACAACGGCGAAAATAGCTTAGTAGCCGAGATCCGGAGTGTGAGTACCTTTTACCTTTCCTCCCCGAGCAACGGCGCCGGAAAATAGCTTGATGTCTACGGGAGCTTCTATTCTTGTAGACAGGTGTTGGGCCTCCAAGAGCGAGAGGTTTGTAGAACAGCGGCAAGTTTCCCTTAAGTGAATCACCCAAGGTTTATCGAACTCGGGGAGGAAGAGGTCAAAGATATCCCTCTCAAGCAACCTCTGCAATCACGATACAAGGAGTCTCTTGTGTCCCCAACACACCTAATACACTTGTCAGATGTATAGGTGCACTAGTTCGGCGAAGAGATAGTGAAATACAAGTAGTATGGATGTATATGAGTGGTAATAGCAATCTGAATAAAATATGGCAGCGAGTAAACATGCAACAGAACATTAAATAAACGGAGATTCGATGTTTGGAAACAAGGCCTAGGGATCATACTTTCACTAGTGGACACTCTCAACATTGATCGCATAATAAATAACTCTTTCTCTTATGTGCTACATACACTATTTTGTTGGATGATGAACACATTGCGTAGGATTACATGAACCCTCAATGCCGGAGTTAACAAGATCCACAATTCAATGTTCATATTTAAATAACCTTAGAGCGTAATAAATCATTGCAAAATAAACCAAGAACTAACATAGTGCACACACAGTCCACATTTCACTATGAAGGAGGAATAGATCACATCAATACTATCATAATGATAATTAACTCCACAATCTACAGGAGATCATGATCATAGCCTACGACAAGAACCACACGGTGCACACACTAGTCACCTTTACACCATGCAGGAGGAATAGACTACTTTAATAACATCACATGAGTAGCACATAAACTAGTAGCGATACAAAGCTCATCATATGGATCTCAATCATGCAAAGCAATTCACGAGATCATTGTATTGGAGTACGGAGAGAGAGATTAACCACATAGCTACGGTAGAGCCCTCAGCCCTGGGGTGAATTACTCCCTCCTCATCATGGAGGCAGCGATGGCGGTGAAGATGGCGGTGAAGACGGCGGTGGAGATGGCTCCGGGGGCAATTCCCGTCCCGGCAGGGTGCCGGAGCAGAGAGTTCTGTCCCCCGAATTGGACTTACGCGATGACGGCGGCTCTGGATGGTTTTCTCTGTTTCCGTCCTTTCAGTCGATGTTTTTAGGTCAGGGACGATTATATAGGCCGAGAGTCGGAGTCGGAGGGGCCACGGGGTGGCGACACCATAGGGGGGCGCCCCCCTTGGGCCGCGCCGCCCTGTGGGGTGGGGCCCCCCTGGCACCCCTCTGACTTTTCTCCGGTGCTCCGGAAGCTTCCGGGAATTATAAGGCCTTCGGTCTTGATTTCGCCCGATTCCGAAAATATTTCTTTACTAGGATTTCTGAAACCAAAAACAGCAGAAAACGAAGCGGCCTTTCGGCATCTCGTCAATAGGTTAGTTCCGGAAAATGCACGAATATGACATAAAGTGTGCATAAAACATGTAGATATCATCAATAATGTGGCATGGAACATAAGAAATTATCGATACGTCGGAGACGTATCGTAGTGCCCCACTGGTCATCCCCGTGTACTCCCGTGTGCCTCGTCGAAAAATAGGACCAACAGTATAATTTTTGTGAATTTTTGAAAACTTTGAAAAATGCACATTTCTGGGTGTTAAATTTATTATTACTGGGCAGAAAAAGATTTTGAAATCTCTAATTAACTAAAGAACTTTACAAAACAAAAGTGTTATAGCAAGTAGATCAAGTGGAGGAAGAAAGAAATGTTGTTTAGCTCTCCTATGCATATAAAATATACTTGTTAACAAGGTTGATCAAGTCTTGCCACCAAATAATTTTACATGTCATAAGAAGAAATAAACCTCAAATCAATCATAGTACCTTATATTGTATTGATGCGGATCCAATCATAATAGTTTGATATCCTTCTTTAGGATCATATATAGGACAATCAATAACTCCCACTTTGACGGTTCTTGAACTGGAAATTGTATTAACTCCACATATTTTATCAGTCTTCTTGGGGAAATAGACAGTATGTTCCTTGTCATCAACATTAAAAGTGACTTTTCCTTTATTGCAATCAATAACAGCCCCTGCAGTATTAAGAAAGGGTCTCCCAAGAATAATGGACATATTATCATCTTCGAGGCATTTCCAACACAACAAAATCGGTTAATATCAAGCGGTTTTGAGTAACTTGAACAGGAACATCCTCACATACACCAACGGGAATAGCGATAGATTTATCAGCCATTTGCAAAGATATATCGGTCGGTATCAACTTATCTAAATAAAGTCTCTTATAAAGAGAAAAAGGCATCACACTAACTCCCGCTCCCAAATCACATAGAGCGAGTTCTAACATAATTATTCTTAATAGAACAAGGAATAGTTGGTATACACGGGTCGCCAAGCTTCTTTGGAACCTTACCATTAAAAGAGTAATTAGCAAGCATAGTGGAAATCTCCTCATTAGGAATTTTCCTTTTGTTAGACACAATATCTTTCATATACTTTGAATAAGGAGGCAATTTAATAGCATCAATCAAAGGGATTTGCAAGAATAAAGGTTTCATCCAATCACAAAATTTATTATAGTGTTCTTCTTCCTTTGATTTTAGTTTCTTAGCAGGAAAAGGCATTTGCTTTTGAACCCAAGGTTCTCTTTCATTACCATGTTTCTCAGCAATAAAATCTTCTTTAGTGTACTTTTTATTTTTAGCATGCTTTTCGAGGTTCTTCTTCAACCTCTTCTTTATCGGGAGTATCATTCTTATCATTATCTTTATCATGTTCATTACCACTTTCGGTTTCAGCATCAGAAATTGAAATACTATTAGGATCATTAACAGGTTCGGAGGATTCTACAACATTCTTATGTTTCTTTTTCTTTTTCTTAGATGGAGCACTAGTTTTAGTTTGTTGAGAATCTTGTTCAACTCTTTTGGGATGCCCCTCAGGATATAGAGGATCCTGGGTAGAAACACCACCTCTAGTTGTTACTTCATAAGCATGTTTTTCTTTAGAATTATTTCCCAACAAGTCATTTTGCACTTTAGTGAGTTGATCAATTTGAGTTTGAACCATATGAAAATGTTTAACAAGCATCTTAACATCATTGGAGGTTCTCTCCACAATATCATGCAATTCACTAATAGCTCGAGAATTTTCCATTAAATGATTCTCTACTCTCATATTAAAATTTTCTTGCTTAACAATATAATTATCAAACTCATCTAAGCATTGTGCGGGAGGTTTTGAATACGGAATATCTTCTCTAGTAAAGCGTTCAAGAGAGTGTACCTCAATCATGGATGAAGGGGGAGTTATCTTACATAAATCTTCTATAGGAGGTAAATTCTTCACATCTTCAGGTTTAATACCCTTCTCCTTAAGAGACTTCTTAGCTTCCCTCATATCTTCATCATCTAATTTAATCATACCCCTCTTCTTCAATATCGGTGTCGGGGTTGGTTCAGGTGTAGTCCAATCATCATGATTCCGGCCTATGTTAGCCAATAATTCTTCGACGTACGTCCGGAGTTCTTTTCCTGAAAACACAACCAGCACAACTATCCAGGTATGCCCTAGACTCAATGGTTAGTCCACTATAAAATATATCAAGTAAATCATGCTTTTCCAAATCATGGTCAGGCCGAGCTCTAATAAGAGAACAAAATCTCGCCCAAGCCTCAGGCAATTTCTCTCCATCTTCCTGGTCAAAATTATAAATTCTCTGCAAAGCAATATGTTGAACACTAGCAGGAAAGTATTTTCGAAAGAAAACATCACGCAAATCAGTTGGACTTCTAATAGAACCAGGAGGCAAATTATTATACCAAGTTTTAGCATCATCCTTTAATGAGAAAGGAAAAATTTTAGCGACAAAATAAGTACGCATCTTGACATCATCAGAAAACAAGCTACTCGAGTAGATAACTCAATCATGTGTTCAACGGCACTTTCTTTTTCGAGTACCACAAAAGGGTGTTTTCTCAACAATAGCTATATGAGATAGATCAAGAGAAAAATCATAATCTTTATCCTTAATGTTTATAGGAGATGTAGCAAATTTAGGATCGGGAGACGGTTTATATCTAACGAGCATGTTCGCAAGCAACTTTTTAATTTTTCTTGCATCAGTAGTAGCATTGCATTTTTCAATAAAATCATCATCAAGTTCGACATAATCTTCATCAAGATCATCACTAGAATATTCAACAGACTCAGGTGAATTAACAGGTGTAGCAGCATTTTCATTAGGAGTTTCAGTATTTTCAATTTGTCTAGACCTAGCAATTGTAGCATCTAGAAAAGATCCTAACGAACCATCATTATCAAGCACGGCAGAAGCATCATCAAAATTATAAGAGGAATTTTCAGATTCAGCAGAAGTACCGACATTTGAAGCTTGTGGTGGTGAAACAAGTTTACTTATCACGGATGGTGAATCAAGAGCGACAGAGGTACTAAGAGTTGTACCTTTTCTTGTAGTGGATGGTAATATGGCGACCTTAGTATCGCGAGGTTTACCCATGATGGAGAATTTGCAGCGAACAATATCAATCCAAGTGAACTTCCAAATAAAGCTATGCTCCCCGGCAACGGCGCCGGAAAATAGTCTTGATGACCCACAAGTATAGGGGATCGCAACGGTCTTCGCGGGAAGTAAAACCCAATTTATTGATTCGACACAAGGGGAGACAAAGAATACTTGAAAGCCTTAACGAGCGGAGTTGTCAATTCAGCTGCACCTGGAAACAGACTTGCTCGCAAGAGTTTATCGGTAGTAACGGTTTTATAGCGAGTAGCGATAGCGAAATAACGATGAGCGAGTAACAAAGACAGCGGTAGTGATTATAGTAAACAGCGAGGATTAAAATACGTAGGCACGGGGACGGATGAACGGGCGTTGCATGGATGAGATAAACTCATGTAACAATCAAAGCGAGGGCATTTGCGAGATAATAATAAAACGGTATCCAAGTACTAATCAATCAATAGGCATGTGTTCCATATTTAGTCGTACGTGCTCGCAATGAGAAACTTGCACAACATCTTTTGTCCTACCAGCCGGTGGCAGCCGGGCCTCTAGGGAAACTCATCGGATATTAAGGTACTCCTTTTAATAGAGTACCGGAGCAAAGCATTAACACTCCGTGAACACATGTGATCCTCACATCACTACCATTCCCTCCGGTTGTCCCGATTTCTGTCACTTCGGGGCCATTGGTTCCGGACAGCGACATGTGTATACAACTTGCAGGTAAGATCATAAACAACAAATATCTTCATGAATCAATAACATGTTCAGATCTGAGATCATGGCACTCGCGCCCTAGTGACAAGCATTAAGCATAACAAGTTGCAACAATGTCATAAAAGTAACATCTACGGATACTAGGCACTATGCCCTAACAATCTTATGACTATTACATGACCAATCTCATCCAATCCCTACCATCCCCTTCAGCCTACGGCGGGGGAATTACTCACACATGGATGGGGGAAACATGGCTGGTCGATGGAGAGGCGTCGGTGATGATGATGGCGATGATCTCCTCCAATTCCCCGTCCGGCGAGGTGCCGAACGGAGACTTCGGTCCCCGAGGCGGAGTTTCGCGATGTGACGGCGTCTCGGATGGTTTACGGCGACTTCGACTTCCTCCCGTGCGTTTTTAGGTCGAAGGCAATAAGTAGTCCGAAGGAGGGCGTCGGGGGCCAGCCGAGGCCGCCACACACTAGGGCCGCGCGGGCCCCTCCTGGGCCGCGCCGGCCTAGTGTGTGGGGCCCTCGTGCCCCCACCTAGCTTGCCCTTCTAGCTCCGCCAATATTCTGGGAAAATAGGACTTTTTGCATAAATTCCGAGGATTTTCCTGAAAGTTGGATTTCTGCACAAAAACGAGACACCAGAGCAGTTCTGCTGAAAACAGCGTTAGTCCGTGTTAGTTGTATCCAAAATACACAAATTAGAGGCAAAACAATAGCAAAAGTGTTCGGGGAAAGTAGATACGTTTTGGACGTATCAATGGCAGTGAGCACTTAAGGGAAACTTGCTGCTGTTCTACAAACCTCTGCTCTTGGAGGCCCAACACTGTCTACAAGAATAGAAGCTCCCGTAGACATCACTCCTCACTACCCTCGACCTCGGTGCCCCATTGGATGGATTGCTACCTCATGCCGACACGGTTTGTGTTATTAGGTACAAGGTGCATCAAGACCCCGGAGAGGAGGACACACCATGGTTAAGGGTAGGAGAGGAGGAGCTGGACGTGAAGATGGACGTGGAGCGGGACCCAACGTCATGCGAAGCGCGCCAAGGAAGTGAGGGAGCCAGCCGGCCCAGGACCCGGTCCGACCGGCCTCCTGACCGGGCCACCCGGTCCAAACCGGATCCCCGACTGGTGCCAACCGGGCGCGATACCGGGGCTTTGGGACCCCTCGTCGGTCGCCATCCGGCCCAGGACCCGGTTTGGACCGGACGCGCCGGTCCCAGCTCCGGTCTGACCGGGCTCCTGACCGGGCTTCCCCGGTCCAAACCGGACCCTACGCTGATGGCAACCGGGCGCGTTACTGAGCCGCAAGGACCCTCCCCGGTCGGCCTCCGGTCTGGGACCCGGTCTGGACCGGACGCCCCGGTCCCAGGGCCGGTCTGACCGGGCTCCTGACCGGATTCGTCGAATCGCCTTGTTAAAACTGCTTAAGTCGTGTACTCCGTACCTTTTCGACATGTGTCGCCTTGTAGGCCTATATAAGGACCCAGGACGCCCCCTTACCTCTTTAGACATAATTTGAGCTTGAAACTACTTTTGAGCTTTGTCTCCCTAGGGTTAGATCCCCTTTGTAATCAAGGCTACTCTTGTTGAGGATTTGGATACTTGTGAGTGAGATTCTAGTGTGCTCCACTCTCTCTCCCTCAACGGTCTCCGTCTCCAACACCGATCTCTCCTCTCGGAATTCTACTTCGTGTCTCTTTCGGGTTGATTCTATTGGCGTGGTCCATCGAGCCACGAGAGTAAGAATTCGATTGTATCGGGTTGGTGTGCGTGCGTTTATTCTTCGTGTTCTTCGTGTTCTTCCTCCTCTCCCTCTTTTCCCCCTTTGGATTTGGGTCAATCGTGAGATCGGGCCACACACAAGGTCTTAGACCTCATCATTCAACCTTCGCCATGAACATTAAAAGCAAAGCTAAGAACACCAGTGTTCATATGAAACAGCGGAGCGTGTCTTTCTCCCACACAAAGAATGCTAGGATCCGAGTTTATTCAAACAAAAACAAAAATAAAAGTAAACCGACGCTCCAAGTAAAGCACATAAGATGTGACGGAATAAAAATATAGTTTCACTAGAGGTGACCTGATAAGTTGTCGATGAAGAAGGGGATGCCTTGGGCATCCCCAAGCTTAGATGCTTGAGTCCTCTTGAAATATGCATGGATGAACCACGGGGGCATCCCCAAGCTTAGACTTTTCACTCTTCTTGATCATATTGTATCATCCTCCTCTCTTGATCCTTGAATACTTCCTCCACACCAAACTCAAAACAAACTCATTAGAGGGTTAGTGCATAATCAAAAATTCACATATTCAGAGATGACATAAGCATTCTTAACACTTCTGGACATTGCCCAAAGCTACTGAAAGTTAATGGAATAAAGAAATCCATTCAACATAGCAAAAGAGGCAATGCGAAATAAAAGGCAGAATCTGTCAAAATAGAACAGTCCGTTAAGACGAATTTTTTAGAGGCACTTAACATGCTCAGATGAAAAAGCTCAAAACTAATGAAAGTTGCGTACATATCTGAGTATCACGCATGTAAATTGGCAGATTTTTTTGATTCTTCTACAGAGAGATCTACGCAAATTCGTGACAGGTAGAAATCTTTTTCTGCGCAGCAATCCAAATCTAGTATCAACTTTACTATTAGAGACTTTACTTGGCACAACAATGCAATAAAGTAAAGATAAGGAGAGGTTGCTACAGTAGTAACAACTTCCACGACTCAACAAAACAGTAGTAAAAACATACATGGGTTATCTCCCAAGAAGTGCTTTTCTTTAACGCCTTTCAGCTAGGCGCAGAAAGTGCAAATCAAGTAACATCAAGAGAAGAAGCATCAACTTCATAATTTTCCTTACAAACACAACTTGTCGCAGAGGGTACCTTAGATGCTCCATTATCTAAATTTCCCATAGTGGTACTAAGGGTTTTATCAATTTTAGGCTTATAATAATTCTTTGGCTTAGGCACCTTAGAGACATACATGAATTTTTGCTCCTTACCCACATAAGCTTTCTCCTTAAATTTAAGAGAAGAAAAAGTTGAACCCAAGGTTCCCATAGCTTTTTCAAGTTCACCAATCCTATGGGTTTGATTATCATCGATAGCAATAGTTTCTAAGATAGCAATTCTTTCGTTAATTCCTCCTACAGATTTATCAAGTTTATCAGTATTATCAAGTAATATTCCCAATTTAGTCTCAACACTTGGAAGATTTTTCTCTATGGCTTCCAACTTTTTCATGACATCCTCAAGAGAGATTTCAATTTTAGCTTCATTAACAGGTGGTATTCCAACTAGACTCTCAATGATGCAACTAGCTTCTAAAGAAGGAGTACCTAGGAAATTACCCCCTGAAAGAGTATCAAGAACATACCTATTCCAGCTAGATATACCAACATAAAAGTTCCTAAGGAGGATAATAGTGGAGTGTTTCTTAGTGCACCTATGATGAGCATCACTAATTCTATACCAAGCATCTTTAAAACTTTCTCCCCCTTGTTGCTTAAAAGAACGAACTTCAACTTTAGGATTACTCATTTTAGCAGTAGTAAAAATAAACAAAGCAAAACCGAATTAAATAAAGTAAAACAAGTAACTAATTTTTTTGTGTTTTTGATATAAAGAAAGCAAACAAGACAGAAAATAAAGTAATGTAAAGCAAGTAACTAATTTTTGTGTGTTTTTAATATAAAGGAAGTAAACAAAACAGAAAGTAAAGCAAGACAATAAACAAAGTAAAGAGATTGGATGTGAGAGACTCCCCTTGCAGCGTGTCCTGATCTCCCCGGCAACGGCGCTAGAAATTTAGCTTGATAACGCGTGAAGCACATGTCCGTTGGGAACCCCAAGTGGAAGGTGTGATGCGTATAGCAGCAAGTTTCCCTCAGTATGAAACCAAGGTTGTCGAACCAGTAGGAGATGAAGGCCATGTGAAGGTTGTTGGTGAAGGAGTGTAGTGCGGTGCAACACCAGGGATTCCAGCACCAACGTGGAACCTGCACAACACAACCAAAATACTTTGCCCCAACTTAACAGTGAGGTTGTCAATCTCACCGGCTTGCTGTAAACAAAGGATTAAATGTATGGTGTGGAGAATGATGTTTGCTTGTAGAAAACAACAGAGAACAAAGATTGCAGTAGATTGTATTTCAGATGTAAAAGAATGGACCGGGGTCCACAGTTCACTAGTGGTGTCTCTCCAATAAGACATAGCATGTTGGGTGAACAAATTACATTTGGGCAATTGACAAATAGAGATGCATATACATATCATGATGACTACTATGAGATTTACTTAGGGCATTACGACAAAATACATAGACCGCTATCCAGCATGCATCTATGCCTAAAAAGTCCACCTTCGGGTTAGCATCCGCACCCCTTCCAGTATTAAGTTGCAAACAACAGACAATTGCATTAAGTATGGTGCGTAATGTAATCAACACAAATATCCTTAGACAAAGCATTGATGTTTTATCCCTAGTGGCAACAACACATCCACAACCTTAGAACTTTCTGTCACTGTCCCAGATTCAATGGAGGCATGAACCCACTATCGAGAATAAATACTCCCTCTTGGAGTCACAAGTATCAACTTGGCCAGGGCCTCTACTAGCAATGGAGAGCATGCAAGATCATAAACAACACATATATGATAGATTAATAATCAACTTGACATAGTATTCCATATTCATCGGATCCCAACAAACACAACATGTAGCATTACAAATAGATGATCTTGATCATGATAGGCAGCTCACAAGATCTAACATGATAGCACAATGAGGATAAGACAACCATCTAGCTACTGCTATGGACCCATAGTCCAAGGATGAACTACTCACGCATCAGTCCGGAGGCGGGCATGGTGATGTAGAGCCATCCGGTGATGATTCCCCTCTCCGGCAGGGTGCCAGAGGCAATCTCCTGAATCCCCCGAGATGGGATTGGCGGCGGCGGCGTCTCTGGAAAGTTTTCCGTATCGTGGCTCTCGGTAATAGGGTTTTCGCGACGGAGAGTTTAAGTAGGCGGAAGGGCAGAGTCGGAGGAGGCACGGGGGCCCCACACCATAGGGCGGCGCGGGCCCCTCCTTGGCCGCGCCGCCTTGTGGTGTCGCCACCTCGTGGCCCCACTTCGTATCTCCTTCGGTCTTCTGGAAGCTCTGTGGAAAAATAAGACCCTGGGCGTTCATTTCGTCCAATTCCGATAATATTTCCTGTGTAGGATTTCTGAAACCAAAAACAGCACAAAACAGGAACTGGCGCTTCGGCATCTCGTTAATAGGTTAGTGCCGGAAAATGCATATAATTGATGTAAAGTGTGTGTAAAACATGTGAGTATTGTCATAAAACTAGCATGGAACATAAGAAATTATAGATACGTTTGAGACGTATCAAAGTTCACCAAGTGGCTTGGAGTAAAACCTATCGCAAAGTGTGATGGGCATACAGCGGTGAAATTCCTGAAAGATGTTATTTTGCGGTATGGATACCCGCACAGCATCATTACTGACAATGGCTCAGACTTTGCCCAAGGAGAATTTAAGCGATTCTGTGAGGATAACAACATCCGGTTGGATTTATGTTCAGTGGCACACCCACAAGGCAATGGCCAAGTGTAAAGAACAAATGCGCTGGTGCTTTCCGGCATAAAACCAAGGCTCATTGAACCACTCGAAAAGACACCGGCATGCTGGCTCGATGAGCTACCGTCGGTGTTGTGGAGCATAAGAATGACTCCAAACCGGTCTACCGGATACACTCCATTCTTCATGGTTTATGGAGCAGAGGCCGTCATACCGACTGACATCATTCATGATTCACCAAGGGTTCAGCTCTATACCGAAGAGGAGGTAAAAGAGGCCCGAGAAAACGATGTGGACTTGCTAGAAGAAGCAAGAGAGCTGGCTTTGGCAAGAACAACCATTTACCGACGAGAACCTCAGGCGCTATCATAGCCAGAAGGTTAACCCGAGGGTGTTCCGGGAAGGAGATCTGGTGTTACGCCTAGTGCAACGCACTGAGGGACGCCACAAACTCTCAACTCCATGGGAAGGACCATTCATTGTGAGCAAGGCTCTGCACAATGATGCCTACTACTTGATCGATGCACAGGAATGGAAGGAAGGAAAGGCGGACAGATCCGGAGATGAGACCAAGCGTCAGTGGAACATAGCTTTGCTACGTCCTCTTTATTCCTGAAGATGTGCTGTAAGGAGTTCCTTTTTGTACCTTATTTGCTATGAATAAAAGATGCCGGCACCTCGAATGAATCTCGGGGACTGCCTCTACCGAAATTGCATGCAACATGTTTATTTTTTCAGTATACCGATTGCTTGTTGAACATTTTCCTTTTCCGGTATAGTAGCGTGCTAAACCTACCGGAGTCTTCGACTTTGCTGCTGTCTGAAACCTGGCTTCATGGCAAGCAAGATAAACCAGAAGGAACTAAGCACGTGAAACACGAAAAGAGGGAGTGAAAACAAACAATCCGGAAAAAGTTTAACTAACCCCGGCTATACCGGTTTTTTGTGAAAAATTTAGAGTTATTTCTAAGTTCAAGAAAGTGTTCGCTTGGCAAAAGAACTTTGTGACTCATACGCCAAAACACCCAGAGAGGTAGGCAGAGCCAAAGCAAAAGAATCAAGTGTGCATCAAATTGGATGCAAGATCAAAGCAAAAAAGTAAAGGCAACTTGCTAAAGTAGCAAACCAACATAGTTTGATAAACTACCGGTATAAAAGACACCGGCATAAAAGTTATAGCAAAACCAAAAGAGATGCTAAGTTTTATCTTACATCAAAGACCCCGGCATACCGGGGTAGAATTTAACCAATATTGTTTTCAGCCAACAGGCACAACAGGTGCAGAATGAGTATCTAAGCGACAGGGGGCTGCGGGCCAGCTTCGGGAGCTTCCGGAGGGGCATCGCCTTCTTCCGGAGGGGCATCGCCTTCTTCCGGAGGGGCATCGCCTTCTCCGGCATCCTCATCCTCCTCATCAATGTCTTCTTCCTCGTCGTCAGTGAGCGCGTCCCTAACGTCGGGAGGAGGAGGGATGAAGGTGCGGGGAAAAGGCCGGCCCAGTAGCGCGTCTCGCACGCACGGGCCGCCTGACAGTGGGCGACTTATAAACGCCAAAACGGTATGGATCAAAGGGGGACATTGGATTAGATCCAGATCGGACGGTTCACGCTCGTCATCATCGACGGCGAGCACAACCTAACTGGCGGCGAGCACTAGGGGGTCGGCGGGCTAACTAGTGGCCGGCGATGATGCACGGCGAGGTTGTCGACGAGGGCGGTTCTCCTGGTACCAGCGGCGGCTCCTGGGGCGGCTCCTAGCTTCGTCTCCGTCTACGGCGGCTCCACGGCACTCCGGCGACGAATTGGTGGGCTACGGTGTAAATTGGGACAAGGGAGAGCTCGAGGAGGGGTTATGAGATGAGAGAAATGGATTGGCGTGGAGAATTGGAGAGGGGGAGTGCTCCTTTTATAGTTGCGACGGGGTGCCGAGGCGCGCGGGGCAGGTCAAGCATGGCGACGGCGATACAGTGGTGGAGACTTGGGCGATGACGCAGGGGTGTTCTCGACGTCATGGCGAGCACGGAGAGCTTGATGGCATAGAAAATGGTGGTCTGTGGTGAGCAGGAGAGTGACGCGAGCGTGCAGTACCGTGGCGGAAAGTCGTCGACGGTGGTGACGGCAACCGTCCTCTTCGGCGCAAGCGAGCGTGTCTGGGGGGTTGCTAGGGTACTGGTGCGTGCGTGTGCGAGAGGAGAGGGTCAAGGGGAGGACGAGGCTGACGTGGCGCGACGATGCTCTGGCGCGTCCAGTGACATGTCCACGCACGCTCTGGCGTGCCTGGGCGTCGTGGGCACGTCGTGTTCCCGTCGCTGCAGTGATCCTCTTGGCCAATGGTGATGTCCAGCGTGATCAGCAGAGTGTGGAGAGGTTCAAGGACATGATGATGCACGCCAGATGTGATAGGAGAAGGGAGTTGGCATGGTGGTGACATGGTGCACACGGCATGGTGTGGTACATGATGAAATCATGCAAAATCATTGCCTCTGAGACTTGGCTTTGTTCAAGGGATACAAGGAGAGGCTGTGGATGACATAGGAGGTGATGGTTTAGTCTAAAACCTGCTGGTTAAAAGCATGTGTGGAGTTGGCAGATTGGTGCACTTAAGGTGTTTGATGAAATGGCCGCATGAACAATATTTTTGAATTTGGCAAAACTCTTTTGTGGATGTGATTCATATAATGTTTTTCACATTTTTGTGGTCTTGGTTTGCAAAGTGGAGTTGGTTTGGAAAAATCCAAATGTGACATGATCTTGCATCTGCTTCATTGTTGCATCTTTGCTTGATTATATTTAGTAAATGAGAAAGAACATGCAAGGTTGGTCTTTACCAAAGATGATCATCTTGATGAGTTCTTGGATGAGGTGCAAAGAGTTGAGAGAGTTTAATTTAAAAATTTCTTAATACAGGGGCTCAAAGTGGGTACCCTGATATAAAAGTCAGATTTGACCATTATCTTATGTGAGTGTATTTTGCTATTTTTTTTATTTGCTTTGCATTTCCTTGATTCAAAACTTGTTATTATTGGTTTAGTAAGGTTTCCAAACCATTGGCACAAGTTAAAATGGCCTAGGTTAAAGTTTTGCAAAAATAGCCATAGGCTCATATGTGATGCCATTCTTATTCTCTTTTCTATTTTCTTTGTTTCTCTTTGATCAAAGTATTATGGTTTAGGGTTTTAGCAACATTGGTAAACACTCAAGCAAGCATCATGGCAAGATCACAACATATATGCATTAATACTTATGCACCACATATAATTAAATTCAAGTTTTTGTTGGTTCCTATTTTTGAACAATGGAAATCATTTTATTCATTGCTTTAAATTTTGGGATGTTACACTTGGCCAAGTTCTTGAAATCAATATGATCCTGAGTTCAATCTCTTCCCCCCTCTAATCCTTCCCCTCACCCGGATCCTCAAGCGTACATCTGGCCCCTATCTTAAGCCTACCCATGGCATCTGTTGATTCACCACGATGACATTATACCACTTGATGATGGTGGCCGACGATGATCTCGAACTTGCTATGGTGGTGGAAGTTGTCAAATGAACCGGTTGGATCCTCGGGGTGACGTCGTTTTTGTCGATGTTGCGGAAGCTTGTGGTGACTAAAATGGCACTCAAAACCAAAGTCCAAAAACAAAGAGGAAGAACCAAAACAAAAAACGAAGTTAGCTGTGAAAATTTTGGACGAGCGGAACTTCGTTCACTGGGGGCGGTAGTACCGGCCGAGCGGAACTTCCGGTCCTGCAGGGCGGTAGTACCGGTTTCAACAGATTTGTAGGCTGTTCGTCAATTTGGGCAGAAATCCGGTCCAAAAATCTTTGAATTCGTGGAAATTTTGGCACTAAAAGCTGTGGGAAGGCGGGGAGTTGTATATCAACACCAAGGACAAGTTTCTATTGGAACAAAGCCACCAAAAACTCAACAAATCGCGAGATCCAACCAAGGGTAATTTGGGGGATTTTCCAAATTTTCTCAAGAATTTTTTTGGGGGTATGGGGGTCAAATCCGTGGCAACCAAGGAGTGCTTGATACCATATGATAAGGGTTGAACCCTAGGGGAGCCCAATCTTCACGGATTTGGGGACGGGGGTGAGGAACACGAAGAACACGGGTGGAACATGGGTGGAAAGCGGAGGGGATCGGAGATACAAACCCAACACACACACACAACCGGTTGTTCTTCGTTGGCCCGATACACCAACCCAATAGAATTGCAAGGCTAAGACCCACAAGGAGTAGAATTCCTCACAAAAGATTAGCAAGCAATTGGTGGAGTTCCAAAGAGAAAAAGAGTGCAAATAGATAGAATTGCAAGAAGCAAAAGATCCACAAACACTCGAATTCCTAGAATGGAAGAGACCAATTCCTCAGAAGATTCGTGATACACTCCATAGATTTAGATCTGGAGGGGTTTCCCATAGGGAGGAGCAAAGCTCAGGTCTAATCTCAAAACAAGTCTAACCCTAGATCTAAACCAACAAGGCTATTTATAGTAGGAGGGTCATAGGGGTATGTCAATGCTGAAAACATGCAGTTTCGTGCTGAAACGCGTATAGGCGGTAGTACCGGCCCTCGGGGGCGGTAGTTCCGGACGGGGCGGTAATACATGCCCGAGTGGGTGGTAGTTCCGTTCGGGGCAGTACATCCGGCAAACTACCGGTCTACTTCCGGAAATGACCTCCTTGCTTGCAGTATTGTCCTAGGGCGTTTTGGCGCATTTCCGGAACTTGAGCGGAACCTGGGCGGTAGTACCGGCGGGCGGAAGTTCCGGTGGTTGATGGCGGAAGTTCCGGCCGCAGCTCCTTCAGCTCGAGCATCTTCAGTCTTGGACAACATCTGGGTGGAAGTACCGGTCGGGGCGGGCGGTAGTTCTGGCTGGAGCAGTTGATCTTCTTCTTCAGCGTTTCCTTCAGTCCTGGGAGGCATCTGGGCGGTAGTACTAGCCATGGGGGGTAGTACTGGCTGGAGTGTTGTTGCGTTTTCTTCATCTTCTTCATCTCTTTCTCCATTGGCTTGGTCCTCGTGGCTTGGATCTTGTTCGATGTACCTGATTGAACACAAGGTATTCGCATGAAGTAGTATGCCATCCAATGAGGTATCAAAAGTATACCTGGAAAGGAGCGAATTGACCTCTTGGTGTATGGCTTTGGCCCGAGCTAGTGTCATTTGTCCATGAGGAGGGCTTGGCGGTCTTGAGGAGGAGGTGTCCAAAAGCCACCCCGTATCACAACCTGGGCCTCACTCTTTTGTCCTCCATCTGCCGTAGGTTCAGAGAGCTGCTTTTCCATTTCAGCCTTGGTTTGCAATTAACAAAATCAAAGGTTATCAGAAGCAGCATGATATAGCATTCAACTTACATCGAGGCAAAAGCTTACTTACAATTGCAACTTGTACTGTGGTGGAGAAGCCATTTTTCCGGCTGAAGTGACACTCCTTGAATATTTCCAAAGGAGTGGGCTCTTTATTATTGTACGCGTCTCCCTAAAATAATAGACATACATGAAGCAAGCTAGCAGGTTCTACGTCGACCTGGTACAAGGGTACAATGTGCACAAAATCTCATACAAGATTTTAGTTCAATCGGCCTGCAGCTGTCCATGAAATAATTAAACAGAAACCACATGAAGCTGGCAAAAACATCATGTAATGGAAATGGTACAAAAAACTTAATACCATACGCCAGCACAGACTTGTAAATTACATTGTAACGCAATGAATGTGATCAACGTAGAATTATCTAGCAATGCATTAATCGAAAATGAAAGTAAATAGACAAGAAACTTGAAACATCCATCACAGTATTCTATCGAATTACAAACAGGTTTTGGCTTACCAAATTTTGTAGATGCACTGCATAGCTGCGCGACTGACAAGGTATCGACTTTTCAATGCCTACAGATTGTAGACTAGGGTTTTCAGGGAAGTAGATCTCGAAGGTTCAGCCGGAAAAGTACTCGACTGCTAAGAAACTAGGGTTGTGTTGACAATGAAATCGATCCTCTCTTTCTCCCTCGACTCCCCCTTATATAGGAGGCGGAGCCGAGGGTTTCATGATATACAAGTTACAAAGATCGGGAGACTCTTTCAGTGTAGTTTGATTCCTAACTCTACGCAATATGCCTTGAACTTTTTTGAGGTAAAATTGATGCCGTTGTCCGTGACGATGCTATGAGGAACTCCAAATCGAAAAACGATACTTTTGATGAAGCTAACCGCCGATGCTACATCTGGCGAATTTATTGGCTTTGCCTCAATCCACTTAGTAAACTTGTCGACAGCCACGAGCATATGCTCGTATCCTCCTGGCCACGCCTTGTGTAACTTCCCCACCATATCGAGAACCCATTGTGCAAAAGGCCACGACAAGGGTATTGGCATTAATTCTGTTGCCGGGGAATGAGGTTTTCCGTAAATCTCTGGCACGCATCGCAGGTACGTACTTTGTCCTTTGCATCTTCTATAGCTGTTAGCCAGTAGAAACCTGCTCGGAAGACCTTTGCTGCTATGGCTCGACTGCTTGCGTGATGCCCACATACTCCCTCATGCACATCCTTTAAGATTACTCGACCTTCTTTGGGCGTAACGCATCGCTACAACACTCCCAATATACTCCGCTTATACACCTCTCCTTTAACCACAGTAAAGGCCTTGGACCGTCGAATAACTCGCCTTGCTTCCACTGGATCTTCGGGTATTTCTTTCCCTAAGATATATGCAATGTAAATCTGCATCCAAGGAACTTGTACCACCATCACCTCATGTGATTCCTCTTCATCTCCCGATGCGCTTGCTTCTGATATTGTTGGAGTCCCCGAGCCTTTCTCTACCTTCTCCTTTTTCTTTGACTGTTTCTTTGCCTTAGTCGACCTTTCACTTATCTCCTCCCAAAATACGCCGGGTGGTATTGTTAAGCATTGCGACCCGATGTTTGCCAGAACATCGGCTTCATCGTTGCTGAGTCTGCTAATATGATTTACTTCGCACCCGTCAAAGAGCTTCTCGAGTTCATTGTATACCTCCTTGTATGCTATCATACTGTCATTGACTGCGTCACATTGGTTCATCACCTGTTGAGCCACCAATTGGGAGTCGCCGAATATTTTTAGTCGGGTTGCACCACAGGCTTTTTCCATCTTCATCCCATGTATCAGTGCTTCATACTCTGCCTCGTTGTTAGACGCGTTAGGGAACGTCATCCGCAGTATATATTTCATCTTATCTCCATGAGGTGATACTAATATCACGCTGGCTCCAGCTCCTTCTAACCTTTTGGACCCATCAAAGTTCATAGTCCAGGTTCTCGACAAATCTGGGGTCCCGTATTTTGTAGCTCCATCCACTCTGCGATGAAGTCTGCGACTTTATTGCTTTTTTCTCATGTGATGTCAGGAAGCTCATTCCCCAAGGAGACATGACCGTACCGGGTTATTTAATATGTTTGATAAAGGCGCCTCATTGACCACTATTATCGGATGTGCCAAAAAATAGTGCCGTAACTTTCTTGCGGTTGTAAATACTCCATACGCCAACTTCTGATATTGTGGGTACCGCTGTTTTGAAGGTGATAAAACTTCATTGATGAAATATACCGGCCTCTGAACTCCATGAAGTTTCCCTTTTCTTCTCTTTCAACCACAAGTACCGTGCTAACCACCTGGGGTGTGGCTGCGATGTATAACAAGAGAGGTTCCTTTTCCTTGGGCGCCACCAATATTGGAGGTGTTGAGATTGTGCGCTTAAGGTCCTCAAAGGCTCTGTCTGCTTCTTCGTTCCACTCGAACTTTTCTCCTTGCTTGATCAAGGCGTAAAACGGCAACGCCTTTTCTCCCAGCCTGGCGACGAATCTGCTTAAAGCTGCGACTCGCCCAGTGAGCTGTTGTATTTCCTTTAACTTTGTTGGCTTCTGCATCGTTACGATGGCTTGAATTTTCTCTGGGTTAGCCTTGATTTCTCTTGCTGACACCAGAAACCCGAGAAGTTCTCCCGTAGGGACGCAAAAAAAGCACTTCGTCGGGTTCAGCTTGAGGCAGAATTTATTGAGGTTGTCGAAAGTTTCCTTGAGATCCTCGATCAAGGTTGACCCCTTCTTTGTTGTTATGACGACATCGTCAATGTATACTTGAACGTTCTTGCCAATCTTGTGGCAAGGCACTTCTGCATCATCCGCTGATATTTTGCTCCCACGTTTTTCAACCCGAAAGGCATTGTTCTATAGCAGAACATGCCATAGGGTGTTATAAAAGTTGTTTTGACCTCTTCTTCTTCTTGGTAGGAAAGACGTTCAGGAAGGAATATGCGTCCTGGAAGGAAAGACGTTCACAGCCTGCCGTGGAGTCGATAATTTGATCGATCCTTGGGAGGGGAAGTGATCCTTTGGACAATGTTTATTGAGACACGTGAAGTCGACGCACATGCAAAGGACCTCTGTGTTTTTCTTCGGGACCAGCACTAGGTTAGCTACCCACGTGGCCTCTGTGTGTAACTCTTTGATAAATCCAGCTTCTCTGAGTCGATTAATTTCTGACAGCATAGCTTTGCGGTTTGGTTCCAAAAAACGCCGCAAAGGTTGTTTGATTGGTCTAGCCATTGGATCCAAGTTGAGAGGGTGCTCGGCAAGTTCCCTGAGTACTCCTGGCATGTCTGCTGGACACCATGCGAAGATTTCCCAGTGCTGACGGAGGAACTCGACGATCGCGCTTTCTTATGCGACATCCATGTTTGTTGCGATAGGTGTCGTCTTCTTGGGATCTGTCGGGTGAATCTGCACTTCCTTTGAGTTTTTGGTGGTGTCAAAGGTTGGCTCTTTTAGCGGCCTCCCTCCATCTAGCAACACGTCGTAGTCAGTTGTTAACCTTGACGCCATATACTCTCCTTGCATCCCGAAAGTTTCTGATAGCCGATGAAAATCCTTGTCGCACTTATCCGCTAGCGCGAAACTACCTTTCACTGCGATTGGGCCGTTGGGTCCAGGTAATCTCCACAACAAGTATGTGTAATGTGGTACCGCCATAAACCTGGCATACGCGGGTCGTCCCAGTAAAGCATGGTACTGTGATGGGAAATCCACGACTTCGAACTCCAGCTTCTCTCTTCTGTAGTTCTCTCGGGTTCCAAACTGAACGTCGAGATTGATTTTTCGCAATGGATAACTTGGCTTGTCTGATGTGATCCCATGGAAACGCGTGTCGGTTGGTGTTAAGTTCGCCAAGGATATATTCATCTTGCTCAACGTATCTGCATACATGAGGTTTAAACTGCTGCCTCCATCTATGAACACCCGTGAAACATCGAATCCTGCAATCACCGCTGGCAGGATCAAAGCTGATTGTCCTGGTCGAGGAACTTGCTGCGGGTGGTCCGCTATGGTGAAGCCGATGTCCTGCCCCGACCAATTCAGATACGGAATTGTTGGTGGAGGCATCTTTTCTACCATAAAGACTTGTCGCGAGATTACTTTTTGAGCTCTATTCGATGGCCTGCCTTTCTGAATCATCGAGACCTCTCCATTAGTGTTGATATAAGGACCGTTCATTGGAGCTGCCGCTATTTGTAACTGGTGTCGATTTTCGTCCGTGATTGCGGGAGGAGGTGGAAGGTGGATCTCACTCCTTGGCCCCTGGGGGTTCCTATTTGCTGCATGTGCGTTGGCATGACCCGCGTACCTATTCAGCGCCTGGAAAGTTCGGCAATCCTTCTGCAAATGCCTCGACTGCCTCTTCCCGATGTTGTCGAGAAAGAAGTGCATTTGGCATGGTCCATTCATCATATCTTTGGGAGATACATACGGCCTTTGGAACCTTGGTCCATTATTTTGCCTGCTGGGGCGGGGACTATCCCTGTAATCGTTACGCTGTTCACCACTCTTTTGATAATCATCTCGATTATTATTTTGACTATTTCCTCGGAAGCCGGCCGATATTTGGCCAGGACCGTCATAGTCTGAGAATTGGCGAGAAAAGCGTCGTCTATTTTGAATATTTCGGTTACGATCATCCTCAGGCGACCTATATCGTTTGTTGTGAACAACATCTTCTCCATCTGCCCAGCGATTCGCTATTTCCATCAGTGCCGCTATTGTTTTTGGATTAGTCCTTCCCAAATCCTCGACTAGATCCTTCCGTCGAATCCCAGCGACAAACGCATCTATCGCTATTTCATCAGATATGTTTTCTGCCGAGTTTTTGATAATGTTCCACCTCTGAATGTACATCCTCATCGATTCAACATACTTTTGTCTACAAGCCCGTAGCTGCTCTATTGACGCAGGTTTCTTGCATGTAGATAAGAAATTTTTCACGAACATGTCCTCGAAAGTTTCCCAACTGTCGATGGATCCAGGTGGTAACTTTTTTATCCATGATCGCGCTGCTCCACTTAGGTGCACTTGGATGCTCTGCATGGCAGTTGCTTTGGTTCCTCCCGTCAATTTCACTGTCTCCAGATAATCGACTAGCCAATCCTCGGGATCTTGTAGGCCATCGAACTTCTTGTAATTGTCGGGCAACTTGAAACCAGATGGGACCCGCATTTTGCGAACTCGTCGAGTGAAACAAGGGAGTCCGCATATCTCCTCCTCGTCAACCTCTGGTGACTGCCGACGTTCTCTCCTTTCTTGTCGCGCCTGTCAACCCGCGCCTGTGTCGTCGTATCTCTTGCCGATGTTCTTGGAGGATCTTGTACCGCCACTGTGGATCGTGGACTATTTTGCCTTCCAGTACCTTCGGGAGGTGTACTTGTTCCTGCGAACGCTGTTCCCATGACTCCAACTCCTGCCATTGCCATGTTATACAATGCTTCTCTTGGATCTCCTGGAGGTGGCCTGTTTGCCAGTATAAAGGCCTGTGTCGCCATATATCCAGCTTCCGGTGTTTTAGGGATAATGTTCCCTCTTGTGTCTATTGACATAAAAGACATGTCGAGGTTTTGGATCAGATGCTCCCTCTCGCCTTCAGGTATGTTCTGCAGCCGCGATCTTCCCCTATTGCGAGCGTCTCTGTGATTATCTCCCGAAGTTCCTGATTGTCGACTCAACTCAGCTCGTCGCCTACTTGACGCGGAAGCGGCGGCTTTCCTCTTTTGGAGTTCGATTCTCTGTTTTTCGAGTTCTCGTCCAGCACGGGCAAGTTTATATTGATACGCTTGCAACTCTTCAGCTGTTGTAGTCATAGTCATCGGCTCTATACTGTCCATGGCTTTCGCAGCTCTTTCCCAAGCCGCTTGCGGAAGTTGCACCAACTGTCGCGTCACAGGCCCGACGTACTTGGTGCCCAAACCTCGCGTAAGATCAGCGGGATCGATGTATGGATTTCCCACATCATCGAAAGCCTCTGATGTCTCCTCCTGTGGGCGACTTGGTTCTCCGATTGCATAAACTTGATGATATTTTGGAGCTTGACTTTCGTCGGGGTTGGTGACACCGTCGCATAGATCGGCGAAGACCTGCCGAACAGAAGTAGATTTGTCGATGAAGTCGAAACTGTCGATGCTTTCTGAGTCGCTGCTTATATTGGAGTCCGCAGACGACCCAACGGACATGTTGCCGAAGATCTTGACGAGTTTTACGCTTGCCGTAGAATTGATGAAGCGTGGCGGCGATATTTCCTCGGCACCTGTCTCGAATGATGACGACGATACCGAAAGATCGGAGTTAGCCGCCGACGATCCCGACGATACCGGAATCTCGAGAAGATGCGATCCCTCTTTTCCGACGCGGAAGTGGAACCTCCCGAACGTCATCTCCATAGGCTCCGCCAGATACGCATATGCATCCACACGGGAGGGCGGGTGAGGAACAAAATCGACTAGATCAGTTTCGATCTGTTTACCTCTATCCATCGCGTTGCTTGCTACCAAAGATGTCGATGATGTTGAGCGTGCCATCGAGATCAGCTCCTTGTCGCCTCTAGTTCCCACAGACGGCGCCAATTGACAAGGTATCGACTTGTCAATGCCTATAGATTGTAGACTAGGGTTTTCAGGGAAGTAGAGGGCAAGTAGATCTCGAAGGTTCAGCCAGAAAAATACTCGACTGCTAAGAAACTAGGGTTGTGTTGACAATGAAATCGATCCTCTCTTTCTCCCTCGACTCCCCCTTATATAGGAGGCGGATCCGAGGGTTTCGTGATATACAAGTTACAAAGATCGGGAGACTCTTTAAGTTCGTCCCGGAATACTTACAAGTCATTATTCCTAATACAACTCTATCTTTCCAAACTATCTCATAACTGGGCTTCCGGGCTTCATAAACTTCGGTTCTTGGGCCTTCAATAAACCCCGGGTACCAACTTCGGCAGGCCCATTGGGGATGCCTATGTCAGCGACCCAGTTGCTTGATGAAACTGGACCACTTCACAGGTTTTTTGTTTTGTTTTTAGCACATATCTTCTGCACGATTGGTAGAATTATTAGCTGTTGACATAAGCATGTATAAGGCAAAGAATTGGTTGTAGAAAAGGAACTGACCATCGTTTGGGGATTATTCCAGTGGTCCACAAGCACTTTCCATTCATCGTTACTCATCGATGCAATGGGGCTTTCTTCCGGGATGGGACAATCCATGTTGTAAAAGTACTCCTTTTTTTAGGAGGTACCGATATTGTCGAAGGCCTTTCTGAAGAAGCTTTGTGCAAGATGTTTTTACCGTTGACACATTTATGACCACAACAAACTTGGACTAGTTACATGAAAGAACATGAATATAAGAGTGATATCTCCAAAAACTAGAATCTTAGGGCTCCTTTGATTCATAGGATAGGAAAATCATAGGGATAGGGAAAACATACGATTGCTATGTCATGCCTAGTTGAATCCTATAGGAAGAGGAGCTCTCTTTAATTATGCGAAAGGAATTTTTCATGAGGTATGACCTCATGTTTATTTCCTATAGGATTTGCAGTACAAGATTCCTATAGGACTATTCGTATAGGATATATTTCTATGAATCAAATAACTAGTGTAGGAAAAAATCCTATAGGAACTAAATCCTATACAATTCCTACACTATTCCTATGAATCAAAGGAGCCCTTAATATAAGCATTACAGGGGAAAAAAGGACTTCAGTACGTACATGCCGCAACTTCACCATAATAGTCACGAGAAGCCCATTATCATATTTGTAGTGATTCCAATGTGAACGCACATGCACATGATTCCTGACTACGTTGTTGCATTCTCTGGCAAACTTTGCATCGATGAAAGCTGACTCAAGCCTAGTCTTCCCTTTTGGAATGACGACTGGGAGTTTTCCACGCAGAGGTCGGGACATCCTTTTGGGTCCTTTTTCCATGTTGTGTCCCCGTCCAACAAGATCATCTTCTTCAGGGCCTACATCAATATATAATAACAAATATTTAGTACATTATTGTGGTACACCTGGAAGTAACAAACTAAATATAGGAAACATGCCTTCGGCCGCATTGTGAATCTTGGTTAACTCATGAGTGAGTTCAGTAGTAAGGGCTTCTCATGTATCAGCATTAGATGTGTTAGGGAGGAAGTATGTGCGTGGCCATCATGCAACCAAAGCTATCCGGAATCGTATGTAAAGCACTTGACAGTACAACTTGGTAAATGCAGTAAGCTTACGGCAATACTTCAACATGAGAATGTTCCTAAAGTGAGGATGTGTGCGGCCTTTGGGCTCTGAACTTTTTTACACCATTTATATCGTGATTTAGCACTTCAGTAACTACCGGTTTCAGATCCAACCGGTGATTGCAAAGCTGATGGTCTTTTTGTGCCAGGCTTGATCGAGATTCCATCTGGAGGCTGCTGGTTAGCCCTACTATTGTTGCTGGCAGTAGGTTTCTTCCTCCCCGAGTAAGAAGCACAACATGGGTCAATTTGAAGCGAGCAGGACAACAATTAATTGGCTTCCGCAATCAAATATAGATATGGCAACGCAAGTGGGAATGGAGGAACTACACCTTAGCTATCGAGAGAGTAGGGAAGGCCTTGGGCACATCTTGTGATGAGCGTGCAAGATCCTTATCACCTTCATGTGTCTGATATGCCACTATTATCTTGCTGCCCTTCGTTGATGAGCCTCCCCTTGTACGAGATGTTTCTATTGGAAGCTTACTTGAAACCTATATTATATGTGTGTGAGTAACGAACAAAAGGAAGAAATCAAGCAGAAACACTCGTGTTTGGGACTACAAATAAACTAAATCATGATCAACCAGGTAGTTCTTTGAGCGAAAAAGACTGTTTGGCACAAGTTAGGGCTTGTTTGATTCATAGGGTAGGAAAAATAGAGGGATGGGAAAAATTTAGGATTCGTATGGAATGTCCCATTAAATCCTATGGGAATGAATCCTATGGGAATTTGTAGGAGTTGTTGTTTGATAGCAGCCTAGAAAAAATAGAGGAACTATCAATCATTATAATATTAGTACTTCAAGTTGGATCTTTAAAAAAACTAGCAGTTACTCACTCAGCTAGCGTAGAAATGTTTTCAAGAGCTCTCACCTAATGAAAAATTTCCTACAGGAATAGGCTAGGACAAGTTGGTAGGAAATAATCCTACAGGCTCTATTCCTACAAATCAAATGGCAGTTTAGGGAAAAAACATAGGAATCAAATCCTTTGAGAACCCTATGTAATTCCTACAAATCAAACAAGCCCTTAATATCAATTTCCAATAGTTTTATCCCTAGTTTTATAGAACACAAAAGGGAACATATAAACGCTGCTCACAGTGATTTGTAGTGACCCTGCATACCACTACATGTTGTAGTATGCTAGTCGTGGATATAACATGTGCGAAGTACCAATCCGCAAATATCACATCCCTCATAGTGGTACAATAGAAACATAGCTGGTTGATGACCCACAAGTATAGGGTATCGCAACAGTCTTCGAGGGAAGTAAAACCCAAATTTATTGATTCGACACAAGGGGAGGTAAAGAATACTTATAAGCCTTAAGAGCGGAGTTGTCAATTCAGCTGCACCTGGAAAAGCGCTAGTAACAGGGGTGATGTGAAAGCAGCAGTAATATGAGAGCAATGGCAATAGTAACACAGCACTAGTAGCACAGAGGAGATGGCACCGGAAAATATTCTAGTGCGTAGTTGACTATAGAGCAATGATGATGACAGAAGGACCGGGGTTCCCAGCTATCTACACTAGTGGTAACTCTCCAAATAACATGTGTTGGGTGAACAAATTACAGTTGGGCAATTGATAATTGTGAGGGCATGACAATGCATGCTATGATAAGATAATTGTTATTGTAGTATTTAATTGGGCATTACAACATAGTACATAGACCGTAATCCAACTGCGTTTATGACCAATAATCCACCTTCAGGTTATCATCCGAACCTCTTCCAGTATTAAGTTACAAGTAACAGATTATCGCATTTAGCAATGTGTGTAAAGTAAACAATAGAATTATCCTTGCACAAAACATTGTTGTTTTCTCCCTAGTAGCAACAACACATCTACAATCTTAGAAGTTATTGTCACTCTTCTAGAAAACTAGAGGCATGAACCCACTATCGAGCATAAATACTCCCTCTTGGAGATTATGCAACTACTTGATCAGGGTAACTACAAGTATCGGAGAGAATGCAAGATCTTAAATAACAGTAGTATGATAATATGATGAACAATCTGATCACAATTCCACAATTTATCGGATCCAGACAAACACAACACCAATTACATCATATGGATCTCAATCATGTGAGGCAGCTCATGAGATCATTGTATTGAAGTACATGGGAGAGAGAGTACCAACTAGCTACAGCCGAGAACCCGTAGTCTAGGGGAACTACTCACGATCGAAGTGGAGGCGGTGGAGTCGATGGAGATGGATCCGAGGGTCAATCCCCGTCCCGGTAGGGTGCCAGAACAGGAACTTCTGACCCCCGAAACTTGTCTGGATGATGGCAGCGGCGACGGAACTTTTCGTGGACGGATCTTTGGATGTTTCAGGGTTTTCGCGTCGGAGGCAATTTATAGGCGGAAGGGCAAGGTCGGTGGGCGCAAGGTGGCCCCACACCACCCCTAGGCGCGGCGAAGGCCATACCGCGCCTAGGCATGGTCTGGCGGGCTCCTGGCCCACCTCCATCTCTCCTCTGGACTCCATCTTCGTTTCGGTAAAATAGCAACTTCGGATTTTGTTTCGTCCAATTCAGACAATATTTCTTGTACAACTTTTCTAAAATAAAAAAATAGCAGAAAACTGGGAACTGGCACTGCCATCTTGTCAATAGGTTAGTTCCGGAAAATGCATAAAAGTGCCACGAAGTGTAGACAAAACATATTGAAATTGGTGTAAAACAAGCATGGATCATCAAAAATTATAGATACGTTTGCAACGTATCTATGGTCCAAACTTACTCACTTATTATTATTACTAGCCATAAATGTATATCATAAGGGAGCTCCTCCTGGGTCTATAGAGGATAACTCGGAAGTTCTAGTTGAACTCTGCGAAGCCTATAAACTAGTAGTAGAAATAGGCTAAGTACCATTACTACTCGAGCAGCGTTATTCTATAAGTTTCGGTGCTGCTCGACTACTACTACGATAACACACCGTCTGTCTTAAGCCTCTTCTTATGCTTCCTCGGTTCCGTACTCGATCAGATAGTCCACCCCTTCGATGCCTCCCGAGAGATCTGGATCCTTGTAGTAGACATCCTCCGAGTTCTCAGCTCCTTCGTTGTTCCCCTCCGAGTTGTTCTGGTAATCTAAGCATGGGATTCAAAGAGGGATGGGTATGACGATACTCAACAAGTTCATTATAGGAAAGAGGTGTTTAATGTACTAACTACGGCCATGAACCAGAAAGTCCATGGCAATGCTGGTTTTTGTAATCATTTCTTCAAAAGGTTGCTTTTATTCTGAAGAACTATGTCCGCCAGCCTTCACCGGGTGTCTAGAACTTCATGGAGTTCCTTTCCAGCGGAGTTCGCAGTTCCAAACCCGGAACATGGAATAACAAGCCACAATTTGATACACTCTGCAGAGGTGTGTTTCTGTACCCATAAGAGATCTTAACCTTGTTACCATACGGGCTATAGACTCCGTCCACACTTCCTTGGTGTGAGGCCAGGTATAAGGTCATAGACAATCACTGGGCCTTCCCGCGACCCCGCATACCCACCCTTTCGTAAACCATTGGCCGCGAACTGATTCTCCGATCTAGTCCCTTGGGCCAGCCCGTTACAATCCATCATAGATACACCAAACCGTAGAAGAGATCGGGGCTTTCTCCCTTCTAGCAGATGCTAGCTCATCGGCAGGTGTACCCGTTGATATGCGAGAGGGAAAAGAACAGCTGACTATTCCGTCCCACTCCAGATCTGATGGTAAACACGAGTATTACGGCGCAAGAATCACTGAACGACATTTGTTGTTAAGTCCTAGGTGAATAACCCAATGCAATGGAACCTCCACCAAACTCATACCATGGTTCCATTGCCCACCACATAGTCATATTCATATTTATGAAAGTAATACTTTCCTTTTAATGCAAGAGTGATAAGTATAGTACTTTGCAAGTAATTTGATAAAAATACTCAAAATGACATGAGCAAGCGATGAAATTGCCTGAATGCTGCAAGGTATTGTTGTTGGATGGTGTGGACTGACCCTTCTCCTTGGTTTCTGAAAGATAGCATCATTGTCCGATAAGGGCAATGGTTAAAGATCAAAATGATGCATGCTTTAGGGTTTTAATGATGTTTCCCCCAGTTGATGTTTTAGGGTTTCATTTTAATTCTAAGAGTTTGAGGATAAGAAATATTTATGGTTCCTCCTTAAGAGTAATATAAAATAACTTTTGGTGTCTGTCAATAAAAAGTCATGTCAAAGAAAATCTTTGTTAATTATTAAGAAAAAATAAGGTTTGGTTAATTACTCCTTTTATTATTGTTTAAAGGGTGAATTTGTCCTAATATAATTTATTTTGTAATTTTTATGAATAATTATTTTTAACTTTGGTTGAACTTTTCATGAAGACATTTGTTTTGGATAGAGCACAATTTTTAAAGTGGTCTACACATTTTACTTAATTTTTTTTAGAGTTTTCTAGGGTTTTTGGATTTATTTCTAAATTTCAAAAAAAACTTACTGGTCAAATGACCAAAATACCCCTTGGGCCCACCGGTCAGGCCAACCAGTTGGTTAGGCCGGACCAGCCCACCAGGCTCGGCCAAACCGGCCTCATTCGCCCCCTCTCACTCACGACGAACCCTAACCCTAATTTCTTGAGCTCCTGCGATTCCCCTTTCGCCTCCATGGTCGTCGGTCGCCTTCGGCGGTCCTGGACCTCACCGTGGGCCGCAATCGACACGCCCCATGACGCTGATGCATTCTATCCGCATCAATTTTGAAGATAAGACTCCTCCCGCTCGCCATCGACCCCGTACTGCGACTAGGGTTGCGCTGATTTCAGCGATGCGCGTCGGGCTGGTGTTCCAGGGCTCCTGGTGCTGCTCGGCGGCTCGTTGGTGGCATGCTGGTAGCTGTGGCACTCGGCGTGGCCTGGCTTGGCCACGACTTGGCGCTGAAGTGGCTGGACCGTGCCATCACAGTCACGTTTGCGGTGCTCTGGCTCTAGGTACACGACACAGCTCCCCTCTCTCTTCTGTCCTTCATCTCCTACATCTAGAGTTACTAGCCAGATTCCCCTCTCAGGGTACTGACGCTTTTGTGGTGCTAGCATGCTTGGTTTCTCCCCAGTACTACAACAATACTCCCCCTACAGCAACACATTTATCTGTATCTAAATACCAATATTGGCGTTGCTAGCGTTTCTACCAACGGATAATGATGCGTTGCGTTTTTGGGTGTTGCAAGGGTATAATGCAATGCATATAAGTCTGTTGGTAACCATTAGATAAAGCGTTGCAAAGTGACAACGGAGGTCAAGCAACTGTAGTATCCATATAATATAAGCGGATTGCATAATTTATTTCGATTTTTTTATTTGGTGGCTCTGCGGCTTCAAATATTGCCGTATTTTTTTCCTCATCAAGATAATATATACTTAATACATACGACAACACAAAAAATGCAGAATAGGAACGCATTGCATGAAGAAACATTTCTTTATTTATAATTCAAATTACCATCCATACATGAAAATTGTCTTAAGAGTACACATCTTACAATCTAGCATCATAATATGATATTATATCTAATCCTATACATATCTCTTCTTGTTCTCTGCCTTTTATTGTAGCATTTGAATGTAGCGGTCCTTGCTGATCTTTTGGTCCTGCAAAAAGAAAGTTTGCATTTTTAGAATGGATGTGGAAGAAAACAGTAGGCAAGGGGTATAGGAAATTCTACTACCTACTTCTCTAGTACCCATCATTAAAAAAATGTCAAAATACATAAATATATACGAAACATGGGATATCTTCACGATGCAAAACACTAATCTGCATGTTTCTTTTCAAGATATACTTACATATAAAGTAAAGTTAATTAAAAATTAAAGCAAAATATATATTGTGCATCTTTGTTTATGATACCTTCAATTCACATCCACATGTTGCTTGGAATTTCTTTGAACGCCTCATAGAATGCCAAAGCTAAGTCATGCAAGATAATTTGTGCTATCCCCTGAATTTAAAACAGCCCATGCCACCTAGATGTCAAGTCGGTACCACACAGATCAAAAGACAAAGGAAATACATAAAAGAAGTAACTATGATAAAGATATGAAAGGATTGCTTTAACGATCGATCAGAATCATGTAGTTAACTAGATCTACATGATGGTCGGTCACAAACTCACAATACCCCAAAAGCTAAACTATTAGTGGGCATAAGTAGTAGTTCACATATATCTCAGGAGCACGTCGGCAAACATCAACACAACTATAGGAATACATGCAGGAGCATTATAGCTTACCCATTCGCTCAAAGATATTCAGTTATTTATGAGTTGCCCGGCCCCTGCCAAAAGACGAGTCGAGGTGCACCAATATGAGCATGTCAAAATAATATAACAATGACATCACACGCTTGCTCGGCAGTCAGTACTACTTGTCCTGCCATAATAAAATGAACATATAATGATACCATTCTTCATGTTATTCTTTAGAAATGATAGACTTTTTAGTACATACTGGATTAAAGCATAATATCGCAAGCAAAACTGCAATGTCATTTCTCATCTATGATGCAGAAATTATGTTGCAATGGTCTGGATTCATGTTACTAAAATCAGCTACTCTAGTCATCTACTATGAGCAAAGAAGACATGTGAGTATACGAAGGGTAAAGAAATAAATCTATTCATTCTCTCCTTAAAAGAAAGAACGGAACATTCAAGCGGCATATATGACAGGGCAGTTAACACTTACGATCGCATATTAATTAGGATATGAATTGGCAAATAAGTTTCTATCATAAACTCAAGATATACGTAAAAGCGTAAAGGAGGAGATAGTAATTCTTATGTAATTTTATTTTTTCAAACAAATCATGCTTACCAGGAACACTGCAAGCTGTACACATCATTATTATAGCCGACTAGGAAACCTGCAAGCTGCACACATAAGGTACTAAATTTCTTTCTATCAAAAAAAGGTACTAAATTTCTTTAACTGAGTACAATATTGAGTCAATCTGAGATAGTAAAAAACCTCTAGTCCTTCCCACATGTCCCCTGATTATAACCGCTTCTTTCTAGCTCAAATTATGCAGATTCAAGCACAAGAAGCCTGAGAGGAAATGCTTAATACAAGAGATTAATGAAAAGCGGCAATGAATTGGTAACTTGAACCACATAGGCACAAAATGCTCAGTTCGTCGGGTACACATGAAGGGAGTAGACCGAATTTTTTATTCTTTCTCTAGGACACAAAACGAGTCAATTGACTGCAGGATCATAATAGAGAAGAGAATCACACTTGCTCGAGTGGTTTCACATGTCGAAACTAGTAGCAAATATGTTAGCAATGTTTTTCCCTATATATTGTAACATGATGACACATTGTGTGTTTCTTAAGTCAAACGCAAATCGCTAGTGCTGCTTCAAACTAAAAACCACTGCTAATCTGACGATCTGATAAGAAAACAATGATTAGTGATTACTCAATTCCTGTTAAAACCTCAGCTAGCAGCGTAGCAGCATTATCCATCGACCACACCCAGCCTACCATGTCTTACATCATGTACTGCAGATTAGAGAAACACCAATAGAAGGACTAACCTGGTCGTCTTAAACAGAAGCAACATCGGTGGGACTGGAGCGACGCCTAGTGCGACAATTGACAGCTTACTGAGACGGCGGCTAGGTGTTGGGCTCCCGGTGCACATCTGCTTCGCTCGATCCCCGATGTCGGCGTGGAGTAGAACGGGTGCACATTCATCGGGATCAACACCGGGAGTGAGAGACGGGTCGATTGGGCGCCCACGAGTCCTGCGACGAGGACCATCGGCATCCCCTTGACGACGCTAACGAAGGTGGCCGAGATGGTTTAGATGGGACATTGGAGAGGAAGCGAGGGAGGTGGGGGGACGGGGGTGGCGGCGAGGAGGATGGTAGATCGAATAACACTAGGGCAGATCTTATCGGATTGCGGTTGTACGACTTTGTGGGGTGGGAATAGATTAGGCCAAAATTTCCTCCACCATGAATTATTTTGTAACCATATCAAAAGATAACTTTTCGTGTAGGCGGCAATAGCTCCCGCTGCTGGAGCCAATATTTTCTACTACCCATGCGGTTTCCAACTTTTCTTAACAACGGCTTACTAGGGAACGAATGCAAGGGCATCGCATATATATGTAACTATGATTAAATTTTGCGGCGCATATCCAAAGGGTTGTAAATCAAGTGTTGTTGTAAGATGGTTTTTCTTGTAGAGATCCTTCCGGTTTACGGTTATGAAATGTGCACTTTTTGTTAATAGATCTATGATTACCCGGATCATATCCTTCTTCTTGCTTGGTTATGGGTAATCCGGTGATGAAGTCCATTCATATCTCTTCCCATTTCCACTCCATAATCTTTAAAGGTTGTAATGGACCTGCGGGACTACGATGTTCTGCTTTAGCTCTTTGACAAGTATGACATTTCGATACATACTTGGCAATTTCTCGCTTCATGTTGTTCCACCAAAATAATTCTTTCAAATCCATGTACATTTGAGTACTTCCAGGGTGGATTGAGTATGGTGTTTCAAGTGCCTCTTTTAGTATCAACTCCTTTATTTCGGTGACATCTGGTACACAAATCCTTTTCGAAACCATAAGGATCCAGACTCTCCCAGGTTGAACTCTGATTGTCTTCCTTCCTCTATACTTATTACTTCCTCCGTGATGAATGGATCATCCAATTTATTCATTAATATCTCATTCTTAAGGTTCATATCCAATTCACCTGCATTCGGTAAGGCTGATAATCCTTCATGGGCTTGTTTGTCCCAAAGTTGGATCCGTGCTTGACTTATTTCCTTCTTCAACTCCATTGGTAAATCTTGTTCTACTCCTCCGGTACTATTCCGACTTAGAGCATCGGCTACAACATTAGCTTTTCCTGGAGTATAGTTGATGGTCAAATCATAATCCTTGATTAATTCTATCCATCGCTTTTGCCTCATATTCCATTCCTTTTGAGTGAATAAGTACTTGAGACTTTTATGGTCTGTGTATAACTCACACTTGGCTCCATCAAGAAAATGCCTCCAACTTTTCAATGCAAAGACTACTGCTGCAAGCTCTAAATCATGTGTTGGGTAGTTGACTTCATGCGGTCGTAGTTGTCTAGACCCATAAGCTATAACCTTGCGTTCTTGCATGAGCATACTTCCTAATCCATGTTTGGATGCATCACAATACTCCATGTAATCTTTTCCGGCTTCGGGTATGGCTACCACCGGTGATGCGGTTAACTTCTCCTTCGGGGTCCGAAAACTCGGTTCACATTCATCAGACCATACAAAGGGTGTATTCTTCCTTAACAACTTGGTCATTGGTCCTGCTATCTTGGAGAATCCTTCTATGAATCTCCGGTAATATTCTGCCATTCTTAAGAATCCTCTTATTTCCTTAACATTCTTGGGTGCTTCCCACTTCAAAACTGCCTCAACCTTACTAGGGTTCACAACTATTCCATCCTAGTTGATCACATGTCCAATGAATTCTAATAGGTCCATCCAAAATTCACACGTGTTGAACTTGGCATACAATTGATGTTCTCTAAGAACTTGTAAAACTATTCTTAGATGCTCTGCATGTTCTAACTTATCCTTTGAATATATCAGAATATCATCGATGAAAATGATGACAAACTTGTCAAGATAGGGCATGAAGATCTTATTCGCTGGAGCATTTGTTAATCCAAAGGGTACCCAGTAAGTACTCATGATGTCCATGTCTAGAGACAAATGTTGTGGTTGGCACATCTTCCTTCTTGATCTTGATCTGATGATATCCTGACCTCAGATCTATCTTGGAGAATACTCCAGCTCCACTAACTTGATCGAACAAATCTTGAATCCTAGGTAGTGGATACTTATTCTTTATGGTAACATTGTTTAGCTTTCTATAATCTCTGCGGCCTCCATCCCTCTTGTCAACGAATATTACTGGTGTTCCCCATGGTGATACACTTTCCTAAATAAATCCATTCTGTTCCAAGTCATCCAATTGCTCCTTTAAGTCCTTCAACTCTTTTGGTCCCATTTTATATGGTGCTTGAGCAATAGGTGATGTTCCTGGTATCAAGTCTATCGTAAACTCTATTTCTCTGTCCAGTGGCATACCAGGTAACTCCTTAGGGAAAACACCCTGAAACTCATTTACTACGGGTATATCTTCTAGCTTAACCTCTTTCAGACTGTTGAGTTGTAACTCCACTTCAATCTGAATATGCTTCTCCCCCTGATAAACTATTCTTCCTCCATCTGGACTCTTAAGGGATACTGTCTTATCAGTGCAGTCTATCAAAGTTCCGTTTTCCTCTACCCAATTCATACCCAGAATTGCAGCTATATTTTTCATAGGTAAGACAAACAAGTCTGCATAATATACACATCCCTGTATCATTATGACGTGCTCTTTCTTGACATGGGTTACCCCCCTCCCCCCCCCGCAGATAATATGGTAATAGGATATTCTAACTTAGTGCATCTAATTCGATATTGATTGATGAATTGCTGGGAAATGAATGATGTAGTTGCACCAGTATCAAAAAGAACTTTGCCAGGATGGGTAAGGATCTAAAGCGTACCTATTACTGCCTTATCCGAAGTGGTCACCTCCTCCAAACTAGTACAGTTCAGCTTCCCATATGGCTTCTTTCCTTTCTAGCCGCCGTCAGGATTCCCGTTCTTGTTTTGTGCACCTCCTCCAGGACCCTGATTTGGACAGTCTCTCTTCATGTGTCCTTCCTTGCGACAGCCAAAACATATCACTTTTGGCTTCCCGCAGTCCGCAGTGGTGTGCCCATGGAATCCGCAGTTCGACAGAAGACATTGTTGGGATTGTTCGATGATCGCTGCTGTGGTTTGTTGCCTCAAATGTGAATCTGGATTAATTTGAAGTTGAGATGGGTATTGGCCTTAGTGTTTATGAACTTCTTGGGTTAAAACTTGGCCCTCTTGCGTCTTTTATGCTTGGACTTGCTTGAAGTCGTCTTCCATGGTGATTGCTGCATCAACTAGTTCCTGAAACTCAGTGGCCTTCAACATCCTCAACTACATATTGAGGTATGGATGCAACCCTCTCATGAATCTCTTCTTCCTCTTCTCCATAGTGTTAACTTCATCCCCAACATAACGAGATAACGCTGAGAAATCTCTGACATACTTCATGATAGTCTTCTCCTTCTACTCAAGGTTCTCAAACTCCCGTCTTTTCAGTTCCATGATACTTTCTGGAACATGCGCATCTCTAAACTTCTTCTTGAACTCCTCCCACGTAAACACTCTACCGACTGGGTGTACATCCACAATGTTGTCCCACCATGCTACTGCTGGCCCACATAACATATGTGTTGCATATCTGATCTTCTCTTCATCACTACACCCCACTGTTTTAAGCTTTCTCTCAGTATCCATTAGCCAATCCTCGGCATCCATAGGTTCGGGTGCGGATGCAAAAGGAACCGGTTTGGCATTATAGAAATCGGATAAAGTGACTCCTTGATTTTCTGGCCCCTCTATCCTATTATGTTGCATAAGTTATTGAAAGAACTTATTCTGCTGTTCTAGAGTGATACGCTGCCTTTCTTCCATCATTTGCATGTATTGCACAAAGTTCTGCCGCGTCATGGGATGTGGTGGTGGTGGAAATTGTGTTCCTGCAGCTGCATCGGCTTCTTCTTTCTGCTTCACTTCTCGTTCGAGGCGTTGAGCCTCTCTCTCCTCACCGTGCGGTCCCGAAATCACCCCCTAACACTGTTACACAAGGCGAAACTCATAATTACTCCATGCGCAAGTTTTCTGAGCTCAACTTTGTGCACAGAGCTAGTCACGCAATGGAAATCAAGAAGCAAATCCAAATCATACAAAACATATACCTTGTTTATACATAAACAATAGTTTTACAATACCCTTAAAATGATGTGAGTATGCAAACTCACATATTGGATGTAGCTTACAAACTTACTTAACTAATATACATTATAATACATATGGTACATAATATTTCACTATCGCCTCCATTGGTGCTCCACTACGCATAGTCATGTTCCTGGTACATCCCAGGTATCCATCCGATTGAACGAGTTGTCCTCCTGATGTTATCCGGAACATACGGCTTTCCGGTTGGCTGATAGTCAGAGTCTGAAGAGGATCCCAGGGAAAAATCTATCATCATGAAATAGTTATTCCACGATAGATATGTATCCCTGGTGGGATACTCTTCCTCCTCGACAGACACATTCCCGGTGTATTCGGAAGTGTTCATATCAAAAGTTCATCGCCTTCCCCTACTTCCGGAACACTCCTCCTTCATCACCTTACATGTCTTCCCGTCATCGGGATCGGACTCAATGACTATGGGATTCTCCACGATAATCCCCCACTCCATAGCGAAAGTTTTGATATTGGTTTAAGGCATCCTCGTCTACCTCCAAATCACATCTAATAGGATCCATCCTAGTACCCATGAACGGTTCGATACGCCATCCGGTAGAGTTCTCTATTGGGGTGACGCGAACGTCGTGCGTTCCCGGATTCCTCTCCTCCTTCATAACCTCGATAGGAACTACTAGGAAAGTATCTCGGTGTAGGTGGGTTTGGTTCTGGTTCGGGGGCAGCTATGTCGATGTAGTCACTAGTAGAATATACAGGTGTACGAGGTTCACTCTCCATAGGTTCTTTGCCCTTGGATTCTTCTTTAGGGTCAGTAAACTCCTCCATCATGGTATCAATTGCACCGGCCAGATGGCGATGCATTTCAAAGAAAAAGGTCAACAAATTCCTACAGTTTTCCATATACTTGGCTGCTTCAGCGGGTTTTTCTGGCGAACTTAAAATAGTTCAGTGTAGGGTCCTCATCCTCCTCCATATGTGGGATATGGGCGAACTCTGAGCCTATAAGATCTTTGGTCTTATGCTCACGTATTTAGGTGATGGCTTTAAGGATAGCTATATGGTAGGCTATCCTAATAGTTCTTGCTTCACATGTGGGAATCACTTGGCTCATTCCTAATTCTGCAGGTACTTGGTGACCAACTCTGCATTTGGCTAACACAGTGCCATTGTAGTACATATACGTACTTCATCACTCAAACATGGGGATAACACCCAAATTCAAGCAACAAAGCACGTAGGATGTTCGCAAGACCTCCATCATAGTCATCCAGGCTTGATTCCTTCACCTTAACGTTTCTTCCTAGACTTGAGCTTGCCATATCTGGTTGTGGATAAGAAATGATATAGTATTAGTAATGATGTATCATAATAGTAATAATAAAGAATTGTCGCACTAAAAGATATGATTGTATTATTCTCAAGTGAATAGACATCATATTTTTACAGAATCCTTTACTACTTCTATTTGACTCCTACATGCCTTCCCATTAACTAGGTTCCAACCTAGGTCAAAGCTTTTTCTCTGATATCAACTGTACTGACCCTGCATACCACATCATGTTGTAGTATGCTAGTCATGGATATAACATGTGCGAAGTACCAATCCACAAATATCACATCCCTCAGAGTGGTACAACATAAACATAGATGCTCCAAACTTACTCACGTATTATTATTACAAGCCATAAATGTACATCATAAGGGAGCTCCTCCTGGGTCCATAGAGGATAACTCGGAAGTTCTAGTTGAACTCTGCGAAGCCTATAAACTCGTGGTAGAAATAGGCTAAGTACCATCAGTACTCGAGCAACGTTATTCTATATGGTTTGGAGCTACTCGACTACTACTACGATAACACCATCTGTCTTAAGTCTCCTCTTCTGTTTCCCCGGTTCCGTACTCGATCAGATAGTCCACCCCTTCGATGCCTCCCGAGAGATCTGGCTCCTCGTAGTAGACATCCTCCGCGTTCTCAGCTCCTTCTTTGTTCCCCTCCGAGTTGTTCCGGTAATCTAACCATGGGATTCAAAGAGGGATGAGTACGAGCGTACTCAAGAAGTTCATTATTGGAAAGAGGTGTTTAATGCACTAACTATGGCCATGAACCAGAAAGTCCAAGGCAATGCATGTTTTTTGTAATCATTTCTTCAAAAGTTTGCTTTTATTCTGAAGAACTATGTCCACCGACCTTCACCGGGTGTCTAGAACTTCATGTATTTCCTTTCCAGCGGAGTTCGCAGTTCAGAACCCGGAACAGGGAGTAACAAGCCACAATTTAATACACTCTGTAGAGGTGTGTTTCTATATCCATAAGAGATCTTAACCTTGTTACCATCCGGGCTATAGACTTTGTCCACACTTCCTTGGTGTGAGGCTAGGTATAAAGTCATAGCCGCTCACTGGGCCTTCCCGCGACCCCGTATACCCACCCTTTTGTGAACCACTAGCCACGAACTGATTCTATAATCTAGTCCCTTGGGCCAGCCCGTTACAATCCATCATAGATACACCAAACTGTAGAAGCGATAGGGACTTCCTCCCTTCTAGCAGATGCTAGCCCACTGGCAGGTGTACCCTTGATATGTAAGAGGGAAAAGAACAGATGTCTACTCCGTCCCACTCCAGATCTCATGGTAAACACGGGTATTACGATGCAAGAATCACTGAACGACAGTTGTTGTTAAGTCCTAGGTGAATAACCCAATGCAATGGAACCTCCACCGAACTCATACCATGGTTCATTGCCCACCACATAGTCATATTCATAATTATGAAAGTAATACTTTGATTTTAATGCAAGAGTGAAAAGTATAGTACTTTGCAAGTAATTTGGTAAAAATACTCAAAATGACATGAGCAAGCGATGAACTTGCTCGAATACGACAAGGAATTGCGGTTGGATGGTGTGGATCGACCCTTGTCCTCGGTTTCTGAAAGATAGCATCATTGTCCGATAAGGGAATGGTTAAAGATCCAAATGATGCATGCTTTAGGGTTTTAATGTTGTTTCCCCCCAACTGATGTTTTAGGGTTTCATTTTAATTCCCAGAGTTCGAGGATAAGAAAGATTTATGGTTCCTCCTTAAGAGTAATATAAAAAAACTTTTTTGTGTTTCAATAAAAAGTCAAGTCAAAGAAAATATTCATTTTTATGAAGACATTTGTTTTGGATAGAGCACAATTTTTAAAAGTGGTCTACATAATTTACTTAATTTTTTTAGAGTTTTTCTAGGGTTTTTTGATTTATTTCTAAATTTCAAATAAAACTTACTGATCAAATGACCAAAATACCCCTTGGTCCCACTGGTTAGGCCAACCAGTTGGTTAGGCCAGACCAGCCCACCGGCTCGGCCCAACCGGCCTCATTCACCCCCTCTCACTCGCGACGAACCCTAACCCTCATTTCTTGAGCTCCCGTGATTCCCCTTTTGCATCCACGGTCGTCGGTCGCCTCAAGCCGATTCCGGTGATACTGGACCTCGCCGTGGGTCACAATCAACGCGCCCCACGATGCTGATGCTTTCTATCCGCGTCGATTTGGAAGAGAAGACTCCTCCCGCTCGCCATCGACCCCCTACTGCGACTAGGGTTGCGGAAATTTTGGCGATGCGTCGGGCTGGTGTTCCAGGGCTCCCTGGTGTTGCTCGGTGTCTCTTTGGTGGCGTGCTTGTAGCTGCGGCACTCGGCGTGGCCTGGCTTGGCCGCGGCCTTTCACTGCCATGGCTGGCCCGTGCCGCCGTGCTGTCACGGTCGCGTCTGCGGTGCTCTGGCTCAATGTACATGACACTGCTCCCCTCTCTCTTCTCCCTTCATCTCCTACCTCTAGAGTTACTGGCCAGATTCCCCACTCAGGGTACTAACCATGTTGTGCTGCTAGCATGCTTGTGCCTACTACTCGCTGCTATTGTGCTACTCGGTCTCGTAATGGCCTAGTCGGGCTTGCTCTTGCTCATGCTTCGCTGTTGGGTTCATCACCCCTTATCTCTGTAATTGTTACTCTGGCTTACTTCTGCTAGTAGTTATTGCTTTAGCAAGTGCTAGTGATGCTTGTGTGATTATTGCTAGGCCCTAGTACATTCTAATTCTCTACTTGGGGTTGCCTAATGCTTGTGTGCATCAATTCCATGTTTGTGTGCTTCTGGATAAAATTACCTGTCTTATTCTAGTTTGATGTTACTGTTGCTGCAGCTAAATGCAGTTGCTCACCATTCCTGGTGAGCTGCTGATGCTTATGGTAGTGTGTGCATGCTCCAAATGATCCAGTGATCATCATATGCTAGTTGTTTTACTTACTGGCTCAATTTGTATGCTTTTACTGGTTGTCCTATGCTACTATTTGGGTCTGTGGAGCTTCTCACCAAGTACTAGTGGTTGCTCATGCTTGTAAAAGCATGCTGGATGGCTGTGGTGGTATACATGATGCTTGTGTAGCATCCCTGTATGCTTACTGTTTGATTGATTTAATTATCTGAGAAGCTTTGCTTCATTATTGTCAAATATTTGGAATGAACTGCTTATGCAGTGATGATTTCCTTGTTATAATCATAAGCTTGGATGGAAGCCAACTATTGTTGGTACCCCGGCTTTGTTTTGAACTCATTTGAGTAATGATAAATGTTTATAACTTGTTGGTTTGGATGATATGGTGGTTGATGTGACCTTAGCAGTGATTCACTGCTATATTTGGTTGCTCCTACATGTTGTGTGGCTTACTGTGCAAAGCTTATGCTTACTGGTGATCAATCCTTTGATTTCCAGTAGCTTTTGATGTTGAAAGAAATACATACATTTAATATCTATACTTTCTGATGGTTTTACTAGGCTAGTGATGCTAGGTGGTTTTGGGTAGGCTTTCAGTGGATTGGATTCATACTGGATTTACTTGGCTATGCCACTGTCTTGGCTCATCTTGGCATGTCCATGCACTACTGCAGAAACTCTTAATAGTGACATGCACCTTTTGCTCATCAGTGACATGCAAGACGTCTGTCACTAGTATGCTATCACTGGTACTGCCTGTCACTAATGATGGCCGATTGCTCGTCACTGGTAGGTGTAACTAGTGACAGGCAAAAAAAAATGCATGTCACTAGCATGATGAAAGGCCCCAACCATATTGGGTTCACTAGTGACTGGCCCATTATCATGTCCTGTCGCTAGTATGAATTTGAGGATAAAGAAAAATGCATTTTTGAGGAATATGGATTAACTTTAGTAATCGGAATCTCATACTAAATTAAACCAACGCAGAGTATAAGAATTTGTATTATCTCTTCCAAGTATACTTCAAAGGCTACACATCTAATCAAAATGATGTAGGGGATAGTGGTGTGGCGTTTGCGCGGTTTAAGGCAGAGCTCGCGTCGCACAATAACAATGGAGGTGCGAGCGGCGCAGCGTTTGCAACGGGGAATAGGACGGCCGGCTCTGTGTTTGCCTTCTTTTGCAGGTCAACCTTGCGTCCCAGGTTGACGCCGATGCACACGTGCCCTAGATCTTCCTCAACGAGAAGTTCCCGTCACAGTGCAGGCACATGAGCTGACAATAGCTCTAGCTCGCCATCTCTTTTTGCTCCAGCTGGAGCACCACCAATCGTCGTCATCCTCCTTCGTTGGAGCCGTTCGTCGCCATCATGGTCTTCCATGTTGAGGAAGCGAAGTCAGAGCCGCCGCTCCTCTCGTTGTCCGAGGGCTCCTGCAACATGCTCCATTGTCTTCGGCTGGTAGGTCCTGCAATCTGCAGCTAAATACAATATTTTAGTAATAACATGGACTTAAACTCAATACATAAATTATTTGTACCAGAATGATGCAAAACTATATCCAATGTCAAATTTAAAATACGAACATGAAAAACTACAACTTGAATAATGAAAGCATACCTTCAGTGAGGTATCATCTACGTTAGCATTGGGCTTCACTGGTGGAAAAACAGGCTTCCGGGAAGCCCCATAAGTCGCGAAGGTAAAGGAACCGCGACTAATGGGGTCTTTAGTCGCGGTTCGTGTGGCGAACCGCGACCAAAGGCCTGGGCCCGGGGCGCACGGTGGCCAGCCGGGTGCACGTGGGGGCTTTAGTCGCGGTTGGCCAGCCCAACCGCGACTAAAGGTGCCGAAGGCCTTTAGTCGCGGTTGGCCAGGCCAACCGGGACTAAAGCCCTCCCCTATATATACCCATCCAGCAGCCAACACTTAGCCATTTGGAGCCATTCTCTTCACAAACTTCACAAGTGAGTGTTAGGTTTGCTTTTGGTTCCTCTTATGCACATAAGGTGTTTGATGAAATGCCCCAAGAGCATGAAACAAACATGATATGAAGTGTTGGAGTCACACTTGAGCTTTCTCATTTATTTTTTCCTCCTCGATCGCGGTTAGCAACTTGAACCTTTGATGTGTCATTGATAAAATATGCATGTGTGTGTAGTTCATTGTTTAATTTATATTGTTTGTAGCTAGTTAATTAGTTTAACAAATGCATGATGGTTAATTATATATTTTATATTATAATAATGCGAGATGAATCGGCAATGGATGTACGGTAACCGACTCTCCGGCGAGTTCGAGTACGGGTTTGAAAGATTTCCTCGTAGTGGCTAATGCGAACAAGCGGGGGGTTTTGTTATCTGTCCATGTGTTAAGTGTAAGAATCGGAAGGGTTACTCTTCCTCAAGAGATGTTCACATGCACTGCTTCGGCACGGTTTCATGCCAAGCTATAATTGTTGGACCAAGCATGGAGAAAGAGGGGTTATAATGGAAGAAGATGAAGAAGGGGATGATTTCAATGATGAAAGCTATCTTTCTCATTTCGGTGATACTTTCATGGAGGATGCTGAAGGTGAAGGGGAAGGTGAAGAAGAGGCACGTGATGATCCCGTTGATGATCTTGGTCGGACCATTGCTGATGCACGGAGACGCTGCGAAACCGAAAAAGAGAGGGAGAATTTGGATCGCATGTTAGAGGATCACGGGAAGGCGCTGTACCCCGGATGCGATGATGGTCTGAAAAAGCTGGGCTGCACTACTCGGATTTGCTGAGATGGAAGGCACAGGCGGGTGTAGCTGACTCGGCATTTGAAAACTTGCCGAAAATGTTGAAGAATATGTTTCCAAAGAATAACGAGTTGCCCGCCACTACGTACGAAGCAAAGAAGGTTGTCTCGCCCTCTAGGTTTAGAGGTTCCGAAGATACATGCATGCATCAACGATCGCATCCTCTACCGCGGTGAATACGAGAATTTGAATGAATGCCCGGTATGCACCGCATTGCGTTATAAGATCGGAGGCGATGACCCTGGTGACGATGTTGAGGGCCGAAACCCAGGAAGAGGGTTCCCGCCAAGGTGATGTGGTATGCTCCTATAATACCACGGTTGAAACGTCTGTTCGGGAACAAAGAGCATGCCAAGTTGTTGCGATGGCACAAAGAGGACCGTAAGTCGGACGGGGAGTTGAGACACCCCGCAGATGGAACGCAATGGAGAAAGATCGACAGAGAGTTCAAAGATTTTGCAGCTGACGCAAGGAACATAAGATTTGGTCTAAGTACGGATGGCATGAATCCTTTTGGCGAGCGAGCTCCAGCCATAGTACCTGGCCCGTGACTCTATGCATCTACAACCTTCCTCCTTGGTTGTGCATGAAGCGGAAGTTCATTATGATGCCGGTGCTCATCCAAGGTCCGAAGCAACCCGGCAACGACATCGATGTGTACCTAAGGCCATTAGTTGATGAACTTTTACAGCTGTGGGGCAGACCTGGTGTCCGTGTGTGGGATGAGCACAAAGAAGAGGAATTTGACCTACGAGCGTTGCTTTTCGTAACCATCAACGATTGGCCTCGCTCTTAGTAACCTTTCGGGACTGTCAAATAAGGGATACAATGCATGCACGCACTGCTTACATGAGACTGAAAGTGTACATTTGCCAAATTGTAAGAAGAACGTGTACCTTGGGCATCGTCGATTTCTTCCGAAAGGTCATCCGAGTAAGAAAGAAAGGCAAGCATTACAACGGCAAGGCAGATCACCGGCCGAAGCACTGCGGAACACACTGGTGCTGAGGTATTTGATATGGTCAAGGGTTTGAAAGTCATCTTTGGAAAGGGTCCTGGCGGACAATCGGTTCCGAAGGGAGCCGACGGGCACGTAGCCATGTGGAAGAAGAAATCTATATTCTGGGAGCTAGAATATTGGAAAGTCCTAGAAGTCCGCTCCGCAATCGACGTGATGCACGTTACGAAGAATATTTGCGTGAACATCCTAAGCTTCTTGGGCGTGTATGGGAAGTCAAATGATACAAAGGAAGCACGGCAGGACCAGCAAAGTTTGAAAGACCCCGATGACCCGCATCCGGAACGGTTTCAAGGTCGTGCCGGCTACGCTCGACCAAAGAAGAGAAGGTCATCTTTTTTGAATGCCCGAGCAGTATGAAGGTCCCGTCAGGATTCTCGTCCAATATAAAGGGAATAATAAACATGGCGGAGAAAAAGTTCCAAAACCTGAAGTCTCACGACCGCCACGTGATTATGACGCAATTGCTTCCGATTGCTTTGAGGGGCTCCTGCCGGAAAATGTTCGAGTAGCCATTGTGAAGCTATGTGCATTCCTCAATGCAATCTCTCAGAAGGTAATCAATCCAGAAGTTCTACCACGGTTACAGAACGATGTGATCCAATGTCTTGTCAGTTTCGAGTTGGTGTTCCCGCCATCCTTCTTCTAGAGTTACTAGCCAGATTCCCCTCTCAGGGTACTGACGCTTTTGTGGTGCTAGCATGCTTGGTTTCTCCCCAGTACTACAACAATACTCCCCCTACAGCAACACATTTATCTGTATCTAAATGCCAATATTGGCGTTGCTAGCGTTTCTACCAACGGATAATGATGCGTTGCGTTTTTGGGTGTTGCAAGGGTATAATGCAATGCATATAAGTCTGTTGGTAACCATTAGATAAAGCGTTGCAAAGTGACAACGGAGGTCAAGCAACTGTAGTATCCATATAATATAAGCGGATTGCATAATTTATTTCGATTTTTTTATTTGGTGGCTCTGCAGCTTCAAATATTGCCGTATTTTTTTCCTCATCAAGATAATATATACTTAATACATACGACAACACAAAAAATGCAGAATAGGAACGCATTGCATGAAGAAACATTTCTTTATTTATAATTCAAATTACCATCCATACATGAAAATTGTCTTAAGAGTACACATCTTACAATCTAGCATCATAATATGATATTATATCTAATCCTATACATATCTCTTCTTGTTCTCTGCCTTTTATTGTAGCATTTGAATGTAGCGGTCCTTGCTGATCTTTTGGTCCTGCAAAAAGAAAGTTTGCATTTTTAGAATGGATGTGGAAGAAAACAGTAGGCAAGGGGTATAGGAAATTCTACTACCTACTTCTCTAGTACCCATCATTAAAAAAATGTCAAAATACATAAATATATCTGAAACATGGGATATCTTCACGATGCAAAACACTAATCTGCATGTTTCTTTTCAAGATATACTTACATATAAAGTAAAGTTAATTAAAAATTAAAGCAAAATATATATTGTGCATCTTTGTTTATGATACCTTCAATTCACATCCACATGTTGCTTGGAATTTCTTTGAACGCCTCATAGAATGCCAAAGCTAAGTCATGCAAGATAATTTGTGCTATCCCCTGAATTTAAAACAGCCCATGCCACCTAGATGTCAAGTCGGTACCACACAGATCAAAAGACAAAGGAAATACATAAAAAGAAGTAACTATGATAAAGATATGAAAGGATTGCTTTAACAGCCGATCAGAATCATGTAGTTAACTAGATCTACATGATGGTCAGTCACAAACTCACAATACCCCAAAAGCTAAACTATTAGTGGGCATAAGTAGTAGTTCACATATATCTCAGGAGCACGTCAGCAAACATCAACACAACTATAGGAATACATCTGGGAGCATTATAGCTTACCCATTCGCTCAAAGATATTCAGTTATTTATGAGTTGCCCGGCCCCTGCCAAAAGACGAGTCGAGGTGCACCAATATGAGCATGTCAAAATAATATAACAATGACATCACACGCTTGCTCGGCAGTCAGTACTACTTGTCCTGCCATAATAAAATGAACATATAATGATACCATTCTTCATGTTATTCTTTAGAAATGATAGACTTTTTAGTACATACTGGATTAAAGCATAATATCGCAAGCAAAACTGCAATGTCATTTCTCATCTATGATGCAGAAATTATGTTGCAATGGTCTGGATTCATGTTACTAAAATCAGCTACTCTAGTCATCTACTATGAGCAAAGAAGACATGTGAGTATACGAAGGGTAAAGAAATAAATCTATTCATTCTCTCCTTAAAAGAAAGAACGGAACATTCAAGCGGCATATATGACAGGGCAGTTAACACTTACAGTCTGCATATTAATTAGGATATGAATTGGCAAATAAGTTTCTATCATAAACTCAAGATATCTGTAAAAGCGGAAAGGAGGAGATAGTAATTCTTATGTAATTTTATTTTTTCAAACAAATCATGCTTACCAGGAAACCTGCAAGCTGTACACATCATTATTATAGCCGACTAGGAAACCTGCAAGCTGCACACATAAGGTACTAAATTTCTTTCTATCAAAAAAAGGTACTAAATTTCTTTAACTGAGTACAATATTGAGTCAATCTGAGATAGTAAAAAACCTCTAGTCCTTCCCACATGTCCCCTGATTATAACCGCTTCTTTCTAGCTCAAATTATGCAGATTCAAGCACAAGAAGCCTGAGAGGAAATGCTTAATACAAGAGATTAATGAAAAGCGGCAATGAATTGGTAACTTGAACCACATAGGCACAAAATGCTCAGTTCGTCGGGTACACATGAAGGGAGTAGACCGAATTTTTTATTCTTTCTCTAGGACACAAAACGAGTCAATTGACTGCAGGATCATAATAGAGAAGAGAATCACACTTGCTCGAGTGGTTTCACATGTCGAAACTAGTAGCAAATATGTTAGCAATGTTTTTCCCTATATATTGTAACATGATGACACATTGTGTGTTTCTTAAGTCAAACGCAAATCGCTAGTGCTGCTTCAAACTAAAAACCACTGCTAATCTGACGATCTGATAAGAAAACAATGATTAGTGATTACTCAATTCCTGTTAAAACATCAGCTAGCAGCGTAGCAGCATTATCCATCGACCACACCCAGCCTACCATGTCTTACATCATGTACTGCAGATTAGAGAAACACCAATAGAAGGACTAACCTGGTTGGGTCTTAAACAGAAGCAACATCGGTGGGACTGGAGCGACGCCTAGTGCGACAATTGACAGCTTACTGAGACGGCGGCTAGGTGTTGGGCTCCCGGTGCACATCTGCTTCGCTCGATCCCCGATGTCGGCGTGGAGTAGAACGGGTGCACATTCATCAGGATCAACACCAGGAGTGAGAGACGGGTCGATTGGGCGCCCACGAGTCCTGCGACGAGGACCATCGGCATCCCCTTGACGACGCTAACGAAGGTGGCCGAGATGGTTTAGATGGGACATTGGAGAGGAAACTGAGGGAGGTGGGGGGACGGGGGTGGCGGCAGGAGGATGGTAGATCGAATAACACTAGGGCAGATCTTATCAGATTGCAGTTGTACGACTTTGTGGGGTGGGAATAGATTAGGCCAAAATTTCCTCCACCATGAATTATTTTGTAACCATATCAAAAGATAACTTTTCGTGTAGGCGGCAATAGCTCCCGCTGCTGGAGCCAATATTTTCTACTACCCATGCGGTTTCCAACTTTTCTTAACAACGGCTTACTAGGGAACGAATGCAAGGGCATCGCATATATATGTAACTATGATTAAATTTTGCAGCGCATATCCAAAGGGTTGTAAATCAAGTGTTGTTGTAAGATGGTTTTTCTTGTAGAGATCCTTCTGGTTTACGGTTATGAAATGTGCACTTTTTGTTAATAGATCTATGATTACCCAGATCATATCCTTCTTCTTGCTGGTTATGGGTAATCCGGTGATGAAGTCCATTCATATCTCTTCCCATTTCCACTCCATAATCTTTAAAGGTTGTAATGGACCTGCAGGACTCTGATGTTCTGCTTTAGCTCTTTGACAAGTATGACATTTCGATACATACTTGGCAATTTCTCGCTTCATGTTGTTCCACCAAAATAATTCTTTCAAATCCATGTACATTTGAGTACTTCCAGGGTGGATTGAGTATGGTGTTTCAAGTGCCTCTTTTAGTATCAACTCCTTTATTTCGGTGACATCTGGTACACAAATCCTTTTCTGAAACCATAAGGATCCAGACTCTCCCAGGTTGAACTCTGATTGTCTTCCTTCCTCTATACTTATTACTTCCTCCGTGATGAATGGATCATCCAATTTATTCATTAATATCTCATTCTTAAGGTTCATATCCAATTCACCTGCATTCGGTAAGGCTGATAATCCTTCATGGGCTTGTTTGTCCCAAAGTTAGATCCGTGCTTGACTTATTTCCTTCTTCAACTCCATTGGTAAATCTTGTTCTACTCCTCCGGTACTATTCCGACTTAGAGCATCGGCTACAACATTAGCTTTTCCTGGAGTATAGTTGATGGTCAAATCATAATCCTTGATTAATTCTATCCATCGCTTTTGCCTCATATTCCATTCCTTTTGAGTGAATAAGTACTTGAGACTTTTATGGTCTGTGTATAACTCACACTTGGCTCCATCAAGAAAATGCCTCCAACTTTTCAATGCAAAGACTACTGCTGCAAGCTCTAAATCATGTGTTGGGTAGTTGACTTCATGCGGTCGTAGTTGTCTAGACCCATAAGCTATAACCTTGCGTTCTTGCATGAGCATACTTCCTAATCCATGTTTGGATGCATCACAATACTCCATGTAATCTTTTCCAGCTTCGGGTATGGCTACCACCGGTGATGCGGTTAACTTCTCCTTCAGGGTCTGAAAACTCAGTTCACATTCATCAGACCATACAAAGGGTGTATTCTTCCTTAACAACTTGGTCATTGGTCCTGCTATCTTGGAGAATCCTTCTATGAATCTCCGGTAATATTCTGCCATTCTTAAGAATCCTCTTATTTCCTTAACATTCTTGGGTGCTTCCCACTTCAAAACTGCCTCAACCTTACTAGGGTTCACAACTATTCCATCCTAGTTGATCACATGTCCAATGAATTCTAATAGGTCCATCCAAAATTCACACTTGTTGAACTTGGCATACAATTGATGTTCTCTAAGAACTTGTAAAACTATTCTTAGATGCTCTGCATGTTCTAACTTATCCTTTGAATATATCAGAATATCATCGATGAAAATGATGACAAACTTGTCAAGATAGGGCATGAAGATCTTATTCGCTGGAGCATTTGTTAATCCAAAGGGTACCAGTAAGTACTCATGATGTCCATGTCTAGAGACAAATGTTGTGGTTGGCACATCTTCCTTCTTGATCTAGATCTGATGATATCCTGACCTCAGATCTATCTTGGAGAATACTCCAGCTCCACTAACTTGATCGAACAAATCTTGAATCCTAGGTAGTGGATACTTATTCTTTATGGTAACATTGTTTAGCTTTCTATAATCTCTGCGGCCTCCATCCCTCTTGTCAACGAATATTACTGGTGTTCCCCATGGTGATACACTTTCCTAAATAAATCCATTCTGTTCCAAGTCATCCAATTGCTCCTTTAAGTCCTTCAACTCTTTTGGTCCCATTTTATATGGTGCTTGAGCAATAGGTGATGTTCCTGGTATCAAGTCTATCGTAAACTCTATTTCTCTCGTCCAAGTGGCATACCAGGTAACTCCTTAGGGAAAACACCCTGAAACTCATTTACTACGGGTATATCTTCTAGCTTAACCTCTTTCAGACTGTTGAGTTGTAACTCCACTTCAATCTGAATATGCTTCTCCCCCTGATAAACTATTCTTCCTCCATCTGGACTCTTAAGGGATACTGTCTTATCAGTGCAGTCTATCAAAGTTCCGTTTTCCTCTACCCAATTCATACCCAGAATTGCAGCTATATTTTTCATAGGTAAGACAAACAAGTCTGCATAATATACACATCCCTGTATCATTATGACGTGCTCTTTCTTGACATGGGTTTCCCCCCCCCCCCCCCCCCCCCCGCAGATAATATGGTAATAGGATATTCTAACTTAGTGCATCTAATTCGATATTGATTGATGAATTGCTGGGAAATGAATGATGTAGTTGCACCAGTATCAAAAAGAACTTTGCCAGGATGGGTAAGGATCTAAAGCGTACCTATTACTGCCTTATCCGAAGTGGTCACCTCCTCCAAACTAGTACAGTTCAGCTTCCCATATGGCTTCTTTCCTTTCTAGCCGCCGTCAGGATTCCCGTTCTTGTTTTGTGCACCTCCTCCAGGACCCTGATTTGGTCAGTCTCTCTTCATGTGTCCTTCCTTGCGACAGCCAAAACATATCACTTTTGGCTTCCCGCAGTCCGCAGTGGTGTGCCCATGGAATCCGCAGTTCTGACAGAAGACATTGTTGGGATTGTTCGATGATCGCTGCTGTGGTTTGTTGCCTCAAATGTGAATCTGGATTAATTTGAAGTTGAGATGGGTATTGGCCTTAGTGTTTATGAACTTCTTGGGTTAAAACTTGGCCCTCTTGCGTCTTTTATGCTGGACTTGCTTGAAGTCGTCTTCCATGGTGATTGCTGCATCAACTAGTTCCTGAAACTCAGTGGCCTTCAACATCCTCAACTACATATTGAGGTATGGATGCAACCCTCTCATGAATCTCTTCTTCCTCTTCTCCATAGTGTTAACTTCATCCCCAACATAACGAGATAACGCTGAGAAATCTCTCGACATACTTCATGATAGTCTTCTCCTTCTACTCAAGGTTCTCAAACTCCCGTCTTTTCAGTTCCATGATACTTTCTGGAACATGCGCATCTCTAAACTTCTTCTTGAACTCCTCCCACGTAAACACTCTACCGACTGGGTGTACATCCACAATGTTGTCCCACCATGCTACTCGCTGGCCCACATAACATATGTGTTGCATATCTGATCTTCTCTTCATCACTACACCCCACTGTTTTAAGCTTTCTCTCAGTATCCATTAGCCAATCCTCGGCATCCATAGGTTCGGGTGCGGATGCAAAAGGAACCGGTTTGGCATTATAGAAATCGGATAAAGTGACTCCTTGATTTTCTGGCCCCTCTATCCTATTATGTTGCATAAGTTATTGAAAGAACTTATTCTGCTGTTCTAGAGTGATACGCTGCCTTTCTTCCATCATTTGCATGTATTGCACAAAGTTCTGCCGCGTCATGGGATGTGGTGGTGGTGGAAATTGTGTTCCTGCAGCTGCATCGGCTTCTTCTTTCTGCTTCACTTCTCGTTCGAGGCGTTGAGCCTCTCTCTCCTCACCGTGCGGTCCCGACATCACCCCCTAACACTGTTACACAAGGCGAAACTCATAATTACTCCATGCGCAAGTTTTCTGAGCTCAACTTTGTGCACAGAGCTAGTCACGCAATGGAAATCAAGAAGCAAATCCAAATCATACAAAACATATACCTTGTTTATACATAAACAATAGTTTTACAATACCCTTAAAATGATGTGAGTATGCAAACTCACATATTGGATGTAGCTTACAAACTTACTTAACTAATATACATTATAATACATATGGTACATAATATTTCACTATCGCCTCCATTGGTGCTCCACTACGCATAGTCATGTTCCTGGTACATCCCAGGTATCCATCCGATTGAACGAGTTGTCCTCCTGATGTTATCCGGAACATACGGCTTTTCGGTTGGCTGATAGTCAGAGTCTGAAGAGGATCCCAGGGAAAATCTATCATCATGAAATAGTTATTCCACGATAGATATGTATCCCTGGTGGGATACTCTTCCTCCTCGACAGACACATTCCCGGTGTATTCGGAAGTGTTCATATCAAAAGTTCATCGCCTTCCCCTACTTCCGGAACACTCCTCCTTCATCACCTTACATGTCTTCCCGTCATCGGGATCAGACTCAATGACTATGGGATTCTCCTGATAATCCCCCACTCCATAGCGAAAGTTTTGATATTGGTTTAAGGCATCCTTGTCTACCTCCAAATCACATCTAATAGGATCCATCCTAGTACCCATGAACGGTTCAGTACGCCATCCAGTAGAGTTCTCTATTGGGGTGACTGAACGTCGTGCGTTCCCGGATTCCTCTCCTCCTTCATAACCTCGATAGGAACTACTAGGAAAGTATCTCGGTGTAGGTGGGTTTGGTTCTGGTTCGGGGGCAGCTATGTCGATGTAGTCACTAGTAGAATATACGAGTGTACGAGGTTCACTCTCCATAGGTTCTTTGCCCTTGGATTCTTCTTTAGGGTCAGTAAACTCCTCCATCATGGTATCAATTGCACCGGCCAGATGGTGATGCATTTCAAAGAAAAAGGTCAACAAATTCCTACAGTTTTCCATATACTTGGCTGCTTCAGCGGGTTTTTCTGGCGAACTTAAAATAGTTCAGTGTAGGGTCCTCATCCTCCTCCATATGTGGGATATGGGCGAACTCTGAGCCTATAAGATCTTTGGTCTTATGCTCACGTATTTAGGTGATGGCTTTAAGGATAGCTATATGGTAGGCTATCCTAATAGTTCTTGCTTCACATGTGGGAATCACTTGGCTCATTCCTAATTCTGCGGTACTTGGTGACCAACTATGCATTTGGCTAACACAGTGCCATTGTAGTACATATACGTACTTCATCACTCAAACATGGGGATAACACCCAAATTCAAGCAACAAAGCACGTAGGATGTTCGCAAGACCTCCATCATAGTCATCCAGGCTTGATTCTTTCACCTTAACCTTTCTTCCTAGACTTGAGCTTGCCATATCTGGTTGTGGATAAGAAATGATATAGTATTAGTAATGATGTATCATAATAGTAATAATAAAGAATTGTCGCACTAAAAGATATGATTGTATTATTCTCAAGTGAATAGACATCATATTTTTACGTAATCCTTTACTACTTCTATTTGACTCCTACATGCCTTCCCATTAACTAGGTTCCAACCTAGGTCAAAGCTTTTTCTCTCGATATCAATCTGTATCGACCCCGCATACCACATCATGTTGTAGTATGCTAGTCATGGATATAACATGTGCGAAGTACCAATCCACAAATATCACATCCCTCAGAGTGGTACAACATAAACATAGATGCTCCAAACTTACTCACGTATTATTATTACAAGCCATAAATGTACATCATAAGGGAGCTCCTCCTGGGTCCATAGAGGATAACTCGGAAGTTCTAGTTGAACTCTGCGAAGCCTATAAACTCGTGGTAGAAATAGGCTAAGTACCATCAGTACTCGAGCAACATTATTCTATATGGTTTGGAGCTACTCGACTACTACTACGATAACACCATCTGTCTTAAGTCTCCTCTTCTGTTTCCCCGGTTCCGTACTCGATCAGATAGTCCACCCCTTCGATGCCTCCGGAGAGATCTGGCTCCTCGTAGTAGACATCCTCCGCGTTCTCAGCTCCTTCTTTGTTCCCCTCCGAGTTGTTCTGGTAATCTAACCATGGGATTCAAAGAGGGATGAGTACGAGCGTACTCAAGAAGTTCATTATTGGAAAGAGGTGTTTAATGCACTAACTATGGCCATGAACCAGAAAGTCCAAGGCAATGCATGTTTTTTGTAATCATTTCTTCAAAAGTTTGCTTTTATTCTGAAGAACTATGTCCACCAGCCTTCACCGGGTGTCTAGAACTTCATGTATTTCCTTTCCAGCGGAGTTCGCAGTTCAGAACCCGGAACAGGGAGTAACAAGCCACAATTTAATACACTCTGTAGAGGTGTGTTTCTATATCCATAAGAGATCTTAACCTTGTTACCATCCGGGCTATAGACTTTGTCCACACTTCCTTGGTGTGAGGCTAGGTATAAAGTCATAGCCGCTCACTGGGCCTTCCCGCGACCCCGTATACCCACCCTTTTGTGAACCACTGGCCACGAACTGATTCTATAATCTAGTCCCTTGGGCCAGCCCGTTATAATCCATCATAGATACACCAAACTGTAGAAGCGATACAGACTTCCTCCCTTCTAGCAGATGCTAGCCCACTGGCAGGTGTACCCTTGATATGTAAGAGGGAAAAGAACAGATGTCTACTCCGTCCCACTCCAGATCTCATGGTAAACACGGGTATTACGATGCAAGAATCACTGAACGACAGTTGTTGTTAAGTCCTAGGTGAATAACCCAATGCAATGGAACCTCCACCGAACTCATACCATGGTTCATTGCCCACCACATAGTCATATTCATAATTATGAAAGTAATACTTTGATTTTAATGCAAGAGTGAAAAGTATAGTACTTTGCAAGTAATTTGGTAAAAATACTCAAAATGACATGAGCAAGCGATGAACTTGCCTGAATACGACAAGGAATTGCAGTTGGATGGTGTGGACTGACCCTTGTCCTCGGTTTCTGAAAGATAGCATCATTGTCCGATAAGGGAATGGTTAAAGATCCAAATGATGCATGCTTTAGGGTTTTAATGTTGTTTCCCCCCAACTGATGTTTTAGGGTTTCATTTTAATTCCCAGAGTTCGAGGATAAGAAAGATTTATGGTTCCTCCTTAAGAGTAATATAAAAAAACTTTTTTTGTGTTTCAATAAAAAGTCAAGTCAAAGAAAATATTCATTTTTATGAAGACATTTGTTTTGGATAGAGCACAATTTTTAAAAGTGGTCTACATAATTTACTTAATTTTTTTAGAGTTTTTCTAGGGTTTTTTGATTTATTTCTAAATTTCAAATAAAACTTACTGATCAAATGACCAAAATACCCCTTGGTCCCACTGGTTAGGCCAACCAGTTGGTTAGGCCAGACCAGCCCACCTGGCTCGGCCCAACCGGCCTCATTCACCCCCTCTCACTCGCGACGAACCCTAACCCTCATTTCTTGAGCTCCTGTGATTCCCCTTTTGCATCCACGGTCGTCGGTCGCCTCAAGCCGATTCCGGTGATACTGGACCTCGCCGTGGGTCACAATCAACGCGCCCCACGATGCTGATGCTTTCTATCCGCGTCGATTTGGAAGAGAAGACTCCTCCCGCTCGCCATCGACCCCCTACTGCGACTAGGGTTGCGGAAATTTTGGCGATGCGTCGGGCTGGTGTTCCAGGGCTCCCTGGTGTTGCTCGGTGTCTCTTTGGTGGCGTGCTTGTAGCTGCGGCACTCGGCGTGGCCTGGCTTGGCCGCGGCCTTTCGCTGCCATGGCTGGCCCGTGCCGCCGTGCTGTCACGGTCGCGTCTGCGGTGCTCTGGCTCAATGTACATGACACTGCTCCCCTCTCTCTTCTCCCTTCATCTCCTACCTCTAGAGTTACTGGCCAGATTCCCCACTCAGGGTACTAACCATGTTGTGCTGCTAGCATGCTTGTGCTTACTACTGCTGCTATTGTGCTACTGGTCCTGTAATGGCCTAGCTGGGCTTGCTCTTGCTCATGCTGCTGTTGGGTTCATCACCCCTTATCTCTGTAATTGTTACTCTGGCTTACTTCTGCTAGTAGTTATTGCTTTAGCAAGTGCTAGTGATGCTTGTGTGATTATTGCTAGGCCCTAGTACATTCTAATTCTCTACTTGGGGTTGCCTAATGCTTGTGTGCATCAATTCCATGTTTGTGTGCTTCTGGATAAAATTACCTGTCTTATTCTAGTTTGATGTTACTGTTGCTGCAGCTAAATGCAGTTGCTCACCATTCCTGGTGAGCTGCTGATGCTTATGGTAGTGTGTGCATGCTCCAAATGATCCAGTGATCATCATATGCTAGTTGTTTTACTTACTGGCTCAATTTGTATGCTTTTACTGGTTGTCCTATGCTACTATTTGGGTCTGTGGAGCTTCTCACCAAGTACTAGTGGTTGCTCATGCTTGTAAAAGCATGCTGGATGGCTGTGGTGGTATACATGATGCTTGTGTAGCATCCCTGTATGCTTACTGTTTGATTGATTTAATTATCTGAGAAGCTTTGCTTCATTATTGTCAAATATTTGGAATGAACTGCTTATGCAGTGATGATTTCCTTGTTATAATCATAAGCTTGGATGGAAGCCAACTATTGTTGGTACCCCAGCTTTGTTTTGAACTCATTTGAGTAATGATAAATGTTTATAACTTGTTGGTTTGGATGATATGGTGGTTGATGTGACCTTAGCAGTGATTCACTGCTATATTTGGTTGCTCCTACATGTTGTGTGGCTTACTGTGCAAGGCTTATGCTTACTGGTGATCAATCCTTTGATTTCCAGTAGCTTTTGATGTTGAAAGAAATACATACATTTAATATCTATACTTTCTGATGGTTTTACTAGGCTAGTGATGCTAGGTGGTTTTGGGTAGGCTTTCAGTGGATTGGATTCATACTTGGATTTACTTGGCTATGCCACTGTCTTGGCTCATCTTGGCATGTCCATGCACTACTGCAGAAACTCTTAATAGTGACATGCACCTTTTGCTCATCAGTGACATGCAAGACGTCTGTCACTAGTATGCTATCACTGGTACTGCCTGTCACTAATGATGGCCAGATTGCCTGTCACTGGTAGGTGTAACTAGTGACAGGCAAAAAAAATGAATGTCACTAGCATGATGAAAGGCCCCAACCATATTGGGTTCACTAGTGACTGGCCCATTATCATGTCCTGTCGCTAGTATGAATTTGAGGATAAAGAAAAATGCATTTTTGAGGAATATGGATTAACTTTAGTAATCGGAATCTCATACTAAATTAAACCAACGCAGAGTATAAGAATTTGTATTATCTCTTCCAAGTATACTTCAAAGGCTACACATCTAATCAAAATGATGTAGGGGATAGTGGTGTGGCGTTTGCGCGGTTTAAGGCATAGCTCGCGTCGCACAACAACAATGGAGGTGCGAGCGGCGCGGCGTTTGCGACAGGGCATAGGACGGCCTGCTCAGTGTTTGCCTTCTTCCGCCGGTCAACCTTGCGTCCCAGGTTGACGCCGATGCACACGTGCCCTAGATCTTCCTCAACGAGAAGTTCCCGTCACAGTGCAGGCACATGAGCTGACAATAGCTCTAGCTCGCCATCTCTTCTCTCTCCAGCTGGAGCACCACCAATCGTCGTCATCCTCCTTCGTTGGAGCCGTTCGTCGCCATCATGGTCTTCCATGTTGAGGAAGCGAAGTCAGAGCCGCCGCTCCTCTCGTTGTCTGAGGGCTCCCGCAACATGCTCCATTGTCTTCGGCTGGTAGGTCCTGCAATCTGCAGCTAAATACAATATTTTAGTAATAACATGGACTTAAACTCAATACATAAATTATTTGTACCAGAATGATGCAAAACTATATCCAATGTCAAATTTAAAATACGAACATGAAAAACTACAACTTGAATAATGAAAGCATACCTTCAGTGAGGTATCATCTACGTTAGCATTGGGCTAGCTTGAGAACTTATCAATTCGCTATTTTGTTCCGTCTGATTTTGTGACAATCAGAATTGATAATAGGTCACTATGGGAGACTATGTAATAGAAAATAAATTTGATGTAATTGACTAAAGGCGTGAAGATCTAGTGTCAGGAATTAGAATCGAACAGATATTGATGTGTTCAGGAGGTAACAAAAAGACGCAATAGTGAATTGCAAAACAGCAAAATGCAGATACCTTTGACTGATCTTCTCCTGTCCGCATTGATCACAAGGGTTGCATTTTGGTCTTTTGCCTGTTAAATCAAGACAAGCAATTCTAGCAGGGGTATCTTTAGTACGGATTCCTTCAGCAGCATGGCCTGAATTCAACACATACCGTTTCAGCAGGTAAATTTCCTTAGCACTTTTACCATGAGCTTTAAATATTAATACTCTACAGAAAAAACCAATCTATCATTGCAACCAAAAGTTCAATGTGAAATATCGCTTGAGAAGGAGCAGTATTAGACGAGATATAAATGACCAAAAGGGGATGAATCAATACCTGCAAGTTGTCCTACTCCTTATTGTTACTGTTGATGTGCATCCGCTTGAGGCTTCTTTCTGTGCCAAATTGTGCCCTTATGCCTTCGTTGCTGACCCAGTGACCCTGCCACCAGCACCATCAAACTTTTCAAGGATGCACAAAATTCCTCACAAAATTGTGACCAAGGGAAAATGAGAGATGAATCTGACAGGGGAAAAAGCGAAAATAAACCTGGAGCTTAAACCTCTTTCGTGCCCTTGCGTCGCCATGCCCCTGTGCAGCGACTCAGCGCTTCGACAAACCTCCTATTCATGTAGTGGACCAAAGTCATATTGTTTGAACGTGTGTTTCCCGGAGTTAGGAGATCCCATGGTAAGAGCCGGGTACGGGAAGGTGTCATCGTGAGCTGCATCACCAGCCGCCACTTCTCGCCTGCGAGAGAGGCCATGCTCGCCAACAGCCGGGAGGCACCTTGTGTGGGGGCGGATGGAGGCGGCTAGGTTTTGGGGGTTGAGGAGTGGGCGCGGTACGCAGGTGCGCGGACGTGCGTTCGTGGCTGATGGGTTAACGAAAGGAGTCGTGGTTAGTGGGCTGGCCTCATTAAGAACAAGCAAGTGCGTGAATGCTTGCCCCCTCCCAGAGCGCTCCACGCATGCCGCCTTGATCGATTTGTTTGGCCGAAGGAATGGTTTCCGATTGGTTTCGGTGGAGCAGAGTGGTTTGGTGAATCTGACCAACACCGCAGGTGCTCTATCCTCTACACACAACCCATGGGCCATAGCTGTTTGTGGGCCAACTTGTCATTGGGTAGCTTGGTGCGGTTTTTGAGCTGATCATGTGCTGCGGCCGCTGCCTGTGATTTCCGTCAGGCGTACTGCAAGCTGCATCGTCATTTGTTTGTTTCGCTGTGCAAACTTGTCGTTGCATTCTTGTTGACTCTGCATATAGGCCCTCTTCTCCTTCAGCCCCACATGTCATCCTCGACATGGGTGAGATATTGTGTGTAATGGCTGTTTCCCTCTGTTTCCAGTGGGTCCAGCGACAGGTCCGTTTGGTTTCTAGCGAATATTTAGTTTAAAGTTACTCCTCTGACCGTCTCTCTCCGCAGGTGGACCCGATTACATTCTGGGCCTGCCTGTCTGTGTTGTTTGGGCTTAAAAACAGGTGTACACAGGCTTCTACGCATTTTCCTCTGCCCTCTTCTGACCGAGACCCAGACCCAGACCCAGACCCAGTCGTTCGTCCTCGTTCTTGTTTCGTCTTCCCCGAGCTCACCTGCAGCATCTCCTACCCGCCGCCGCACCCGCACCGCACCATCTCCTACCCGCCGTCGTTTCATGCTCCATGGAAGGATTTAGTTGAGGTGTACGGGTTTCTTTTTAGGGCTTGTTTGGTTCCGGCCTTTCCCGGGGGGTTCCCCTAGTTTTCCCGGGCTAACAAAACCCCGGGCCGAGTTGGCCCGGGTCCAGCAACCGCGCTGTTTGGTTGCCCACGGGTGAGGGAAACCGGTCCCTTCGGCGGCCTTTCCCCGGGCCACCATTCCACTAGTCCGGACATGGGGAACGAATTCCTCGAGTGGCTCTCGGGCGACGCCGCGGGTGGCGATGCATCCACGTGCTGCTCTACTTCCTCCGGCGACCGGAGCGAGGCGCCTCCCGAGATCTGCGCCTCCACGGTCCTCCACCTCCTTCCGCTGAGCTCTACTCCGCCTCCGTCGAAGTTCCTCTCCCCTCCGGCAATGGCGACGGTGGTCTTCCTCGGGGAACGGCGACGGTGGTCTTCCTCCGGGAACGGCGACGGTCCTCCTCTCCTCCGGTGACGAACCGAGTCCTCTAGTCACTGGAGAGCACAACCTCCTCCTCCATCTCTTCCCTCTACATCCTCAGATCTACTGGTGCTACATCAGATCTTGCAAGAAAATTTTCTATTTCACTTTTTTGGGATGTTCTTGATGTGTTTCGGTCGAATTCTTGCAATTGAGATGTCTAGCAAACATGAATCCTTAGTTTTCCCATAAGATTTGATCTCATAATTCTGGGGATTTGATCTATGCCTGAGGAATTCATGCAAGTTGCTTAATTAACAATAGGTATATGTGTGAGTAAATGAGAAAAAATATTGCTACTCCACTTGCTCTGTTACCTAGTACATAAAAATTCATGGTGTATGAAGTACTCATGAACAATTGCTTTCTTCAGGCGAATCTGCAGCATAAATTATTGGAGGATGCAACTTGGAGAACAATATTATTAATCAGTCCTAAGGTCACATCTGAACCCACTTGCTGGCCAGTCCTGTAAGTATACTGATTTTTTGACAAATATTTAGTGCCCAGAATACAACCTGGAGATGATATTCTTGTTACCGCGCATGCAAGTATATTGTTTCATGTAGCCTAGAAGTGAGCATGAAAGTATCTTGTTTGTTGAATTTGTTCTTGTAGTATTAGCATGGAGATGTTGTCAATAGTCTGACTTGTTGCCATGGCATTGTGTTGACTTCGGTTGTTACTCTCCACTAAAGTTTAATGATTCCGTAAGTGTGGACTTTCAAGTATGTTTGTGACTCACTAATCTCTGTCAGTACTTGTCATTCTCAGATCACCGGTGAGAACATCAGCACAACCTTCTTCCCCTTCTCTTCCCGATTTAGATTCCCCATGGTATGATTTTTAGACAACTAGTTCAGTTACAAGCTGAAGCCCTAAACAACAGTTACATCAATATGTATGTTTGCACCCATTGAATAACCGTTCGCTAGCATTTTCATTGCATTGTTAGCTGGGTTTTGACGGTGCAACTATCGGTAGCAGCAGGGTTCTAGGATTGCATTGTTAGATTGTTGTGCTCATTTCTTACAGCTCTGTCCTTCGCCCAAAAGTAAAATTCTGAATATATATTGTTAGGCCCCATTACATTTTGTACATGACAGTAATAATTAGGGCACTGAGCTGTTACATGTTCCTTGAGTACAACACAACAAGTTCATACCAACTACTGGACAATGATCAGTCTTATTTTGTATGGTACAAGAAAGTCCCAAAATTTGTGAAAATTCCTAGAGTCTACTGAATGATCAATCTGCTATGCCATGATTAGCTAGAAATCAGATTCGGATTGACAATATGCTGTCTCAACAAGATTACATAGCAGAGGATATTCTGATGGATGGTTTTGCTGTATATTAATGATCACTGAGTTTAGACCTCTACGCAGAAGGCCGCTGAAATTTAATCGTTGCAGAACAATGGCTCGTTGTGGATGAGCTGCGACTGCAACAGCACGCCATATATACTTAGAATAATGACTTGTTGTGGATGAGCTGAGACTGCAACAGCACGCAATATATACTTTTATGCTCCCTGTTGCAACAGTGTGTTTACTTGGCAAAGTCAAGCATCCAAGTTGCAGACGATTAATTCACAAGACGATCGAAGATAGATATTGTCGGAGAGTGCTAGCAACAAATGTTCTTCCTGGCACAAGCAGCGTAGGCCATTGCCTCGTCACAATCGTCTTCTGGTGGGAAGACTTGTAATCATTAAATTAGATGTAGTAAGGATTTTTTTTATTCCAGAAGCAGTTCACATATCTATGGATAATTTTGCTATAGTGCTTGCTTACTTAACCAACCTTTGTTGTTAGTGTTGTAGTTTGCTGCGCAAAATATTGGTTCAACTTTCTACTATCTTTGGTTCATACGAGAAATGTGCTGGTAGTCTTGATTTTCTTATGCACAATGGACATACATTGGTAAACATTATTTTCTGCTTATGCTCGAGAATTGTGTACTGAAACTGTTGAAGTGCATCCATCTGGAATCTTGTTTTGAGTTATTTGTTTAATATTGTGTCTTCTTGGACTTTCAAAGAACAATCCTCAATTTTTTATAATTGTTACTCCTTATGTCCTGAATTAGATGTCACGTATCTGTCATATTCGATGGAGGGAGTACTATTTTGATATTCTAATTTGAAGATTGGTCCGTAGAAGAAGGGGCGCAGGGCTGCAAATGCCAGGGCATGAGAGTCGCCGCCGACGGTGGCAAGGAGGAGCACGCGATGGGAACGGGCACACCCATGTTGGCCGAGCTCCAACCCACCCCTCTTCGTCTTGCACGACGGAACGAGGGCGACTTCATTGATGGTCTACAACCCCGGCGAGGTGAGAGCCAGCGGTTGCGATGTCGTCATCCTGCACTCTCCCCCATCAAGCTGGTCTGCGGCGATTTTGCGCCGAAGGGGTGCATGAAGCCGATGGGGATGTATTACCGAGGTACTTGGCCCGCTGTCCTCATCCCCTCCACCTTGGAGAACGGCACCATATCCTTCTCGTCCCTTCGGTTACACCTCTCCATATGAAATAGCTCCTTTCTAATTCTCTCCTCAATAATTTAATTCCATAGATAGGGTGCGGGTGGCCAGTCTTGCAGAATTTTAGACCAACGGTGAGCAGGCATCAGCAGCTGGTGTTGGTTGGAGAGACATAACGGCATGCATGTGATGCGGCTGGGGGAGTCATCCTGCTCCTGGAAGTTGTTGTGCTGCCTCTCAGCACGACTGCTGACGGCTGACCTGCACCTTCATCACATGTAGGGCAGAGTTGAGGGCGATGTGTTCATTGGTGATGCTTTTTTTGAATGGTATTGGTGATGCTTTTCAGTGAAATGTTGTGTTTGGCAGCCACTTTTTCTGGCGGCATGAAGAACCAGGCCTTGACAGGTTCTATATGTCTCATCTGTTCTTGTTTTAAATCTTGTGTAAGTCACTCCGACCATGCATTCTAATGTCTTCATTGCTTATCTGTTTTCTTTTTCAGTTTCATAAGCTGCGGCCTTCATACTTCCACAGATATATTGTAGCCGATACGACTCTGATGGCTAGCGACAAGCAGCTTAGAGACCGGGAATCCTACAAGCTCATGTCCGTCCAAGTATTCTCAACAAGCATCCCCGTGAATTTCATGATTTACTTATCCTTCTAGAATTATAATTTTTTAAAAATATTATGTCCATAATCACATGTATATGTAGTTTGTCATTTGCGCAATGAATGGCCACCGAAAATTGCAAGCTTGCTGTTTCATGCCATATATCCAACATTATTGTGATGAATGTTGTACTTTTTACTCAGGAATGGTAGACAAAAGTTTCTTGGTATCCTGATTGCCATTGTGGAGTCGTGACCTCTGTCCTGCGGGAGCCAACTTGGAACTGGGAATGCTATTCTCATTATACTCTGTTTGTTGGCATCATTGTCATCTCATCTGTGATATGTCTAGATGAACTTCTCCAGAAAAGCTTTTGGTTCTGGCATTTCTATGTTCATTGCTACCAATGTCTGGTAAGCATATTGAACTTTATTTTGTGATCGTGATCTTCTATTCCATTGCAAGTTGGCTTCTGCTAAATTTGTTGTTATGTTCTGAGAATATCATCTGGAAGGCGGTTAGCCCCACGACCATCAACAGTGAACCTGGTGCTGAATTTGGAGGGTTTGTCAAGTCTGTGCTCTAAGAGAGGCTTTCTACCACCAGAATGTGCAAAATGTGACCAAATTGTTTGCTACTGTATTGGTCTTTCTTATGGTTATGTGTTTCCAAGGCTTCGATATTGTCCTTCCAGTGAGATCAAAGAATGCTCTTGGTCAGCGAGGCTAATATCCAATAAAGTTGTTCTACACTTCGAGCATGCCCACCATTTTCCATTCTGCACTGATTACCAAGCTATATTTCAATTCGCAGGCACAAGCTTTGATTCTTGAATTGTAGTAACTATAGTAGAGTAAGGACTTGCATGTATGTTTAGTAGAGTACAGTGGAGATTTCATGGTTAGCCTTCTCGCCATATGGAAATAGTATGAATATTCTTGTCATTCTGTTACTATTGGTGCTCTTGCTTACCATGTGACTGCACACCATCCAGGTGAATAATTGATTACTTGGCATTGCTACCTTTTTCCATTTTGTCGTCTAGGTTTTGGTTACCCTAGAAAATACTGTTATACTTACCATATTATGCGAACTGCACTTTAGCTGATATTCTGGTGAATCCGTTCCATTAATTATTGATTTTATTAACCTGAATGTGTACATGTTCTTCACCAGCTACAGATTGTACTGAGTATATTCACTAATTGGCAACGGATAGAGAAAGTCATCTTCACGTGGCAGGGTGTCGCCTTGTTGCAGATAACCACCTGGAGTTCATCACTAAGAATGGATCGCCTCTACTTGGAGTTCAGCATTTAGTACGATCTCATGCCCAAGTTTAATAAGCACATATGCTTTTATACTTTGCTCTAATATGTTATACCCTTCCAAAGAATTATTATTCTTCATGCTTTGCCTGCTAAACATGTATGATGATGGCATAATTCTTTGCTTGGCATGACGATTTACTTTCTATTGACTGGTTTGTTCGCACTGACTTACACTAGTGGAAAAGAGGCCTTTCGTCCCACCCTTTAGTCCCCGTTTTGAACCAAACCGGGACCAATGGGGGGCATTGGTCCCGGTTCATCATGAAAACCCTTTAGTCCCGGTTCGTTTGGACCCTTTAGTCCCCCTTCGTATTACGAACCGGGACTAAAGGGTGGTCTATGGGGCAAAAGTCTTTAGTCCCGGTTCGTATTACCAACCGGGACTAAAGGTCTACCCTTTAGTCCCGGTTCGTAATACGAAGGGGGACTAAAGGGTTTTTTGCCTCCCCATGCACCTCCACCCCCCCCCCGTGGATCGCCTTTTTTAACACTGTAAAATATAAAAGAAAATGATAGAAAATTTAAAAAATAAAATCTTTTCAGATTCTTGTATGTTATGCAACCTACTATTAGGGAAAATTAACAAATTTGAGTTTTCATTTTTTTTGCAAAAAAGGTTTGAAAAATGGTAAAACCGCATTAACTTTTGCATACGACGTCGAAAAAAAACGTGTAATATATCAAAATCATCGTGGGAAAAAGTTACATCCGAATTCACCGGGGTTTACCCGGTTAGCCAATTTTTAGATTCTCAAAATTCCAAATGAAAATATGAAAGCAGGAAGATTTTAGTTTTTGCCAGAAATTCGGAATTTTATATTTTTAATTTTTTTAAAATAATAATTACATCATGCATAAATATTACTATTACTTAACATAAAGTTAGCCAATTTTTAGATTTTTAAATTTTCAAGTTTGGCAAAAAAATATTAAAAAATAATAAATTTAAAAACTATTATAATACAAATTAAAAAAATTAAAATTATAATACCATTACCACAACATGTTTTTACGTCATTAGTTTTGTTTATTAAAATAATTATTTATAATTCGAATAATAAATAAGTGTGACATCGACCAACATGTTAATAGGATTGATATGATACTACTATCACAACATGCGCGCGAAGCACTTGGAAGCGGGATGGGAAAGGAACTTGGAAGTTAAGCGTGCTAGTGCTGGAGTAGTGGGAGGATGGGTGACCGAGCGGGAAGTTGGACCACGGGTAAGTAATTTGACTATTGATTAAGCGTAGTTAGAGATTAAGTGTAGTTAGAAACTAAACTAGTTCAATAACTGAAATACTAGAAATTCAGAAAAAATAGAAAAAAAAAAGGAGCGAAAAATAATTGGACATAACCAAATAGATTAAAAAAAATAACGAAATAACCTTTAGTCCCGGTTCGTGTTATAAACCGGGACTAAAGGGTATTTTCCTCAACGCGCGCCAGCAGCCCACGTGGCGCAGCCTTTAGGCCCGGTGCAACTTTGAACCGGGACTAAAGGGGGTACCCTTTAGTCCCGCCTTGTTGGTCCCGGTTTGGAAACCGGGACTAAAGGCCCAAATGGACCGGGCCTATAGCCCCGTTTTCCACTAGTGTTATGTATACAGCTAATACAGTACATGCTAATCTACACAACAACTTTCTTTAGAGATTTTGTAATGAATGATGGAAGAGGTACCAAATGAATTTTAAAGCATTGCTTAAAGGATCCAGATAGCTATGCTTTGGGTTAGTTTTTTTTATTGGGATCCCTCTACGAACTTTTCTCTTTGTACTATGTCGTTGCCGCTGCAGGGCCGCAACATGGTTGGTGTCGATGATGAAGACCACTTTTTTTGGTCTGATTATGGAATGACTTGGACACATTTAGAGTATTATCACCTTTAGCTTGCATGGTATGTTACCATGTCATGCCCCATCCGCTTAAATAACTTTTTGTGTTGGATTAGGAATTTGGGATTAGCTATTTACAGATAGCCAAGAAGGACATGACCCTCTTGGTGGATTCTGTTGTTGTTACTGTCTTGCATCATTCCGAGAAAAGTCAATCTATTTTAGCGTTGTTTGCATGGAAATTTAAAATATTTGTGAAGTGGAACAATTTATCAGTCCTCAGAATGCCAGATTTGACTCCATTAACTATGCAGGCTGCGGTTGTTTTTCAAGCTTCGATTATTACGAGAACAGTGCAATAGGTGTTAATCATACAAAATACTGGTCTAGCCTCTTCAACGATACTTAGGAGAATACAAATTTCATGCATTTATCAGTACAAAGCTCAGATAACATTGTTTAATATTCCACTCCCTCCGTTCAGGTAACTGGTAATCAAAGTAACCCTACTGTTGTATTTACTCCCTTGTTTACACATATACAAGCCATATTCTAACCATATGCCATGTGGTACTTTGATTGCCTGTGCCCAAAAGCAAGGCCAGCGCCCAGCCCTTGCACGCCACATGAGCCTCTCAAGATTAACTTTACTGTAAGCACACTTACAGTAAGCACTTCATTTGATATGCCAAAAAGAACACTTATTGTTAGCCCGCTCGTGTTAGCTTCTAGATATTTAATCAATATTAACTTCCAAAATTTTATTGTGGTGCTTGTATGTTGAGAACCATCGACATATGGTTTAGTGACAGTATTACATACGGCATTACTGTTCGTGGATGAAAAAAAAAGTGTGGTTTTCAGTTGATGGTGATCTTTATTGTTAGTTTCATTAACTTCTAGCATCTGGTCGCTTTTTTTATACCCATTATCACCTGCTAATTTGTTTATAAAAAACATTCCATTTATACAGCTACTCTTATCTTTGCATGCTACAAAATGAAAGAATTTTTGCTTTTCCTTATCTCAGTATACACATCAGCAATGTGTTATTACTCACAGTGACTCCTCTTTTTATTTCATTTTTTTGTATTTAGATGTATTAAAAAAATTACTCCCATTTCGATGTTCTTGTTAAATATTTGGTGGAGAAGAGTTTCTGTTGTAGGTATCAGTATCATTTTTAATTTTCATACCACGACGATAATCTGCAAGCCCAACTTAGTTCAGAGTTCATGCTGCTCTGCAATTTCTTTCATGTGTGCATGTTTTGTATGTACATTTTTAAAGCCCACTCGTGGTAGCTTTGTTTAGGTTTAGTCCACCTTTCCATAGATTTTTTTTTATGTAAGATTATTGATTTCTGTAAACAACACGTTACGATTTGGTATTCATTGGATACATACCTGAATGCAAGTGTGTGTGTGCGAGGAGGCGCCCCAACCACTAGTCATATTAATTCCGATCTGTGTAAAGCACAACGGTATATACGAGAAAATATAGGGTTTTCGGTGGATTGAAAGCAAACTCTCTCAATCCACTTCTCTTGAACAATTCCTTAGGGCGAACTTTTTTCCTATGGTCCAACGCAAGCAGGACTCTCAGGCGGATACGTCGCCACGGTTTCTTTGACCAACACTGGCATAACGACGTAGTACGGTCAGCCGTGGCGTGGTTGTGTTGGAGCGTGTTGCGACCCGCAAGCGGGACTCAACCAACTCGTACGATTGGGAGGCGTGTCGGTGGGGGAGGATGAGCGGGCGGGCTAGTTGGCCTATCTACAAAACGGCTAGTGACAGGCTCTTTTATGAGCATGTCCTAGTGACAGGCTTATACGTGCTTGTCACTAATTAACTTACTAGTGACAGGCATAATTTTGCCTGTCACTAATCACCTGGCGGCTATAAGCATTTCTGCAGTAGTGATGGTTTATGTATTGGATTTGTATCTATCAACACCCAGATTTTTAAGTCCGGATGCCTATTATTTCATCCATCGCAATCCCAGGAATATTGTTGTTGCGAGACATAACAGTTGATATCATAAGTCATCATTCATTACAAGCCATCATCGTCTTACACAAATAGATCAGATGATCCAATATTACAAACATAGTTGATCTATTGATCAACACAACGACACAAATAGCGGAAGCGTAAGATAGGTGGACTTTCTAATCCACAGGCCAACGCTTGACGTTAGCAGACTCCTAGTTGGTGTAGACGTCCTGCTGGCCGTCATCCTCGTACTGCTGCTCTGCTTCATATTCTGGCCATTTGAATAGCTAGGGACACAGCCGTGAGTACTTCAAAGTACTCGCAAACTAATACTAGGGTTATTACTTGGCAATCTTAGAAAAGGGGATGCTAAGCTCTAAGTTTATTTGCATAAAGCCAATTTTAATTCATAAGTAGTTTATCAAAGACTCATCATATGCTAACTAACCCAAGTGGGAACATTAGTATCATTCCCACAATGCCATTGTGGTTCAATTCAAATTCAACATATTCATGTTCTTATTCATTTCATTATTCTGATAATGGACACATATGGCCTTTCCAATCGTCCGTAACCGTGGACACGGCTATTCGAATAGATCTACACTCTGCAGATGTTGCACACTTGTGCCACAACATTTGATTACATCCGTCAGGGATAACCCTGAATAATCGTAATGCAGTATGCGGATCATCAACCCTAACCTTTCACTTACACATCCTAGTATAGGCACCTCTCCCCATGAGCTTGGCCTCCCAGTGAAGACAAACTGTCAGCCTGGGAACTGCACAGGGCTTGGGCCGGACAATTCACCTCATTCACGTCATTTCTTATCATTTCATATTTAACGGAGGCAGCCTCAGCATAACCCCTATGACGCTTGTTCAGAGGGAACCCATACTAAGATATATAAACTTCTAGTTAGACCCTACCCATAATCAGGTATTGTGGGGGTACTAAGAATTGGAATGGTATCGCATATGACCACCCCATCAGTTTTGATCAATTTCATCATGTCCTTCAAGTTAGATTCACCTTCAAACCATTCATATTCATTTCATTTCTCATGTTCCCATCTAGAGTAGTCAATTTTAGTTTGTTAGCACTAGCACTAGTATGAGGGGTGCTAACTAGCTTTGATTACCCTAAGCTATCTTTGATGATCTTGTTCTACTCTAGATCAAGTGAATCATGAATAAAAAAGTACTTTGACAAACAAAAGTGCTTCAACTTGTAGTAAAAGCTTGTAAGAAAAACTGGGAAGAGGCTTATTTAGCATAAGGTAAAAATGTGGGGTGCCTTGCTCTTGAAGAGCTTTGCACTTTGCAAGATTATTAGCTTGCCTTGGTGGTTGCACTGGTCAAAGTGGTCCTCCTCCTCTTGGTAGTAGACTTCCTCCTCCTCTTGGTATTTCTCGTTACTAGCGTCTAAAAACAAATACGATACACACAATCACTCAACCAAGTCCAGGTACTATTCTAAGCACACACATGAATCACACATGCTAAGCTAACATCACAACATGCTTATTAGGTGAGTTGGCTTTGTTAGATTTTTAAGAAAAATAATTTCCTCTCATTACAAATATTACTTAGTGTTGCTATTTAATTCTTGAGAGAAATAATTTCCTCTCATTGAATCTTGTTAAGATTTAACTTCTCAAACAATCATACATGAAATCATGTTTACCTAAGTCAACCATTCATCATCATCATTTGAGAAAATGGTTTAAATGAGGTAGAATACCTCATACACTTTAACAAGGCTAATTGTGATTTAATATCACCAAGTATTTCATGTGAGAGCATTTGACCAGTGGTCCAAACTTCATATGAAAGTACTTGGGACAAGATTTAAATGAAGTACAACACTTCATATAATTTGCATAATAGTTTTGGACAATATCACCTAACTAAACAAGCCATATAGTCCTTTATTTAAACTAGGCCATGATCATCCCAGGTGACCACACCATATTTTTGCAGAAACAATTAGTGTAAGTGAAATGTGAGATATGAGAGTTGAAATCAACTCAATATCATTTTTGGTTGATTTTTAATAATTGTTTGATGTCACAAAAGTCCCTGCCTTGATTATTTTGTCATTTTATTTCTACACCAAATCTAGGGTTGAGACCAGTGGCATTGCTTAGATAATTTCATGGGCTTTCCAGGGATATAAAGTTTGCTAAATTTGGTGCAGTAGATTTGAAACTATTCAAATTTGAAGTTGACATCAGTATTGAATTTGAGCTGAAACGAATTAAACGGAATTTGAATTCCTGGGCCGCGCGGGAAAAGCTAACAGGCCGAAACGGTTTAAAACAGCCCAAGTCCAGCCCACCACGCGTCCACGCACGCGTGGGCTGTCTGACGGTGGGCTCCACCCGTCAGTCACACATAACTCCCGAAACGGTATGAGCGACGTGGCGCGTTGGATTAGAAGCAGATCCAACGGTCGATGGTCATCGTCGTCACCGGCGAGATAACCTCACTGGCGCGGCGAGGCTAGGGGGTCGGAGGGCTAACCAGGGATCCCGCGGTGGTTGGCAGTGTGCGCGAGGAAGGTGTAGTCGACGGCGAGGCTCCTGGTACCGGCGGCAGCTCCAGGGACGGCTCCAATCGACGGCGGCGAGATGCGGTGCTGGCGGGCTCCGGTGATGAAATTGGCGAGCTACGGTGGTGAATCGAGATGGTGGAGTGGTCGAGGAGATCGAGGGAAGAGTGGGGATGGTGCTGGTGTGCAGAACTCGTCGAGGGGAGGCCTCTATTTATAATGGCGGAGATGGCCGTGGGGTTGCTGCAAGGTCGACCGTGGCGCGGCTTCTCCTGCGAGCTAGCGAGCTAGGTGAGGGTGGCACACTGTTCTACGCGTCACGGCGGTTCTGTGAGCGTCAACGACGCGGCAAGGCGTGGCGTACAATTTTCGGGCGCGCGTGTGTACTGCCGCGGCCATGGCGGACGGGCGCGTCCTCTCCGGCGACAGTGGGCACGGGTTGGTGACGCCAGCATGTCCGGCGTGCTCCACGTGGCGTGGCGAGGCTCAGGGCGAGAGGAGGTGGTCGGGGTTGTCGTGGTACGGCGGGGCGACGCGTGCCCGTGTCACGCGCTGCGTGACGTGGCCATGCCGCTCGCGTCGTACCTGGGCATCGTGGGCGAGTGCCGGCCGGGGTGTGTCGGCGTCCTTGCGATCAACTGCGAGTACCGTCGTACTTAGGAGATCCAGGGGGGTCTGGAGGACATGGTGGTCGAGTGTTGCGTGGAGAGAAAAGAGGGGAGGCATGTCGAGGGGGAACGTGGCCGGCATGGCCATGGCCAGGCCATGCTTGGCCTCCTCCTTGGTGTTTCCAAGCATGGGATAGGTTGTGTAGGGTCCAGAGGACATTGTTGAGTCAAGTGGTGCTCAAGAGATAGCAAGATTTGACCAAATTTGAAAATGTGATGATCTTGAACTTGTTTCAAAGTCTCCACTTGGCTTGATCATAACTTTTGATCCAAGATGATTTTGATGTGGTGGTCTTTACAAGAGTTGTTCAACTTGTTGTGTACTTGGCTGTGGTGCAAAGATTTGGAGTTGTTTAGATTAAAAATCTTGATATCCAGGGGCTCAAAGTAATGACCAGAATGTAAATGGCATAATTGACCATTATTCTATGTGATCACAATTTGAGTTTTGAATTTGATTTGATTTGTGTTTCTTTGATTCCCAAAGTTGTAATAAGTTTTTAGTAACATAGCACCACTAATGGTGAAGGTCAAAAGGGTCTAGGGTAAAGATTTGCAAAAATGGCGTAAGCCATATGTGAGGGTTTTAGGGTTTTTTTTATTTGATTTCTTTCTCTTTTGATTTGATTTGCTTTGTGATCTTCTCTTGATCACTTTAGGGTTTTAGGGTTGAGCACATGAACACATAAGCACTCATCATGGCATATCACACAAAAATGCACAAGTCCTATGCATGGCACTATATGCAAATAAATGTTTTTGTTGGTTCCAAATTTTGGACAATTGAAATTCTTCTTCTTTCTTTATTTAAAATTTGGGATGTTACAAACCCTTTCCCCTTACAAAAGATCTCGTCCCGAGATCTTAAAGAAAATTAGGTACTAAAGAGATCTAGGTATTCTTTCTTCATGTCTTCCTCCCGCTCCCAGGTGGCTTCGTCTTCGATATGGTTGCTCCATTGGATCTTTAGGAACTTGATACTCCTGGTGCGGGTGGTTCTGTATGCTTCTTCCAGGATGCGAATAGGTAACTCGCGATACGTCAAGTCCGTGTTGATATCCACCGATCTGTGATCGATATTCTTGAACACTTCAGTCTTCTCTGGCACTTCCAAGCATTTCCGGAGCAGTGAGATGTGGAACACGTTGTACACGGCCGACATTTCTTCCGGCAGTTCCAGTTGATAAGACACTTCTCCTCGGCGGCTCAGAACTTTGAAGGGTCCGACATATCGGGGTGCAAGCTTTCCTTTCAGCTGGAATCTCTGCATTCCTTTAAGGGGGGATACTTTGAGATAGACAAAATCTCCGATCCCGAAGGTCATCTCTCGGCGTCTCTTGTCGGTGTAACTCTTCTGTCTTGACTGAGCAGTCTTGAGGTACTCGCGGATCTTGTGCACTTTCTCTTCAGCTTCTCGAAGAACATCAGGTCCAAAGACTTGGCTCTCTCCGACTTCCGACCAATTCAGAGGGGTACGACACTTCCTTCCGTACAGGGCTTCGAAGGGGGCCATTTGTAAGCTGGCTTGGTAACTGTTGTTGTATGAGAATTCTGCGTAAGGCAGGCAGTCTTCCCACTTAGATCCATACTCCAGTACACAAGCCCTCAACATATCTTCCAAAATCTGGTTGACTCTTTCAGTCTGTCCATCGGTCTGCGGGTGATAAGCGGTGCTGAAATTCAGCCGGGTTCCGAGTCCTTCATGTACTTTCTGCCAGAATCTTGAGGTGAATTGCGATCCTCTATCTGACACTATTGACTTCGGGGTTCCGTGCAGGGCAACTATCCTGGAGATGTATAACTCAGCTAACTTCGGGCCTTGATAGGTGGTCTTGATAGGGATGAAATGAGCTACCTTGGTCAATCTATTGACAACTACCTAGATGGAATCATTTCCTTTGCTGGATTTGGGCAAACCTATGATAAAGTCCATTCCTACTGAGTCCCACTTCCACTCTGGAATCTGTAGTGGCTGCAGTAGTCCTGCGGGTCGCTGATGTTCCGCCTTGACTCTCTGACAAATATCACACTTGGCGATGTGGCTTCCGATCTCCCTCTTCATTCCATGCCACCAAAATTGTTCCTTCAAATCTTGATACATCTTGGTACCTCCGGGATGAATAGAGTATAGGGTGTCATGGGCTTCCTTCAGAATAACTTGCTTCAACTCTGAGTCTGATGGCACACATAGGCGTCCGTTGTACCAAAGAACTCCTTCTTCATCTTCGGTGAATCCCGGCGCTTTCCCTGCAGCTATTTGGCTCTTGATTCCGTTAATGCTGGCATTTCCTTTCTGTGCTTCTTTGATCTGACCAATCAAGGTGGGCTGAAGCTCTATGCTGGCTAGGAATCCTTCACTAACTAGTTCCATTCTGAACTGCTCAAACTCTTGGTGTAGGCTAGGTTGTCCTTCTTCTATCATGGAATTCAACTGACACGGTAGTCTACTCAGCGCATCCGCTACCACATTGGCCTTGCCGGGGTGGTAGTGAATTTCCATGTCATAATCCTTGATCAACTCTAACCATCTTCTCTGCCTCATATTCAGCTCCTTCTGGGTGAAGATATACTTCAGGCTCTTGTGATCCGAATAGATCTCGCATCGATTACCCATGAGGTAATGACGCCATACCTTCAGTGCTAAAACTACGGCTGCAAGCTCGAGGTCATGGGTTGGATAATTCTGCTCATGTTGCTTCAGTTGCCTAGACATATAAGATATCACCTTGCCTTCTTGCATCAACACACATCCAAGACCAATCTTGGATGCATCACAGTAGACATCAAATGGCTTGGTGATGTCCGGCATGATCAATATTGGAGTTGATGTCAATCTGCTCTTGAGCTGCTGGAAACTCTCTTCACATTTATCAGTCCATTCAAACTTCTTGTCCTTCTTCAACAGTTGGGTCATTGGTCTGGCTATGCTGGAAAATCCTTCAACAAACCTACGGTAATATCCTGCTAATCCGAGAAATGCACGGACTTCAGTCTGAGTGGTTGGGGCTTTCCATTCTGCAACGGTCTTGATCTTGGCGGGATCTACGGCAATTCCTCCTGCAGACAAGATATGTCCCAGGAATCCTACATCCTTCAGCCAAAACTCACATTTGCTAAACTTGGCATACAGCTGATGTTCCCTAAGGGTATCTAGTACAACTTCAAGGTGCTGCTCATGTTCCTCTTCTGACTTGGAGTAGATTAGGATGTCATCGATGAAAACAACGGCAAACTTATCCAGAAAGTTCATAAAGATCTTATTCATGAGATTCATGAAGTAAGCGGGGGCATTGGTCCAAATGACATGACATTGTAATCGTACAATCCATATCTGATAGTGAAGGCAGTTTTGGGGATATCCGTTGCATGAATCTTCAGTTGACGGTACCCAGTCCTAAGATCAATCTTCGAGAATACTATGGTACCGGTCAGTTGGTCAAACAGGTCTTCTATCTTTGGCAAGGGGTATTTGTTCTTGATGGTGACATCGTTAAGTTTACGATAATCCGTGCATAAACGACTGGCACCGTCTTTCTTATCCACAAACAAAACTGGGGATCTCCAAGGCGACGCATTGGTCGAATCAGACCTTTTGCTAGCAAATCATCCAGTTGCTTCTTTAGTTCCACTAACTCTGCTGGGTTCGTGCTATAGGCTCTCTGGGCTATAGGTCCTGTTCCAGGGATTAACTCAATGATAAACTCGATATCCCGATCTGGGGGCATACCGGGTAGATCATCAGGAAACACATCGGGGTATCGACAGACGACCCTGATCTGATCCAAGGTTGGCTTGGCTACACTCTGGTTGCAGGTAAACTTTCTGGGCAGTCTTTCAGACACATGTTCTACTAACACACCTGTGCTACTAGTCATGGTGATGGCCTTCTTGGCACAGTCGATCAATCCATGATGTTTGGCCATCCAGTCCATACCCAGTACTACTTCCAATCCTTTTGTTCCCAGAACAATCAAATTTGCATAAAAATCTACTTCATGAATTCTGACAGGCACATCTTTGCAAAATTTTCTAGCTTTAGTTGTTGACCCAGGTATTTGAACTATCATGACATGCTTCAAACTGATTGGTTGAATTTTACTTGTGCATGCAAAATCTTCAGTGACAAACGAATGCGATGCTCCAGAATCAAACAACACTCTGGCAGGAACTGTGTTAACAGAAAACATACCCAGTACAACATCTGCTGCTTCCTGGGCTTCTTCAGCATTCATGTGAAAGAGGCGGCCGTTGCGGTTGTTGGGGTTGTTGGGGGCGAACTTCTTGCCGGTGGAGACGCGGCGTTGCTGCTGAGCAGGTGCAGCGGTGTTGGCGGCATTCTTGGCTAACCTTTTGGGGCACTCATCCCACAACTCCACATTCATAGCAAGTGATGGTGGCCCTGTCCTTGACTGCGACGGGGATAGTGTTGCTCCCAGTCCGCGGAGCGGTGTTGGTGTTATTGGGGTTATTGTTGCCGGGGGCTCGCATCGGGGTGCGGTTGAAGTTGTTGGTGTTGTTCTGGTAGCTGTGGTTGTTGTTGTGGTGGCTTCCTGGCCTGGGGTTTCCTCCACTCCGGTTCTGAAAACCCGGGCGTGAAGTCTGCATCTGGGGCTTGTTGTTTCTAGGGGCAAAACCTCCGCTTGAGCTGGGGCGATACCTTGGGGTATTGCTGGGCCCGCTCTGGTGCATCATGCGGCGTTTGCGGTTCTCATTGGCTAGGTTGAGCTTCCCCTCCATTTGGATGGCGGAGTCCACTAAGGCTTCAAGGTCGGAAAAGGGGATGTTGACTAGCACAGTCTGCATCTCATCATGCAGTCCGTTCAGGAATCTCTCCTTCCTCTTCTCATTGGTGTCTGTCTCATCGGGGGCATACCTTGACAAGGTGAGGAACCTGTCGCGGTATTCTACCACCGACATTCTACCTTGCTTTAGTTCACGGAACTCGTCCCTCATCTTCTTTATAAGACCTGGGGGCACATGGTACTTGTTGAACTTGAGTTTGAAATCTGCCCAAGTCATGACCTGTCCCGCATTCATGGCACGGGTGCTGATCCACCAGGCTCTAGCTGGTCCGGCTAAGTAATGAGTGGCAAACAGGACCTTCTCTGCGGCTTCAACTCCAGCTACCTCCAAGTTGTTCTCCATGGTCTGGAGCCAGTCATCTGCATCGAGTGGCTCTTCGGTCTTGCTGAAAACAGGTGGGTTGGTGTTCTGAAAGTTCTTGAGTTTTGACCCTGGGTGATCATGGTTCCCATGGCCTTGGTTGTTGTTGGCGATCTATTGCAGTGCAGCTATGTTGGCTTGCTTTTCAGCTCTATCATTCTCTCTATCTGCCAGCAAGGTCTGCAGCAGTTGCATCATAGCATCTTGATTGGCACCGTGGCCTGGAGGGGCCATCTGAACATTGAGATAGATCATGAGATAAGAGGGAATTTTCTATGGTTTGTTTTGGGTAATTTCAAAGATTTAAAAACTTGAATTCTTTTGATATGAACACAAACACACATTCATTCATTCAAGCATCACATATTACATACTAACACCTCCATGGTTTTAAGAACCATTCTTCTGGTGCTACGATACAAGGGACGGGATACAACTCACACCTACATAAGTGATCAAGTGCAACTACTCCACATCGATAGGAACGAAGTCATCTGGTCCAGCCTCCAGGAAATCGTAGTCCTCAACATCAGTGAACTCGTCGTCCTCGAAGTCATCGTCATCACTGAGGAAGGCTCCACCTCCCTGAATGTCTTCTCCTTCCTCCTCCATCTCCTGCAGCTGATCCTCCTGGGCCTTGATAGTGGCCTCCAAGGCTGCTATCTTTGCGCGGAGGCGCACAATGGTAGCGTCCTTCTTAGCACGCTGCTGGCGAAGGGTCTTGCGGTCCTTGGCGAGCATCTTGATAGTGTCAACATGCTGAGTCAGTGCAAAGTGGGTCTGGTTGGCGTAAGCACGGGAGTTGTCCAGCTCCTTCTGAGTGTGGTACAGCATGAAATCCAGATGATCCACGTGGTGCCTCAGCTCGGGGTGGGGCTGCAGTTCCATGGGTGCTCCAAGGATGTCACGCCTTGCAAGGTTAGCAAAGCGAGACGCGAGTACCGCCACCACATTCTGCCCGCACACACGGGCAAGTGCCTCCTGAAGAGCACGAGCCAGTCCGTCTAGCCAGTTGCTTTCCCTGAAGGAGAAGAGGATCCTCTCAGAGGTAGGAGGCTCCATCTTGCCCCTCAGATCAGCGGTGATAACCCACTGAAGCTCCCCTCCGGGCTGGTCGTTGACCTCGACTCCGTGAAACTCCGGGTGCGGGCGTCCAAGGTACTCCGACAGGGCATCGAGGTCCCTCTCGAAGATCAAGTCTCCACCATTCCCCAGCTGGTAAAACTTGACGTTGGTTGGCTCCATCTGAAAGTGAATTGGATGAGACAGTTAGAGAGTGAACAAGTGTGTCAAAATTTTAAGTAGATTCATAAGGAAGAGCATGACTTAGCATTTTGAACAGATCTTTAAAGAAAAGGGGGTGAATAATTTTTCGTAAATATTCACTTCATTTGTTTTTGGGAAACTAAGTTTTTCAGAACATCTATTCTAAACTAGGGTCTCCTAAGGTCAAACAATGGCTCTGATACCAACTTGTCAACACCCGGATTTTTAAGTCCGGATGCCTATTATGTCATCCATCGCAATCCCATGAATATTGTTGTTGCGAGACATAACAGTTGATATCATAAGTCATCATTCATTACAAGCCATCATCGTCTTACACAAATAGATCACATGATCCAATATTACAAACATAGTTGATCTATTGATCAACACAACGACACAAATAGCGGAAGCGTAAGATAGGTGGACTTTCTAATCCACAGGCCAACGCTTGACGTTAGCAGACTCCTAGTTGGTGTAGACGTCCTGCTGGCCGTCATCCTCGTACTGCTGCTCTGCTTCATATTCTGGCCATTTGAATAGCCACGGACAAAGCCGTGAGTACTTCAAAGTACTTGCAAACTAATACTAGGGTTATTACTTGGCAATCTTAGAAAAGGGATGCTAAGCTCTAAGTTTATTTGCATAAAGCCAATTTTAATTCATAAGTAGTTTATCAAAGACTCATCATATGCTAACTAACCCAAGTGGGAACATTAGTGTCATTCCCACAATGCCATTGTGGTTCAATTCAAATTAAACATTCATGTTCTCATTCATTTCATTATTCTGATAATGGACACATATGGCCTTTCCAATCGTCCGTAACCGTGGACACGGCTATTCGAATAGATCTACACTCTGCAGAGGTTGCACACTTGTGCCACAACATTTGATTACATCCGTCAGGGATAACCCTGAATAATCGAAACTCAGTACGCGGATCATCAACCCTAACCTTTCACTTACACATCCTAGTATAGGCACCTCTCCCCATGAGCTTGGCCTCCCAGTGAAGACAAACTGTCAGCCTGGGAACTTCACAGGGCTTGGGCCGGACAATTCACCTCATTCACCTCATTTCTTATCATTTCATATTTAACGGAGGCAGCCTCAGCATAACCCCTATGACGCTTGTTCAGAGGGAACCCATACTAAGATATATAAACTTCTAGTTAGACCCTACCCATAATCAGGTATTGTGGGGGTACTAAGAATTGGAATGGTATCGCATATGACCACCCCATCAGTTTTGATCAATTTCATCATGTCCTTCAAGTTAGATTCACCTTCAAACCATTCATATTCATTTCATTTCACATGTTCCCATCTAGAGTAGTCAATTTTAGTTTGTTAGCACTAGCACTAGTATGAGGGGTGCTAACTAGCTTTGATTACCCTAAGCTATCTTTGATGATCTTGTTCTACTCTAGACCAAGTGAATCATGAATAAAAAGTACTTTGACAAACAAAAGTACTACAACTTGTAGTAAAAGCTTGTAAGAAAAACTGGGAAGAGGCTTATTTAGCATAAGGTAAAAATGTGGGGTGCCTTGCTCTTGAAGAGCTTTGCACTTTGCAAGATTATTAGCTTGCCTTGGTGGTTGCACCGGTCAAAGTGGTCCTCCTCCTCTTGGTAGTAGACTTCCTCCTCCTCTTGGTATTCCTCGTTACTAGCGTCTAAAAACGAATACGATACACACAATCACTCAACCAAGTCCAGGTACTATTCTAAGCACACACATGAATCACACATGCTAAGCTAACATCACAACATGCTTATTAGGTGAGTTGGCTTTGTTATATTTTTAAGAAAAATAATTTCCTCTCATTACAAATATTACTTAGTGTTGCTATTTAATTCTTGAGAGAAATAATTTCCTCTCATTGAATCTTGTTAAGATTTAACTTCTCAAACAATCATACATGAAATCATGTTGACCTAAGTCAACCATTCATCATCATCATTTGAGAAAATGGTTTAAATGAGGTAGAATACCTCATACACTTTAACAAGGCTAATTGTGATTTAATATCACCAAGTATTTCATGTGAGAGCATTTGACCAGTGGTCCAAACTTCATATGAAAGTACTTGGGACAAGATTTAAATGAAGTACAACACTTCATATAATTTGCATAATAGTTTTGGACAATATCACCTAACTAAACAAGCCATATAGTCCTTTATTTAAACTAGGCCATGATCATCCCAGGTGACCACACCATATTTTTGCAGAAACAATTAGTGTAAGTGAAATGTGAGATATGAGAGTTGAAATCAACTCAATACCATTTTTGGTTGATTTTTAATAATTGTTTGATATCACAAAAGTCCCTGCCTTGATTATTTTGTCATTTTATTTCTACAACAAATCTAGGGTTGAGACCAGTGGCATTGCTTAGATAATTTCATGGGCTTTCCAGGGATATAAAGTTTGCTAAATTTGGTGCAGTAGATTTGAAACTATTCAAATTTGAAGTTGACATCAGTATTGAATTTGAGCTGAAACGAATTAAACGGAATTTGAATTCCTGGGCCGCGCGGGAAAAGCTAACAGGCCGAAACGGTTTAAAACAGCCCAAGTCCAGCCCACCACGTGTCCACTCACGCGTGGGCTGTCTGACGGTGGGCTCCACCCGTCAGTCACACATAACTCCCGAAACGGTACGAGCGACGTGGCGCGTTGGATTAGAAGCAGATCCAACGGCCGATGGTCATCGTCGTCACCGGCGAGATAACCTCACTGGCGCGGCGTGGCTAGGGGGTCGGAGGGCTAACCAGGGCTCCCGCGGTGGTTGGCAGTGTGCGCGAGGAAGGTGTAGTCGACGGCGAGGCTCCTGGTACCAGCGGCAGCTCCAGGGACGGCTCCAATCGACAGCGACGAGATGCGGTGCTGGCGGGCTCCGGTGATGAAATTGGCGAGCTACGGTGGTGAATCGAGATGGTGGAGTGGTCGAGGAGATCGAGGGAAGAGTGGGGATGGTGCTGGTGTGCAGAACTCGTCGAGGGGAGGCCTCTATTTATAATGGCGGAGATGGCCGTGGGGTTGCTGCAAGGTCGACCGTGGCGCGGCTTCTCCGGCGAGCTAGCGAGCTAGGTGAGGGCGGCACACTGTTCTACGTGTCACGGCGGTTCTGTGAGCGTCAACGGCGTGGCAAGGCGTGGCGTACAATTGTCGGGCGCGCGTGTGTACTGCCGCGGCCATGGCGGACGGGCGCGTCCTCTCCGGCGACGGTGGGCACGGGTTGGTGACGCTAGCTTGTCCGGCGTGCTCCACGTGGCGTGGCGAGGCTCAGGGCGAGAGGAGGTGGTCGGGGTTGTCGTGGTACGGCGGGGCAACGTGTGCCCGTGTCTTCGCTGCGTGACGTGGCCATGCCGCTCGCGTCGTACCTGGGCGTCGTGGGCGCGTGCCGGCAGGGGTGTGTCGGCGTCCTTGCGATCAACTGCGAGTACCATCGTACTCAGGAGATCCAGGGGGATCTGGAGGACATGGTGGTCGAGTGTTGCGTGGAGAGAAAAGAGGGGAGGCGTGTCGAGGGGGAACGTGGCCGGCATGGCCATGGCCAGGCCATGCTTGGCCTCCTCCTTGGTGTTTCCAAGCATGGGATAGGTTGTGTAGGGTCCAGAGGACATTGTTGAGTCAAGTGGTGCTCAAGAGATAGCAAGATTTGACCAAATTTGAAAATGTGATGATCTTGAACTTGTTTCAAAGTCTCCACTTGGCTTGATCATAACTTTTGATCCAAGATGATTTTGATGTGGTGGTCTTTACAAGAGTTGTTCACTTTGTTGTGTACTTGGATGTGGTGCAAAGATTTGGAGTTTTTTAGATTAAAAATCTTGATATCCAGGGGCTCAAAGTAGTAACCAGAATGTAAATGGCATAATTGACCATTATTCTATGTGATCACAATTTGAGTTTTGAATTTGATTTGATTTGTGTTTCCTTGATTCCGAAAGTTGTAATAAGTGTTTAGTAACATAGCACCAATAATGGTGAAGGTCAAAAGGGTCTAGGGTAAAGATTTGCAAAAATGGCATAAGCCATATGTGAGGGTTTTAGGGTTTTTTTTATTTGATTTCTTTCTCTTTTGATTTGATTTGCTTTGTGATCTTCTCTTGATCACTTTAGGGTTTTAGGGTTGAGCACATGAACACATAAGCACTCATCATGGCATATCACACAAAAATGCACGAGTCCTATGCATGGCACTATATGCAAATAAAAGTTGTTGTTGGTTCCAAATTTTGGACAATTGAAATTCTTCTTCTTTCTTTATTTAAAACTAGGGATGTTACAGTATCTCAGGGCTGTCCATCCTTGCCAGCATCACATGGTCTAGGACCATATGATGATTAAACAGGGTTCCTTTACCTTATGAGGCTTTGTGTTGGGGCATGCTGGTGCAAGTATGAACAAAACCATTTGTTTGTTCACGATTTTTGGTATACCTCACTCCAGCTCCTAGATATGTTGCTGATGTAGAGGTTTTGCTTCAGTTTGTGTTGTTGCTGATGATCCTACCCTTCTCCTCCTGGCTTGCTGATGCTTGCAAGGATTTCTAGTTTCCCATTTTACTAGTTTTGCTATGGTTTGCTCTTGTGGATGAACAGCTAAGCTGTTGTGGATGAACTGGTCGATGGATGAGTTGTTTTCCTGAAACTCTTACTGATATATGGCTGGGCAGTGCTTTGCTTGGTCGACATCAAGGTTTTTGGGCTGTGGTGACTAGCCCTAGTGGTTGTGTGTTATTGAGCATGCATACAGCCTTGTGAGCTGTGTGCTAGCTTCTATTGGAACTTGCTCCCAAGCTGGATCAGCTCGTCTGATTCATGTATATCTACTCTTGGTCATTATTTTCTAACAACCAAGTGGCATTGCCACTTGGTTCAATTCTTGCTTTGTTGTATTTGATCTTGTGTAGGTTTGAGATGAACAAGATGATCCAGTTGATCAAATTGGTCAAGTGAAGATGAACAGTAGCTAGGGTTTTAGTATAGTTGCGTGTAATCTTCTTTTTCTTATTTGATTCAATTTCACATTGTTGTTATATGAATGAATTATGTAAAGACAATGTATGTGTGTGTGTGATAATAAATAAAGCTCAAGTTTCTCTATATTGAGCTTGTATTGATTTATTTCCATTGTCTTATATTTTTAATTATATTGTTATATAATTATTGTTTGAACTATATAATGCATTATTCCATTTGAATTGTTTGAGTTTGAATTCGAATTCAAACTCATTTCATTACTCAAGATTCAAATCCAATGATGATCAACTTCATTTCAAAACCCTAAATCAAAAGAGGTCATGTCAAAGTTTATCGCACTCTCAAAACCCTAAACCCTAGATGGTGTTGAGAGAGAAACTTGATCCCCCTTAGGTGTTTTATGCAATTAAGCGCGAAAATTTCCTAGATTTTATGATGAGATGCACATCCCTTTCCTAGATCTACCCCGCAACTTTCTGGAATCCTGGGTATTCCTCTCAATCTATTCACTGAAGCAGAATGAGACGACGCTACTCGTAAAGAAACAAAAAAAAACTACATTAGAATGAGTCAGCGGGTAGGCTCTGAAATGGTACCTTCTATAACAAACTGACTACTCGAAGCCTATATATAAGCGAAGTTGAACAACCAACTAGGAGCCAAATAATATAGTATCACCACTGCGCTGGACTATCGGTGCGCATAGATCTCCTGTCGGAGATGGACATGAACTACACTAGTGGGCATTGCCGGGACAATGGATGGCCACATGTGACGACGAGAGGGACGAAGAAGTAGGCTAAGGGCGATGGTGGATATAGCCGAAGGGGGCAGGCGGAAGCGGAGGCCGATCTAGGGTTCGTTCAATGTTGTATTGGGGGAAAACTCTGTACATTTCGTCTAGGTGCGGGTTATGGTCGCTTTGGGTAACAAGTCCTTGAATACCCTTGTCCTCATATACCAGGTTCAGATATTACAACTGTGGGGCTCACGGGTAGAAGGGACATTTCCTCAATTTCAAAATTTCTAGCACCCCGCCAATATGAATGTTATATTTGGAGACATTTCAGACAGGTGGGTCCGCCTCTTCTAGCTGTTTCAGTGAGGCTATCTACGGTATAGGTGGGTTGGACCTCATGGGCTGCCAACATATAAATACCTCTATGTGGAGGGACCTAGCCCAAGAGATGGTTGTAGATCTTTGAGTTGTGTTTTTTATTCTAAACATATCCAGGTGAGGCCACATGGAGTCTGAATGTCTGATCAACTGAACTTCCTGGAAAAGAAAGCTGCATTTCGTAGAACATTTACACTGGCCAATCTTGCTGCTTGTCCAGGAGCTTTATTCGAAGTCTCCTAATTCACGTTTATTATTTCTTGATAGAAGAACCTAAATGGCCCTGCTTTTTTCTGAATGCAACATGTCTGACTAGACCTGACAGGATACCAGTTCAGCCATAAGACGTGAAATGAAAACTACATCACCAGTTAAATGCAACATTACAAGACTACGTCCACACATGGACTTCAAGCAACATATCTTCAGTTCAGGTGTCAAACACCAAGTAGTGTGTAATAGTTACAATAGGAGTACCTAAAACCCAATGAATAGTACTAACACAAGCTTTGCAACTAGATAGAACATGCCACTAACTAAGAAGAGCAATTACTACACTGGAACAAGTGGCCTTATTAGCAAACATCATCCTATTTTATTCTTCACCGTCACACGAGGCACGACCCACATTGGTGTCTGTGTGCTTCCCCATGCATGCATGTTGTACTTGAAGAGCCCTCCCACTGGTTGTCGTACACTAGAAATGTGCAGCCCGATCCAATCCGCTTATGCACGTCTTCTGTGAGTTACCCGATCATCTGAAATGTAGACCCAGCTTGACTTCCCCACCAAATCCAAATCTTCAGTAAGATTGCCCATTAAGGGGTGGTTCAAACCCAGGAAGAGAGCATCAGCTTTGAGGTCCTCTACTTGAACCCATCCCGACGGTTGGTCAGGCCCTTGGAATTCTTCGCACAAATCTGGCATTCGAAAAACATAGCACCGAAGAGATGGTTACAATGTCAATCTTCGGTGAGGGAAATAAAGAGTATCGTCTTTCGCATTTGCTAGAGTGTCCCGAATATGTATCCATAGCAGTGATAGATATTGATTATGATCAAGAAATGCCAAAGCCAGGAACCAGCGGCGATAATCCAAGTGGCCATTGAGTTGGCTGTCAGCATCCCCATCGTCGTTTATTACTGGGCCTTCAATACAAGTGGATTAGCTCCCCATCCTGCCCAAAGCACACAACAAAGCAAAATAATATATGAACTTAGATGGATTTACTATCACGTTACCAGAACGAGGAACTGCGCATTGGTACTAGTGGTATATATCGAACTAACCGTATGAACGTGGTTCCCACACAAATACATCGCCAATATAGGTTTTGACCGTGAAGATGCGCTCATAGCTCCCTGCCGCGTCAACATACTCTCGTGGGGCGAGACTTTTGTTTGTAAGGATAGTCCACCTATTGGTGCTGCCAATAGAAGAAGAATATGTCCCAAGTATGGCAATGAATCGACTGAACACGGCATTGAGCTTGTAGATCCACCTGCTGTTGATGAACTCATGAGCCTCGGCAATATGAATCTTCCGTGGTTCGGTGATTGCGAAACCATGTGTAAACGTGAATGGCCCATAATACGGTGGACTCTCAAACTGTGCAGTTTGGATTGACGGGGTCAGAATCCTAGTACATGAGTACAAATTCACCAAATACCACTGCACTAGATTATCGCGACAAACTACGGCTATCCAATAAAGCATGTAACCAGCCCAATGGCAATCGCCCTCTGGGAGTATGATGTGCGCTGGCTCAAAAGGATGATCTAGCGGCATCAAGGTGGCTTCCGTGACTTTGTTTCCATCACCACTTTTTCATTTGGCCAAGTACACGGATTGGTGTGCAGTAGACAAGGAAGATCAAAGGAGAAACATCCCGGGATTTGCGACGCAAGCCGTTTCAAGGAAATGTGCAGATCTGGGACGGTATAGGACATATGGGACATGCACATCGGGCCGGATAGAGAATAGATTACCTCAAGAATGTGATCCATCATCTCCGACCAGTCGCAGACATGGTTGGCTCCTCCGTCGTCGTCCATGGTCGACCAGCCATAGATAATGGGGTTTTTGGCCCAGTCAGCTGAGGGAGGTGAGGCTTTCCTAGCGCCCGTAGCACCGCTGCGAGCTCAAAGGCTTTGGTGATGTTGCGGGATGCGTATGTGCGGCGCCGCGATTTTGAACCTTGGACGGATAGCTAGACCTGTGAGGTGAAGACGGCGGAGCGGCATGCGAGCGGAACACCGGACGGCGGGGGTCACTAGTAACATATGGGTCTTCAATGACGGTATGATACTGATGGTTTGGAAATCCGTCAGCGATTGTCTTTTTCTATGACGATAGGGCGTTTTCGCGTCATAGATGGCGATTTGGGCCGCTCGGCCCGAAAAAATAGTGACGGGCGAGGTCTAAACGTCAGTGATTGTGCAGAAATGAGCGTCGCGGGTGGTTGGCGGCCCGAATTGCTGAGTCAACAGTGGGCGCGCGTCACAACAAGTGGGCTTCGGGCCAGTGGACACACCTGACCCACAATCTGCACGCTAATGTTCACGTACTTTTGTGTATGTCCGCACAATAGTCCAAGGCCTACAGCACTTGGACCCATATTTGTAAGGGGAGACAACCACTGTCTGCACGCATGTACCTGGCCTGCACCACTCGGGCCCGCATGTCAGGTGCCGACACGACCCACCTGCGTGGGGATGCCCGTTCCGACAGCCTCCCAGCATGCGAAGTGGACCAGAACTGTCAGTACCACCAACATGGGTTCCACATGTCAGTTGCGATTCCAATTTTTTTCCGCACGTGCCAGCACAAGTGTCTGCCTGCCGTCAATTCTGGACGCATGGCCCCGCAGGTCAGAGCCTGCTGGGACCCTTCTCTGAGAGTTTTGGTGGGTCCGGCTTGCCAGAGATCTGAGGGGTCCGCATGTCAGAGCCTGCTGGGACCCATCTCTGAGAGTTTTGGTGGGTCCATCATGCTAGAAATCTGTGGGGCCGCATGTCAGAGCCTAGTGGGACCCTTCTGTGAGAGTTTTGGTAGGTCCGCATGACAGAGATTTATGGGGGGCGCATGTCAGAGCCTGCTAGGACCCATCTCTAAGAGTTTTGGTGGGTCCGGCATGCCAGAAATCTGTGGGGGCCGCATGTCAGAGTCTGCTGGGACCCATCTCTGAGAGTTTTGGCAGGTCCGACATGACAGAAATCTGTGGGGGACCGCATGTTAGAGCCTGTTGGGACCCTTCTCTGAGAGTTTTGGTGGGTCCGGCATGCCAGAGATCTGTGGGGCCCACATTTCAGAGCCTGGTGGGACCAACGTATGACACTTTTAGTGGGTCCTACATGCCAGAGATTTGTGGGGTCCGCATGTCAGAGCCTTGTGGGACCTAGCATGCCCGAGCTTGGTGGGCCCAACATGCCAGAGTGTGAACCCAATATGTCAGAACTTGTGGGGCCGTAAGTCTGAGCTTGGTGGGTCCCTGATCCCAAACCTGTCGGGCCCACATGCAGCCGTGGGACCTACTGGATTCACAATGTGTTCCACCTGTCAGCTACGCGTCGTGGTGTCCTTGGGCCAGATTGGCGGACTAAAGGCCCAAGGACTATTTATTCAGCTTGAACAAAGACACGCAAAGGAGCCCAGCTTATATCGTCTGTTGGACCGACTGGCCAGTTACGCTCTGAGGTGCCCTTACCTATATTCGGGAAATTAAATGAACAAAGACACGCAGAGGAGCCCAGTTTATATAGTCTGTTTGATATGGATATCTAGGCCTGGTACACTAGGACAGCCATTGATACGATAATTAGGTCTAAGGTTGTACCAGTAGTTTATTATAATCTTGTTATTAGGAGATAATATGGGCACGGAGGCCTATGTGGAGACCCGATTCAGGACTCCACCAGCTTAATTATATTAGTTTATGTAATTGTCATATATGGACAAATTAGGGATTTTTAATAAATCGAGTCAGTCTTGGTTTGGGCCTGTCCAACCAAGTTAGGGAGGCCCATAGTGGGGCGCCCAGCCCAATAGGGGCTGGCCGGCCACCTCTCTCTCATATAAGGAGGTGGGGCGGCTAGGGTTTAGGGGAGAACAAGTTTAGTCTAAAGTTTAGGTCATACCTAGTTGCGTGTGTTCACGTGTATCATCCCTCCGGGGGTACGGCGCTGCCGTTTATCTATACTATTATCCGCTGCGAAGGTTCTTGTGTTCATCAAGGATTATCTAGCTCTTGGTTTGAGGCGTATCGTTCATCGATCCGTTGCTTGCTGGATTCGTTCCCTCTTCTCCAGGCTGCGTTCATCGCCTTGTTGGGAGGATTCTCTACCCCAGGTTCTCGCTGTGAAAGATCGGGCATCAACTTAGGTGGATTGGCTTGGATGCACCGTATCATGTGGTATCAGCTTTCTGGGTTGCTCACGACGAGGTGTTGTTGATCGATCTCTTTGATTGGTTTGCATCGGAGAAGATTAGCTCTAAGATCGGAGGAGTTTGGCTCTCGGTCGAAGGAGGTTGGTTGGAGGAAGTTTGGTGTTGTTTGGTGCAGTTTGGAGGTCGTCCATGGCTGTTTCGGAGGTCAAAATCGCGAAAAATCGCGACCAGAATCGGGAAGAAGACGAAATTTCGCGACCAGGAAAAATCCGGTCTGAAATCCGGTCAACCGGGCCAGTGATCGGGCAGCCTGGCGTAGAATCCGGTCAACCGGGCGCCCAACCGGGAAGTTCGCAAAATTTCGTCCGGTTTGGTTCCGGTACGATGCATCCGGTTGGCGGCCGGTCAACCGGGCCACAGACCGGACAGGCCGGTCCACAGGCCGGTCCAACCGGGCCCTGGGCCGGGCAGCCCGCTCGCTATGTCTGTTTCTTCGGCGACGAAAACCGGTGTTGCTGCGGTCTTTTCTCCGACGCTTTCGGCTATTGATGATGTTGATGTTGGTGAGTTTCCGGGCGATGTTCTGGGCATGAAGTGTACTCTTTCGAAGAAGTCTAGTTATGTGTTCAATGACTATCTGGATTGTTTGAAGGGAGAGCAGCGTCCACCATCCAGTCTTCGTTGGTATCTACACCGTCTTGCGACTGTTCAGGAGTATGAGGATTGGGAAAGGAACATGGAATTGGGTTTTGCTCGATGTCGCACATACAAGAGGAAGTTCAACAGTTCTTATGCATTTTACCTTGCTATACGGCGTGTGGACGAGGCATTAGAACGTTGTTGGGAAGATGCGGTGGACGAGAGGTGAATTTGCTCGAAACTTGGGAAGATTACAAAACTTTTCTTCGTAGTGGTTTCGTGGTACCATACATGGAGGAGAGTGTGCAGCCATCCCGAGTTGTACATGCAATAGAGAAAGTGGACAAGTGCATAGTTCCTATTAAGGAGATTGTTCCACTACCAACAGTCACTAAGGTCGAGGTGAAATCTTCAGAGGAGAGGAAACCTGGCTCTGATACCAAGAGCGCTGCTGTGACTGTTGAGGAGGATGTACCATTGAGCGGGCTGAATATGCAACTCAAGAAGGTACAGGGTGATGCTTGCAAGACAGTTGACAAGGTTCAGCGGTGGAGTTTGTTTTAGACTCAGTGCTTTATCAAGGGCAAGGCTTGCAAGTTGATGGTTGATGATGGTAGCTGTACTAATGGCATTAGCAAGGCGATGGTGGCAGCGTTGGGGTTGTCTACATGGCGTCTTCCTGAACCTAAACGTCTTGAGTGGTTGAATAGCCGTGGTATGCTCGAAGATTACTCACAAGGTGCGTGTGCCATTTGCGGTTGATGATTATGTTGATGAGATCGATTGCGATGTGTTGCCATTGGAGGTGTGTGGATTGCTACTTGGGCGTCCTTGGCGGTATGATCGCAATGTGACACATGCTCGGGCGAGCAAATACATATTCTTTTATGCATGGTGGCAAACAGCGGACTTTGAAGCCTATGGGTGATGATCATATCAAGTCCGATGTGGAGTTAGTGGTGCGTAAAGAGAAGTTGCACAAGCCTAAAGTGCAACAAGAGGTGCATGATGTTCCGACCATTGATGTTGGTGTTGTTTCAGCTATGCCTGTAGATGACAAGCCAGTTATTGTTGGTGACAAGCCGGATGAAGCTACACTTGTTGTTGATGTGGATGTTGCAGCATGTGCTACAGTTCCAGTTTGTGTTGATGCTAGTATACAGACTGATGATGATTGTGCTGATGGTGTGTCAGTACATATGGCGCGGATGCGCGTGGGAGGAGTGGGAGGCGAGCGCGTCGGTGGAGACGAGTGGGCGGCGGCATTACCGTGCTAGGAGTACTGCAGTCCAGTTTTCCGCGACACCGCGGATGCATCGAGGCAAGGATGGACGTGTGAGACATCTATGTGGCCCAGGAATTACACATCTTGTGCAGGGTCATGTGCAGCGACACGAGGTTCCATCAAAACCTCGCAAGAAGAAGGAATTGGCGCCAAAGTCCAAGCTCATATCACTATAAGAAAAGTTCTGATAGACAACGTCTCAAAATCGTCCGCTAAGGGGTATTTTTCGTCGCCTATGGGCCTAACCCGACGATATGGGTTCTGTTGTGGAAACTGCGTCAGGCAAAGTCCAACGACGTTTTTTCGGTCCGTCGCGCTTGGGCGCCCTTCCGCCACGGAAAATCGGACCGTTGCGCAAGTGTTTCCGGGAGCCCGTTGATCGCCGACGTCATGCAAACCGACACGTGGCGTACGCCGTTAACCGGCGGCTAACGGCGTTAACCGGCTGAAACCCCGTGGTAGATGGTAGGCCCACACGAGGCCTCGCCACGTCTTAAGCGGGCCGGGCCAGCTAACATAGTTTGACCGGTCAACTATATAGCCGGGCTGGTCCATTAGTTACGTGGGCCGGGCCTAACCTCTAAGGTTGATCGGTCAAAACTTAAATGGGCCGGCCCATTTAACATGTGGGGTCCACCTTACGGCCTATCGGGCCGGCCCAAGAAGCAAGTGGGCCGGGCCGAAACACGAGTGGGTCCAACTTTCTCGTTAAAGGGCCGGCCCATTTAGTGTGTGGGGTCCACCGTGTAGCAAGTGGGCCGGGCCAAAAACACGGGTGGGTCCCACTTTCCAGCTTAAAGGGTCGGCCCATTTAGTATGTGGGGTCCACCATATAGCAAGTGGGCCGGCCCAACAAGATAGTGGGCCGGGCCAAAAACACAGGTGGGTCCCACTTTCTCGTTAAAGGGCCGGCCCATTTGGTGTGTGGGGTCCACCATATAGCAAGTGGGCCGGCCCAACAAGATAGTGGGCCGGGCCAAAAGCACAGGTGGGTCCCACCTTCCTGTTAAAAGGCCGACCCATTTAGTATGTGGGGTCCACCATATAGCAAGTGGGCCGGCCCAACAAGATAGTGGGCCGGGCCAAAAACACATGTGTGTCCCACCTTCCTGTTAAAGGGCCGGCCCATTTAGTATGTGGGGTCTACCATATAGCAAGTGGGCCGGCCCAACAAGATAGTGGGCCGGGCCAAAAACACATGTGGGTCCCACCTTCCTGTTAAAGGGCCGGCCCATTTACCATGTGGGACCACCATATAGCAAATGGGCTGGCCCAACAAGATAGTGGGCCGGCCCAATAAGCATGTGGATCCCACTATCGTGTAACCGGGCCGGCCTACTAAAGAAGTGGGCCGGCCCAAAATGAAAGTGGGTCCCACACTACTGTAAGTGGGCCGGCCCAATCTGTTGTAGTGCCCTACTTGTTTGACTAGTCAACATGCATTAAATTTCATGAGCCTAAAATCTGATATCAATGATACACACAATTACATGCACAAATAAAACAAGTAGGAAAATTACAAGGCAATTCATGTGCCCAAATAAAAAAATTACATAGAATCATTGAGGACTTCTATTAGCATCATCAATAACACGTTGACATTTGGCAATCGCCTTGATTGAATCTTGTGTACTCTTTGTCAACATATCAGCCTACGGATCTTAAAGCAAGCAATACCATGTCTTTTATAAAGTACAGACCTTGAGATATTTACTCGTTTGATGAAAGCAATGGTCTAGGTTGACTGGCTATAAGAAGATGCATCGAAGAAATATCGAAGTTTTTGTGGGCCTCACTTCTAATGAAGATTGCTTCATCACAACCGCATTCCGATAATAATGCAAAAAGAGTTAAACGATGAACTATGCAAACATTTATTATGCAATGTAGATATAAGATAATAACAAGTTGCATAAATAAGACAATGTATGGAACTTGTACTAAGCACAAACTTACATCATAATGTTGCACAGTGGTCCCTACGGATCCTTTTTTGGCGACTATCTTCTAATGATGACTGCTTCATTAAAACCGCATTCGGTAACATTGCAAACATAGTTACAACAATTAACTATTCAAACATGTATTACGCAATGTAGAGATCAGAAAACAACATGTAGCAGAAATAAGCACAAGATAAGATAAGATGCATGTACTAAGCACATGCTGGCTCGCTGCAGGTCCTTCTCTTGCGTGCACTAGTCGTGGTCAACATGCCTGTCATTTTAGGTTCAGCCATCAAGTGAAATGCTAATCCTCCTGCTCCATTGTCCTTAATCTGTGTTTAGATATCACATTTATGACCAAGTCAACTGGTTTCAAATAACAAAAAACTTGAGCCGCCAAATGAATAAGCCAATATTTACCGGATATCGATTAAAACCAACTAGATGTTGCTTTGCATGAGATACGAATTTCAGACATTCGCATTTAGAGTAGGGTAATTCCAAGGTTTTCCACATAAAGTAAACTGGCATTAAGAATGACCAAATGTCGGGTTCAAATCACCTTCGCAGTTTCTCCAAGACAAGCATATCAAATAGGCGTAAACATAGTAAAGCATGAATGGCATTGCTATGGCAGGGTTCCAAGTGTTAATCTCTTGCATAAGGAACAATGCATATAGGTTATAGATAATAACGGAAGTAAACCGCCAAAATTACCAACCAAGAACTCAGATTCCAACCTTCCCTAGCGTCCCCGCTCGTTAATGTTGGATGTTCTAATAAGTGGTTCGCATGATCAATCCCTAGGAAAAATAACATTGACAAGTCGGTCTACGATAATACAAAGACCGGACATGCACGCATCAATAACTATATAAGCTAAAGACGAGGTATAATAGAAAGCAGATTGGAAATGCACATAGCATGATTATAAAAGCGAGTGTGAGAATAGCGGACACGAGAAAACAGGCTAGCAGCTAGCGGTGAGCTAATGACGTGGTATAAGAACAAGCAGATTGGAAATGCCCATAGCATGACTATAAAAGCAGTGCGACAATAGCATGCAGTACAAAAACAGTTAGCAGCAAATGAATGGGTATAAGGCTATAAATATGTGGATGCACACAGGTGTCAGTAGAATGAACAGGATGGTAGCGACCGGATAATGCTTTTGTACTTGTACAATATTTAAACAAACTTCATGCGAAGCAACACATCAAGAAAGTTAACGGCATATGAGATCTGCAAATAACTACACAAAACATGGCTAAAGAAACACCGCGATCTAACGGGCCAGCGTACTAACCAAGCTGCGGCGGGGTGGACGGGGGTGGCAACTTGCATTCCGCGCGGCGAACGCGGGAGACGATGAATCGACCCTGTTTCAGTAGAAGCGGGCGTTAGTGAAGCAGATCTGGTTGGCTGGCAAGGGATTCGGTGAAGTTGATACAGCCGCTGCGCCGAGGTAGTCGGTGGCGAGGTCGGCGGTGAAGCAGATCCGTCGTGGCGAGGTCGGCGGTGAAGCAGATCCGTCGGTGGCGAGGTCGGCGGTGAAGCGCATCCGTCGGTGACGAGGGCGGCGGGGAGCGGATCATGTGGGTGGACAGCCAACACGATCAAGGCTACGCTCGTGGAGGAGTATGCCGGCGGCGAAGCAGATCTAGTACCGTAGAGAGTCGAGCTTTGGCGTGTGAGAGTATTTTTGAGCTAATGGGGCGAATGGTTGGTGGGTGGGTGTGGGCCCGTGGGGAGGGTTCGGGATCTAGGCAAGATATTTCATTGTTACCGAATGAGCCCTCCATGGTCGGTGGGTTGTAGCTTCCGGACCGGGGTTAAAAGGGTAAAACTGGTCACGGGATTTTCGAATGGATGCGGCGGGATGATTTGGCGCGCGGCCGAAATTTTCGGTTTCAAGCTACGAGCGAACGACAAAAATAATGTTCTTCCCCAGGGAGCTCTCATTTCTTCCTCTTCTCTTTCTCTCTCGAGTCTCTCCCACTCCCCCGGCTCCTCTCCCCCTTCTCTCCGGCGGCCTCGCCGGCCGGAGACGAGGCCGACTTATCTCTGTATATTGTACACCCTCCGAACTAAATTAATTGATTCAACCTTCCTTAGACATGTATGTATCTAGAGTAAAAATATGTGTGGATACATCCATATTTAGATAAGCAAAGTTGAGTCAGCTAATTTGGATCCGAGGGAGTTAGTGTTGTTTTAGATCCAGTGTTTCCCATGAGCAGAATGGCGCAATGGAGTCGGGGATCTCGTCATCGGCTTCAGATCTGGCCTATGGTGAATCTGGCGGATCTTGCCGGCCAAACCCCGATCTGGTGCCATCAATGTGATGGCGCTAACGGTGAGGCTTGCTTTGGTCGGTGCTTCGGATCCGGCCAATGGGGAAGTCAAGCTGCTAAAGTTCACAAGCTCGGGGCATACGACGGCATCATCCGTCTTGCCCGTGCACATCTTGGCCTTTCAGCGGCCCTTCTCAGAGCCAATATGCCGTTGTTGAGGCCCTTCTTCTCCTTCGTCCCGGCGACTACCGGCGACACCGTCCCAAGTGGTGCGTCCCCGGCGACGGAGTTGCTGGAAAGGATGCGGAGCAGAGATCTGATGTGCGGAAGAGAAGGACTCGATTGATTTTCTTCTATATGTTTTGGGGTCCTTTTTGTAAAGTTGCAGGTTCTATTAGTTATTGTCTAGTACTTTTGGTCCTCTATGTAATTTTTTGGACTAGTTTCCATTGGCACTGATAAACTTGAATTTTGACAAGTTCACGGGGAAAAAAATTCCTTTGCACATATGGCCTATCATGTATAAACATTCTTGAGATTTAAACTATATGTAATGTGCCATGCATTAACCCTAAACCATATATATGTAACTAACCCTAGCCGATCAAACCCTACTTAATTAAAACAAATAACCCTAAACTATACGCATGCACTTTATGCGCAAAGGCGCGGTGCCTCTAATAATGTGTGTGCGCACTCGATCGATGATCCCTAAACCTTATACAACCCCGAAACCCTAATCCCTAATCCCTAAACCCTAAACACCCTAAACACTAAACCCTATACCCTAAACCCTAACCCTAACCCTAAACCCTAATTAAACCCTATATATAGGCCAACGACACTTAATTGTGCATCAAGCGGGCCAGGGTGCCTCGCGGTCCTCTAATTAAATTAAATGTGCCATGCATTAACCCTAAACCATATATATGTAACTAACCATAGCTAATCAACCCTACTTAATGAAAACACATAACCCTAAAGTATACTAGCTATAACCCGATCTAATAAAAACATGCTCTATATATAGCAGCTAGCTAGCAAACCTTAGATTAACACCAATTAATATATACATGGCCTATATCGATCATGTTGTATAACATATCCCTCAGATTCATTAATTAATTATATAATTATCGTGATAAATTAATTAACTCTAGTTTTGACAAGTTCTCTCGAATGAAAACACATTTGATTAAGTTGCCTCATAATATATATATATAATTAGTGTGCATGCATGTCCTACCATGCATTCGTGCATATGTTTTAATGTATATTTGAACATATTCTTGGGGATTTCAATCTCTCTCTCGATCATCTATATATCGTTGGTGGCCAAAAAACACACATATATATGCATGCAATTTATGCGTAAAGGCGCGGGTGCCTCTAATAATGTGTGTGCGCACTCGATCGATGATCCCTAAACCTTAAACAACCCTAAAACCTTAAATATATAATCCCTAATCCCTAAACCTAAACACCCTAAACACTAAACCCTAAACCCGGCCTAGACCCTAACCCTAACCCTAACCCTAAACCCTAAACCCTAATTAAACCCTATGTATAGGCCAACGACACTTAATTGTGCATCGAGCAGGCCAGGGGTGCCTCTCGCGGTCCTCTAATTAAATTAAATGTGCCATGCATTAACCCTAAACCATATATATGTAACTAACCCTAGCTAATCAACCCTACTTAATTAAAACACATAACCCTAAACTATACTAGCTAGCTATAACCCGATCTAATAAAAACATGCTCTATATATAGCATCTAGCTAGCAAACCGTAGATTAACACCAATTAAAATATACATGGCCTATATCGATCATGTTGTATAACATATCCCTGAGATTCATTAATTAATTATATAATTATCGTGATAAATTAATTAACTTGAATTTTCACAAGTTCTCTCGAATGAAAACACATTTGATTAAGTTGCCTCATAATATATATATAATTAGTGTGCATGCATGGCCTACAATGCATTCGTGCATATATTTTATTGTATATTTGAACATATTCTTGGGGATTTCAATCTCTCTCTCGATCATCTATATATCGTTGGTGGCCCAAAAAACACACATATATACGCATGCACTTTATGCGTAACGGCGCGGGTGCCTCGATCTAATAATGTGTGTGCGCACTCGATCGATGATCCCTAAACCTTAAACAACCCTAAAACCCTAAATCCCTAAACCCTAAACCCTAAACACCCTAAACACTAAACCCTATACCCTAGACCCTAAACCCTAACCCTAACCCTAACCCTCTGCCCTAGCTAACCCTAAACCCTAATTAAACCCTATGTATAGGCCAACGACACTTAATTCTGCATCGAGCAGCCCAGGGGTGCCTCGCGGTCCTCTAATTAAATTAATTAAACTAGCACAAAGTCCGTGCGTTGCTACGGCGTCATATTAAATCAAAGGTTATGTATTTTCATATGTTTATATCCGTGTGTTGATACCTCTCGACTCGCGCGCAAGGCCGTCCTCCCTCTCTCTCGCGATATTCTTCCTCCCGCCGCCACCTCATCGCTCCATGGTGCTAGCTTGAGCTTCGCGATACTGGCTAGTTCCTCCTGATGTGCCGCAGTCGCCCGATTCCTCTCTTCCTCGGCTCCATCGTCCCGGCCATCGCTCGCCACGCCGCCACCATCTCCTCTACTATCGGCCTTTTCATGCTTTGTTGCCAATATTATCCCCTCGCTTTTTATTTGTATTTAAAAAATCCGTCCTTTTTTTCTTTTGTTTTTAACAAATACAAAATGTTTTGTCAAACCAAATGGTCTTCAACGGGACAGATCCGAGAGTTAAAAACCTATACGCCGCGCCGCGCACCGCCTCGAGCGCTTGGGTTGGGCCCAGTTAGCGCTTTGTTTTTTTCGCATACGCTTTTTTCTCTCGGTGTGGTCCGATTTTGTAAAGTTTGGTCAGGTTTTTGTTTCATTCGTTTCTTCCGGTTTTTGATTTTATTTAAAATGTTGAGCTTTTCTAAAAGTATAGTTTTCTAGAAAATTCAATTTTTTAATTTTTTTAGATTTTCAAAATGTCCATACTAAACACTATTTAGATTTGAAAAATGTTGTGAAAACGTTCAAATTTGTTTGGATTTCGAATATTGTTCAAATTTTGATTTTTTTTTGAATTTCAATTTTTTTGGAAATTGAATTTAATGGATTTTTATTTTTGTTTAGTTTTAAATTTGTTACAATTTTTTATTTCGAAAGCAGTTAGCCGGCGCCAAGAAACAATAAATGATAAGGAAGGAACGCCGTGTAAGTACTCAAGCGGCCACCACCTCCTTCGGCCCAAATCAGAGTGTCAGACCACCCACCATCACACCCCATGTCAGTTTAACAAACACACCCCCTGCCTCCAATTATTAAACGCGATCAAGTCCCACACGTCCGCTCCTTCCTCCAATCTTCTTCCTTTTACCGGTCGAGCCTGTCTCCGCCCAGCCGACCGCCGCCATCCCCCTTCAAGCCTTCCTGCTCGAGACCGCAGTTCATCGCTCGGGCCTCTCTCCGCCCGTGCTCCACTCTGATTTCTTATTTGTTCTTTTCCATCTCTCGCCGTCCTTTGCTTCCGCGCTCGGTTATTGCCTTAATTCGTTCTGAATCCAATCCAATCTTAGTGAGGCGGCTTGTTGATTTCAGGAAAGTTGACGTATATAAATCAGCCGATTTTGTTACGATGGAGCGAGGTGGGACTATTAAACACAAATTTTGGCATGCCAGAGCTAATGCATTGGACAGGGCATTTGGATTGGACGGAGCGAATATGGCTTGCGGCCCATTGTTTTACGTAGGTATGGCCCTGCGGCGTAAGGCTAGCGCAAGCGGGGGGAATCGGAAACAGAACACCCGAACCGGTACCATGGCAGTTTGCTGTATTATGCGATTTTGTGGGAGGTAAAACGGTCCAACGAAAAGTTGGACGAAAATTTTGGCAGAAACCTTAGCTCCTTTATTATTAGGTATAGATTTGGACTGACGGCAGAGGAGTCTCTTATATTCGTCCAACAACAACAAAAAGATAACAGCAGATCGAGGAGTCAATGTACGTTTTTTTTCTTCTAAGGAATATAAGACGTACTACGTGTATAGTCTGGACTCTCTTTCTTTTTCTTAGCCGATCCTTGCAACGATTATTTGAACCATGTGGAACCCAAACTATGTCAAGCACCGTACCAGCCATATTGGGTTTGCATCGATCGCTGCAGACTGCAATTAATCAAACGTGAGATGTATCGTGGTTAGATTGGATAATCGAAAGTATCGGTACAACCTTCGTACTTCTAGGATTAAACGTGTAACCATAACGTGCCAACGTTACATACTGTACATATAAATCACGACTTCCTCGATTAATCTTAACCATAAATTTTACATCTAACTGTTCTAATTATTTTAATGATGTGGATTAACGTGGAGGCTTTTACGGTGCCTCCAATTAGTAACTATAAGATGCGCCATGCATTAACCCTAAACCATATATATGTAACTAACCCTAGCTAATCAACCCTACTTAATTAAAACACATAACCCTAAACTATACTAGATATAACCCGATCTAATAAAAACATGCTCTATATATAACAGACTAGCTAGCAAACCGTAGATTAACACCAATTAAAATATACATGGCCTATATCGATCATGTTGTATAACATATCCCCGAGATTCATTAATTAATTATATAATTATCGTGATAAATTATTTAACTTGAATTTTGACAAGTTCTCTCGAATGAAAACACATTTGATTAAGTTGCCTCATAATATATATATAATTAGTGTGCATGCATGGCCTACAATGCATTCGTGCATATATTTTAATGTATATTTGAACATATATAATCTTGGGGATTTCAATCTCGATCTCTCTCTCTCGATCATCTATATATCGTTGGTGGCCCAAAAAACACACATATATACGCATGCACTTTATGCGTAAAGGCGCGCGCGAGTGCCTCTAATAATGTGTGTGCGCACTCGATCGATGATCCCTAAGCCTTAAACAACCCCTAAAACCTTAAATCCCTAATCCCTAATAGTCCCTAATCCCTAATCCCTAAACCCTAAACACCCTAAACACTAAACCCTAAACCCTAAACCCTAACCCTAACCCTAACCCTAACCCTAACCCCAACCCTAACCCTAACCCTAACCCTAACCCTATGTGACGCCCCGGAACCGGTACCATGAGGATTCCAGCGATCCCGCCGAAATCCGCACGATATCGATTCTGAGACGCCCTCCGACACGACGTGCGCGACGAATCACACACGTGATGCCAGAGGAATTAACACGAGCGGTAACATTACAACAGGATTACAATAGAGCCCACAAGATACATATATTACAACAACGACTCCAACGAGTCAAGATACAAATATACGAGTACAAAGATCCAAATCATACGGAAGATCAAATACGTCCGAGTACGGACAAGATACAAATTGGACTAAGAGTCCCGAAGATAACCGAGTGGCGTCCATAACCCCGCCCGAGCCAAGCCGGAAGGGTAACCTTGCTAACGTCGTCATCTCGTACCTGTCAAAGTCGGGCCATCGGTTGCCGACAAAAGGAAGGAAGCAAAAGAGAAAGGGAAAAGGCGAGAGTAAGTACCAAGGAACGAACTCCGGCACGTACTTAGCGAGACTGGAAATGGCTATGCTCGCCGAGCGAGTATAAATATATATCGCCTGGGGCTATATGGTAGGTTTAGCGGCAGCAAAACTATAACCAATAGAGACACGCTACAACATCCGTCTACTCAGAGATGATAAGAGAGCGCATAAGGTAACAGATAAATACTACACAAACATAACCCAGCCGATTACACATATCCCCTTCAACAATTGCGAAGAGGCAATGTAAAAGGCACTCAACGGTGAACAAGTTTTATTAGGTATCGGTTGTAGTAATGCTATATTACTACGCAAGTTATTAGCAAATTATTAGCATCAACATAAAGGTGTAAGTTGTTCTATGATCAAGCTATACAATTCCAAGTCGTCCATAACCGCGGACACGGCTTATCGATAAGATGTACACCCTGCGGGGGTTGCCCAAATGTAACCATACGCATGCTCGACCCACTTACGACAGGTGGATGTCTCACAACAAGACCGTTCCCAGTTCAACAAGAAAGTCTAGGGGGGCCACCCAACTAAGCTACCCGTAACGAAGTCCGGCCGTACTCCGAAGCGGACTCAGGGTTTGCGTTAACGGCTAGGCGTGCAAACCACACGCTTCGCTAAACGTTCCGCGGGGTACAGTACATAATATAAACACCCGAAGGCAACAGGAAGTAAACACCCGAAGGCAACAATATATAAACATGCATGCGCCAAATAAAACCAAGGTTGTGGCCCCCTTTTCAACTGACTTGAGAAAAGGTAATGGGTGAGGGGGGTCCCAATAATCGTCCCCACGCATGGGTAGAGCGCTCAATCTCGGAACGAGATAACAAGAACTCGGGTCCTAGGGGACATTAGCAAGTCAAAGTTCCGATGCTTTCGCAAAGGGGCTCACAGATGCCTCTGCTTACAATTTTAGTTGTTAACAATAAATAAAGCACGTGTATCTCCAACAACTGGTATAGCATGTGATAACCTCCCAACAACTCAACATGTCCCGATAACAGATCGAGATAAACAACAGAGCCTAAACACGCCTACGACTCGCAAGGCTCAAACATCAAGCAACGGCTATGGTTAAGGAATGATACATATAGGATTATTAGGGTAAACAAGTGGAATAGGACACGTGACTCGATAAAGAATCGCAACATAAGGATAGCAGTGCGAGGGAGAGAGTAAAATAGGTGAAGGGAGAGGGCTCGCCTGTGGAAAGCTGCAGAAGAACTTGTCGGAGAACTCGTCGTATCTCATAACAACACTTCGCGATCCTATCCGGGAAGAAGCAAATGCTGGAACACACACAACGTATGCAAGTCTTACTACTACGGATAAAGAAGATCCAGCATGATCAAGAGGATATGTATGACATGGCAATGATGATGCGATGCACTTATCCAAATTAAGCGGGATCGGAACCCGGACAAACAATTAGGGTTGAAGTTGCATTTTCTACCGTCAAATTTAAGTGTTCAATAGCATGGCATATCAGGGCAGGGGTGAGCTACTTCAATATTAAACGGAGCGGGAAATGCTTATCCGGTAATCCCAAAATACTCCGCGTTTATTTATTAGATGCGATGCAAACTAACACGACACTACATGATGCCAGATGCAAACATGTATATGGATGACATATTTAGATTCTACACATATTTTTGATTTAGAAACATACCACATATTGTTTAAAACAGATTTAAATGGCAAAATATAAGACAGTTTGAATTTTACAGGATGGTTAAAAGAATTGGGATATATTCCATGTGCTGTGACTTGAACCGGACTGCAGGTGTTGTGAAAACTGAAACAGAGATAGAACAAAAGAAGTGGTGTGTGTCTTTCCGGGGATTTGATCTTGGGCTGATGGAATTGGATCAAGAGCATGAACAATAGGCGGAGAAACATTTTTGAAGATGGGCAACAGACTAGAAATTCCAGTCGAGCTTCACATAACTGAAAGTGTCATTTTATTTAACTGAATCTGGACAGATGCTAAAATCTGGAACATGAGATGGTAAAAGAATGATGTGTGCCGTTATATACACAAGCTAGCAGACAAAGGAACTGGATCGATTCATGTTATGCATGGCTAGCTAAACAAGCAGACTAGCAGGCTGCTGGATGGATTGATGATTTGCAAGATGTGCTAGCTGAAAGAAAAAGAACAAAACGTTCAGGAGTGGTGCAACAACTTCTGTGTATCCTCGTGGCCATGCAAAGTGAACAAATGGTGGCGCTGTACTGCTGTCTGGCAAGGAAAACAAGTGGCAGTGAAGTTGGGATCGATTAGTGATGTGCAGCGAAAGGGATCAGGGAGATGGCGAGCTGAATTGGAACGGCTCGGCTGACACGAGCAAGCACAGGGCATGCAGCGAGCTGGGTGCACTTTACTGACGAACTGGCTAGCAAAAGGATGTGTTAACTGAACCTAACTTTCTAGTGCGCGCGGCAGAGAAAACTAGCCAGACTTCGATCTGGGATGCGGCGTGCCCGTGATGTGCAGCAAGCTGCGTGAGGACACGCTGGAACAAGTCGTGCGAGAAAACGCATACAGATGCTACAGGAGCCACGCGACGACGAGAACAAGCTCCACGCCAGAGCGTTGATGGCGTGTATTTCACACGTTCGTTGGGCAACCCCAAGAGGAAGGTATGATGAGCACAGCAGCAAGTTTTCCCTCAGAAAGAAACCAAGGTTTATCGAACCAGGAGGAGCCAAGAAGCACGTTGAAGGTTGATGGCGGCGGGATGTAGTGCGGCGCAACACCGGAGATTCCGGCGCCAACGTGGAACCTGCACAACACAACCAAAGTACTTTGCCCCAACGAAACAGTGAGGTTGTCAATCTCACCGGCTTGCTGTAACAAAGGATTAACCGTATTGTGTGGAAGATGATTGTTGGCAGAGAAAACAGTAAAAACAAGTATTGCGATAGATTGTATTTCAGTAAAGAGAATTGGACCGGGGTCCACAGTTCACTAGAGGTGTCTCTCCCATAAGACAAACAGCATGTTGGGTGAACAAATTACGGTTGGGCAATTGACAAATAAAGAGAGCATGACAATGCACATACATATCATGATGAGTATAGTGAGATTTAATTGGGCATTACGACAAAGTACATAGACCGCCATCCAAGCTGCATCTATGCCTAAAAAGTCCACCTTCGAGGTTATCATCCGAACCCCTCCGAGTATTAAGTTGCAAGCAACGAGACAATTGCATTAAGTATGGTGCGTAATGTAATCAACAACTACATCCTTAGACATAGCATCAATGTTTTATCCCTAGTGGCAACGAGCACAACACAACCTTAGAACTTTCTCATCCTTGTCCCGGTGTCAATGCAGGCATGAACCCACTATCGAGCATAAGTACTCCCTCTTGGAGTTACAAGCATCTACTTGGCCAGAGCATCTACTAGTAACGGAGAACATGCAAGATCATAAACAACACATAAGCATAACTTTGATAATCAACATAACAAGTATTCTCTATTCATCGGATCCCAACAAACGCAACATATAGAATTACATATAGATGATCTTGATCATGATAGGCAGCTCACAAGATCCGACAATGATAGCACAATGGGGAGAAGACAACCATCTAGCTACTGCTATGGACCCATAGTCCAGGGGTAGACTACTCACTCATCACTCCGGAGGCGACCATGGCGGTGTAGAGTCCTCCGGGAGATGAATCCCCTCTCCGGCAGGGTGCGGAGGCGATCTCCGAGGATCCCCGAGATGGGATCGGCGGCGACGGCGTCTCGGTAATGTTTTCCGTATCGTGGCTCTCGGTACTGGGGGTTTCGTCACGGAGGCTATTTGTAGGCGGAAGGGCAAGTCGAGAGGCGGCACGGGGGCCCACACCACGGGGCCGCGCGGCCAAGGGGGGCCGCGCCGCCCTAGGGTTTGGCTCCCCCGTGGCCCCTCTTCGTCTCGTCTTCGGTCTTCGGAAGCTTCGTGAGAAAATAGGCCTCTGGGCTTTTATTTCGTCCAATTCCGAGAATATTTCTTTACTAGGATTTCTGAAACCAAAAACAGCGAGAAAACGACAAGCGGCACTTCGGCATCTTGTTAATAGGTTAGTTCCGGAAAATGCACGAATATGACATAAAGTGTGCATAAAACATGTAGATAACATCAATAATGTGGCATGGAACACAAGAAATTATCGATACGTTGGAGACGTATCGGCATCCCCAAGCTTAGTTACGCTCGTCCCGAGCGAGTAAAACGATAACAAAGATAATTTCTGGAGTGACATGCCATCATAATCTTGATCATACTATTTGTAAAGCATATGTAGAGAATGCAGCGATCAAAACAATGTGTGATGACATGAGTAAACAAGTGAATCATAAAGCAAAGACTTTTCATGAATAGCACTTCAAGACAAGCATCAATAAGTCTTGCATAAGAGTTAACTCATAAAGCAATAATTCAAAGTAAAGGTATTGAAGCAACACAAAAGAAGATTAAGTTTCAGCGGTTGCTTTCAACTTGTAACATGTATATCTCATGGATATTGTCAACATAGAGTAATATAATAAGTGCAATAAGCGAAGTATGTAGGAATCAATGCACAGTTCACACAAGTGTTTGCTTCTTGAGGTGGAGAGAAATAGGTGAAGCTGACTCAACATTGAAAGTAAAAGAATGGTCCTCATAGAGGAAAAGCATCGATTGCTATATTTGTGCTAGAGCTTTGATTTTGAAAACATGAAACAATTTTGTCAACGGTAGTAATAAAGCATATGCATCATGTAAATTATATCTTATAAGTTGCAAGCCTCATGCATAGTGTACTAATAGTGCCCGCACCTTGTCCTAATTAGCTTGGACTACCTGGATTATCACCGCAATACATATGCTTTAACCAAGTATCACAAAGGGGTACCTCTATGCCGCTCTGTACAAAGGTCTAAGGAGAAAGCTCGCATTTGGATTTCTCGCTTTTGATTATTCTCAACTTAGACATCCATACCGGGACAACATAGACAACAGATAATGGACTCCTCTTTTAATGCTTTAAGCATTCAACAACAATTAATTCTTTTCTCATTAGAGATTTGAGGATGTTTGTCCAAAACTGAAACTTCCACCATGGAACATGGCTTTAGTTAGCGGCCCAATGTTCTTCTCTCACAATATGCATGCTCAAACCATTCAACTCGGTGTAGATCGCCCTTACTTCGAGACAAGACGAACATGCATAGCAACTCACATGAAATTCAACAATGAGTTGATGGCGTTCCCCGAGTAAACATGGTTATCGCACAACAAGCAACTTAATAAGAGATAAAGTGCATAATTACATATTCAATACCACAATAGTTTTTAAGCTATTTGTCCCATGAGCTATATATTGCAAAGGTGAATGATGGAATTTTAAAGGTAGCACTCAAGCAATTTACTTTGGAATGGCTGGAAAATACCATGTAGTAGGTAGGTATGGTGGACACAAATGGCATAGTGGTTGGCTCAAGTATTTTGGATGCATGAGAAGTATTCCCTCTCGATACAAGGTTTAGGCTAGCAAGGCTATTTGAAACAAACACAAGGATGAACGGTACAGCAAAACTCACATAAAAGACATATTGAAAACATTATAAGACTCTACACCGTCTTCCTTGTTGTTCAAACTCAATACTAGAAATTATCTAGACCTTAGAGAAACCAATTATGCAAACCAAATTTTAGCATGCTCTATGTATTTCTTCATTAATGGGTGCAAAGCATATGATGCAAGAGCTTAAACATGAGCACAACAATTGCCAAGTATCACATTACCCAAGACATTATAGCAATTACTACATGTATCATTTTCCAATTCCAACCATATAACAATTTAACGAAGGAGAAACTTCGCCATGAATACTATGAGTAGAAACCAAGGACATATTTGTCCATATGCTACAGCGGAGTGTGTATCTCTCCCATAAAGTGAATGCTAGGATCCATTTTATTCAAACAAAACAAAAACAAAAACAAACCGACGCTCCAAGAAAAAGCACATAAGATGTGGCCGAATAAAAATGTAGTTTCAGGGGAGGAACCTGATAATTTGTTGATGAAGAAGGGGATGCCTTGGGCATCCCCAAGCTTACACGCTTGAGTCTTCTTGATATATGCAGGGGTGAACCACCGGGTGCATCCCCAAGCTTAGAGCTTTCACTCTTCTTGATCATGTTGCATCATACTCCTCTCTTGACCCTTGAAAACTTCCTCCACACCAAACTCGAAACAACTCATTAGAGGGTTAGTGCACAATATAAATTGACATATTCAGAGGTGACACAATCATTCTTAACACTTCTGGACATTGCATAATGCTACTGGACATTAGTGGATCAAAGAAATTCATCCAACATAGCGAAAGAGGCAATGCGAAATAAAAGGCAGAATCTGTCAAAACAGAACAGTTCGTATTGACGAATTTTAAAATGGCACCAGACTTGCTCAAATGAAAATGCTCAAATTGAATGAAAGTTGCGTACATATCTGAGGATCATGCACGTAAATTGGCATAATTTTCTGAGCTTCCTGCAGGGCAGTGGGCTCAGATTCGTGACAGCAAAGAAATCTGGAACTGCGCAGTAATCCAAATCTAGTACTTACTTTTCTATCAACGGCTTAACTTGGCACAACAAAACACAAAACTAAGATAAGGAGAGGTTGCTACAGTAGTAAACAACTTCCAAGACACAAAATAAAAACAAAGTACTGTAGGTAAAAACATGGGTTGTCTCCCATAAGCGCTTTTCTTTAACGCCTTTCAGCTAGGCGCAGAAAGTGTGTATCAAGTAACATCGAGAGATGAAGCATCAACATCATAATTTGTTCTAATGATAGAATCATAAGGTACCTTCATTCTCTTTCTAGGGAAGTGTTCCATACCTTTCTTGAGAGGAAATTGATATTTTATATTACCTTCCCTCATATCAATAATAGCACCAACAGTTCGAAGAAAAGGTCTTCCCAATATAATTGGACAAGATGCATTGCATTCAATATCCAAGACAACAAAATCAACGGGAACAAGATTATTGTTAACGGTAATGCGAACATTATCAACTTTACCCAAAGGTTTCTTTGTAGAATGATCAGCAAGATTAACATCCAAATAACAATTTTTCAGCGGTGGCAAGTCAAGCATATTATAAATTTTCTTCGGCATAACAGAAATACTTGCACCAAGATCACATAAAGCATTACAATCAAAATCTTTAACCTTCATCTTAATGATGGGCTCCCAACCATCTTCTAGCTTTTTAGGAATAGAGGCTTCGCGCTCTAGTTTCTCTTCTCTAGCTTTTATGAGAGCATTTGTAATATGATGCGTGAAAGCCAAATTTATAGCACTAGCATTAGGACTTTTAGCAAGTTTTTGCAAGAACTTTATAACTTCAGAGATGTGGCAATCATCAAAATTCAAACCATTATAATCTAAAGCAATGGGATCATCATCCCCAATGTTGGAAAAAATTTCAGCGGCTTTATCACAGGCAATTTCAGCAGTTTTAGCAGTTTCAGGCAGTTTTTCGCGCTTTGCATTAGAAGTGGAAACATTGCTAACACCAATTCTTTTATTAGTATGAGTAGGAGGTGCAGCAACATGTGTAGCATTAGCATTACTAGTGGTGGTAATAGTCCAAACTTTAGCTATATTCTTCTCTTTAGCTAGTTTTTCATTTTCTTCTCTATCCCACCTAGCACGCAGTTCAGCCATTAATCTTATATTCTCATTAATTCTAACTTGAATGGCATTTGCTGTAGTAACAATCTTATTATCAATGATTCTCCATTAGGCAAAACTTTTGATTTCAAAAGATCAACATCAGAGGCAAGACTATCGACTTTAGAAGCAAGTATATCAATTTTCCTAAGCTTTTCTTCAACAGATTTGTTAAAAGCAGTTTGTGTACTAATAAATTCTTTAAGCATGGCTTCAAGTCCAGGGGGTGAATTCCTATTATTGTTGTAAGAATTTCCATAAGAATTACCATAGCCGTTGCCATTATTATAAGGATATGGCCTATAGTTGTTACTAGAATTGTTCCGGTAAGCATTGTTGTTGAAATTATTATTTTTAATGAAGTTTACATCAACATGTTCTTCTTGTGCAACCAATGAAGCTAACGGAACATTATTAGGATCAATATTAGTCCTATCATTCACAAGCATAGACATAATAACATCAATCTTATCACTCAAGGAAGAGGTTTCTTCGACGGAATTTACCTTCTTACCTTGTGGAGCTCTTCCGTGTGCCATTCGAGTAGTTGATCATCATATTATCAAGAAGCTTTGTTGCTTCACCAAGAGTGATGGACATAAAGGTACCTCCAGCAGCTGAATCCAATAAATTCCGTGAAGAAAAATTTAGTCCTGCATAGAAGGTTTGGATGATCATCCAAGTAGTCGAGTCCATGGGTTGGGCAATTTTTAACCGAGAGATTTCATTCTTTCCCAAGCTTGAGCAACATGTTCGGTATCTAATTGTTTAAAATTCATTATGCTACTCCTCAAAGATATAATTTTAGCAGGGGGATAATATCTACCAATAAAAGCATCCTTGCATTTAGTCCATGAATCAATACTATTCTTAGGCGGAGATAGCAACCAATCTTTAGCTCTTCCTCTTAATGAGAAAGGGAACAATTTTAGTTTAATAATATCACCATCTACATCTTTATATTTTTGCATTTCGCATAGTTCAACAAAATTATTAAGATGGGCAGCAGCATCATCGAACTAATTCCGAGAAAATTGATCTTTCATGACAAGATTCGAGTAAAGCGAGGTTTAATTTCAAAGAATTCTGCTTGTAGTAGCGAGGTGGAGCAATAGGTGTGCATAAGAAATCATTATTATTTGTGGTTGTGAAGTCACACAACTTAGTATTTTCAGCGTTGGCCATTTTAGCAATAGTAAATAAAGCAAACTAGATAAAGTAAATGCAAGTAAACTAATTTTTTTGTGTTTTCGATATAGCAAACAAGATAGCAAATAAAGTAAAACTAGCAACTAATTTTTTTGTATTTTGATTTAGTGCAGCAAACAAAGTAGTAAATAAAATAAAGCAAGACAAAAACAAAGTAAAGAGATTGAGAAGTGGAGACTCCCCTTGCGGCGTGTCTTGATCTCCCCGGCAACGGCGCCGGAAAATATGCTTGATGGCGTGTATTTCACACGTTCGTTGGGCAACCCCAAGAGGAAGGTATGATGAGCACAGCAGCAAGTTTTCCCTCGAGAAAGAAACCAAGGTTTATCGAACCGAGGAGGAGCCAAGAAGCACGTTGAAGGTTGATGGCGGCGGGATGTAGTGCGGCGCAACACCGGAGATTCGGCGCCAACGTGGAACCTGCACAACACAACCAAACTACTTTGCCCCAACGAAACGGTGAGGTTGTCAATCTCACCGGCTTGCTGTAACAAAGGATTAACCGTATTGTGTGGAAGATGATTGTTTGCAGAGAAAACGGTAAAAACAAGTATTGCGATAGATTGTATTTCGGTAAAGAGAATTGGACCGGGGTCCACGAGTTCACTAGAGGTGTCTCTCCCATAAGACAAACAGCATGTTGGGTGAACAAATTACGGTTGGGCAATTGACAAATAAAGAGAGCATGACAATGCACATACATATCATGATGAGTATAGTGAGATTTAATTGGGCATTACGACAAAGTACATAGACCGCCATCCAGCTGCATCTATGCCTAAAAAGTCCACCTTCGAGTTATCATCCGAACCCCCTCCGGTATTAAGTTGCAAGCAACGGACAATTGCATTAAGTATGGTGCGTAATGTAATCAACAACTACATCCTTAGACATAGCATCAATGTTTTATCCCTAGTGGCAAC
>NC_061510.1:183376348-183407607 GCF_022539505.1 Lolium rigidum | reverse complement strand
GTGGTGTTGGGGTGGCCGGCCCCCTCCCCTTGTCCCTCATTATATAGGTGGAACACCCAAGAGTTGGTCTACAAGTCTTCGAATAAGACTGATGGCGTGTATTTCACACGTTCGTTGGGGAACCCCAAGAGGAAGGTATGATGCGCACAACAGCAAGTTTTCCCTCAGAAAGAAACCAAGGTTTATCGAACCAGGAGGAGCCAAGAAGCACGTTGAAGGTTGATGGCGGCGGGATGTAGTGCGGCGCAACACCGGAGATTCCGGCGCCAACGTGGAACCTGCACAACACAACCAAAGTACTTTGCCCCAACGAAACAGTGAGGTTGTCAATCTCACCGGCTTGCTGTAACAAAGGATTAACCGTATTGTGTGGAAGATGATTGTTTGCAGAGAAAACAAGTAAAACAAGTATTGCAGCAGATTTGTATTTCAGTATTAAAAGAATGGACCGGGGTCCACAGTTCACTAGAGGTGTCTCTCCCATAAGATAAAAGCATGTTGGGTGAACAAATTACGATCGGGCAATTGACAAATAGAGAGGGCATAACAATGCACATACATGTCATGATAAGTATAGTGAGATTTAATTGGGCATTACGACAAAGTACATAGACCGCCATCCAACTGCATCTATGCCTAAAAAGTCCACCTTCAGGTTATCATCCGAACCCCTTCCAGTATTAAGTTGCAAAGCAACAGACAATTGCATTAAGTATGGTGCGTAATGTAATCAACAACTACATCCTTAGACATAGCGCCAATGTTTTATCCCTAGTGGCAACAGCACAACACAACCTTAGAACTTTCTGTCACTGTCCCAGGTGTCAATGCAGGCATGAACCCACTATCGAGCATAAATACTCCCTCTTGGAGTTAAGAGCAAAAACTTGGCCAGAGCCTCTAATAATAACGGAGAGCATGCAAGATCATAAACAACACATATGTAATAGCTTGATAATTAACATAACATGGTATTCTCTATCCATCGGATCCCGACAAACACAACATAGAGTATTACAGATAGATGATCTTGATCATGTTAGGCAGCTCACAAGATCCAACAATGAAGCACAATGAGGAGAAGACAACCATCTAGCTACTCGCTATGGACCCATAGTCCAGGGGTGAACTACTCACTCATCACTCCGGAGGCGACCATGGCGGTGTAGAGTCCTCCGGGAGATGAATCCCCTCTCCGGCAGGGTGCCGGAGGAGATCTCCGGAATCCCCCGAGATGGGATTGGCGGCGGCGGCGTCTCGTAAGGTTTTCCGTATCGTGGTTTTTCGCATCAGGGGTTTCGCGACGGAGGCTTTAAGTAGGCGGAAGGGCAACGTGGGGGGCCACACGAGGGCCCCACACTACAGGTCGGCGCGGCCAAGACCTGGGCCGCGCCGCCCTATGGTGGCGGCCCCTCGTGGCCCCACTTCGACTCCTCTTCGGTCTTCCGGAAGCTTCGTGGCAAAATAGGACCCTGGGTCTTGATTTCGTCCAATTCCGAGAATATTTCGTTACTAGGATTTCGAAACCAAAAACAGCGTAGAAACAAGCAACCGGCTCTTCGGCATCTTGTTAATAGGTTAGTTCCGGAAAATGCACGAATATGACATAAAGTGTGCATAAAACATGTAGGTATCATCAATAATATGGCATGGAACATAAGAAATTATCGATACGTCGGAGACGTATCAGCATCCCTAAGCTTAGTTCTGCTCGTCCCGAGCGGGTAAAACGATAACAAAGATAATTTCTGAAGTGACATGCCATCATAACCTTGATCATACTATTTGTAAACATATGTAATGAATGCAGCGATCTAAACAATGGTAATGACATGAGTAAACAAGTGAATCATAAAGCAAAGACTTTTCATGAATAGTACTTCAAGACAAGCATCAATAAGTCTTGCATAAGAGTTAACTCATAAAGCAATAAATCAAAGTAAAGGTATTGAAGCAACACAAAGGAAGATTAAGTTTCAGCGGTTGCTTTCAACTTATAACATGTATATCTCATGGATAATTGTCAACATAGAGTAATATAACAAGTGCAATATGCAAGTATGTAGGAATCAATGCACAGCTTCACACAAGTGTTTGCTTCTTGAGGTGGAGAGAGATAGGTGAACTGACTCAACATAAAAGTAAAAAGAATGGTCCTTCAAAGAGGAAGCATCGATTGCTATATTTGTGCTAGAGCTTTTATTTTGAAAACATGAAACAATTTTGTCAACGGTAGTAATAAAGCATATGAGTTATGTAAATTATATCTTACAAGTTGCAAGTCTCATGCATAGTATACTAATAGTGCCCGCACCTTGTCCTAATTAGCTTGGACTACCGGATCTTTGCAATGCACATGTTTTAACCAAGTGTCACAATGGGGTACCTCCATGCCGTCTGTACAAAGGTCTAAGGAGAAAGCTCGCATTTCGGATTTCTCGCTTTTGATTATTCTCAACTTAGACATCCATACCGGGACAACATGGACAACAGATAATGGACTCCTCTTTAATGCATAAGCATGTGACAACAATTATTATTCTCATATGAGATTGATGATATATGTCCAAAACTGAAACTTCCACCATGAATCATGGCTTTAGTTAGCGGCCCAATGTTCTTCTCTAACAATATGCATGCTCCAACCATTAAGGTGGTAGATCTCTCTTACTTCGTAAAAGACGGACATGCATAGCAACTCACATGATATTCAACAAAGAATAGTTGATGGCGTACCCGTAAACATGGTTATCGCACAACAAGCAACTTAATAAGAGATAAAGTGCATAAGTACATATTCAATACCACAATAGTTTTTAAGCTATTTGTCCCATGAGCTATATATTGCAAAGGTGAATGATGGAATTTTAAAGGTATCACTCAAGCAATTTACTTTGGAATGGCGGATAAATACCATGTAGTAGGTAGGTATGGTGGACAAAATGGCATAGTGGTTGGCTCAAGGATTTTGGATGCATGAGAAGTATTCCCTCTCGATACAAGGTCTAGGCTAGCAAGGTTATTTGAAACAAACACAAGGATGAATGGTGCAGCAAAACTCACATAAAAGACATATTGTAAATATTATAAGACTCTACACCGTCTTCCTTGTTGTTCAAAACTCAATACTAGATGTTATCTAGACTCTAGAGAAACCAAATATGCAAACCAAATTAGCAAGCTCTAAGTGTTTCTTCAATAATGGGTGCAAAGTATATGATGCAAGAGCTTAAACATGAGCACAACAATTGCCAAGTATCAAATTATCCAAGACATTTTAGAGTTACTACATGTAGTATTTTCCAATTCCAACCATATAACAATTTAACGAAGAAGAAACTTCGCCATGAATACTATGAGTAGAGCCTAAGGACATACTTGTCCATATGCTACAAGCGGAGCGTGTCTCTCTCCCACAAAGTGAATGCTAGGATCCATTTTATTCAAACAAAACAAAAACAAAAACAAACCGATGCTCCAAGCAAAGTGCATAAGATGTGACGGAATAAAAATATAGTTTCAGGGGAGGAACCTGATAATGTTGTCGATGAAGAAGGGGACGCCTTGGGCATCCCCAAGCTTAGACGCTTGAGTCTTCTTAAAATATGCAGGGGTGAACCACCGGGGATCCCCAAGCTTAGAGCTTTCACTCTCCTTGATCATATTGTATCATACTCCTCTCTTGATCCTTGAAAACTTCCTCCACACCAAACTCGAAACAACTCATTAGAGGGTTAGTGCACAATAAAAATTAACATGTTCAGAGGTGACACAATCATTCTTAACACTTCTGTACATTGCATAAAGCTACTGGACATTAATGGATCAAAGAAATTCATCCAACATAGCAAAAGAGGCAATGCAAAATAAAAGGCAGAATCTGTCAAAATAGAATAGTCCGTAAAGATGGATTTTATTAGGCCACCAGACTTGCTCAAATGAAAATGCCCAAATTGAATGAAAGTTGCGTACATATCTGAGGATCATGCACGTAAATTGGCTTAATTTTCTGAGCTACCTACAGGGAGGTAGACCCAGATTCGTGACAGCAAAGAAATCTGGAACTGCGCAGTAATCCAAATCTAGTACTTACTTTACTATCAAAGACTTTACTTGGCACAACAAAACATAAAACTAAGATAAGGAGAGGTTGCTACAGTAGTAAACAACTTCCAAGACTCAAATATAAAACAAAAATACTGTAGTAAAAACATGGGTTGTCTCCCATAAGCGCTTTTCTTTAACGCCTTTCAGCTAGGCGCATAAAGTGTATATCAAGTAACATCAAGAGACGAAGCATCAACATCATAATTTGTTCTAATAATAGAATCATAAGGTAACTTCATTCTCTTTCTAGGTAAGTGTTCCATACCTTTCTTGAGAGGAAATTGATATTTAATATTACCTTCCTTCATATCAATAGTAGCACCAACAGTTCGAAGAAAAGGTCTTCCCAATATAATGGGGCAAGATGCATTGCATTCAATATCCAAGACAACAAAATCAACGGGGACAAGGTTATTGTTAACCATAATATGAACATTATCAACTTTCCCCAAAGGTTTCTTTTTAGCATTATCAGCGAGATTAACATCCAGATAACAGTTTTTCAATGGTGGCAAGTCAAGCATATCATAGACTTTCTTAGGCATAACATAAATACTTGCACCAAGATCACATAAAGCATTACAATCAAAATCTTTGACTCTCATTTTAATGATGGGCTCCCAACCATCCTCTAGCTTTCTAGGAATAGAAGTTTCAAGTTTTAGTTTTTCTTCTCTAGCTTTTATGAGAGCATTTGTAATATGTTTTGTGAAAGCCAAGTTTACAGCGCTAGCATTGGGACTTTTAGCAAGTTTTTGTAAGAACTTTATAACTTCAGAGATGTGGCAATCATCAAAATCTAAATCATTAAAATCTAAAGCAATGGGATTATCATCCCCAAGGTTGGAAAAAATTTCAGCAGTTTTATCACAGGCAGTTTCAGGTAATTTTGCGCGCTTTGCACTAGGAGTGGAAACATTGCCAACACCAATTATTTTACCATTGATAGTAGGAGGTGCAGCAACATGTGAATCATTAGCATTGCTAGTGGTGGTAATAGTCCAAACTTTAGCTACATTTTTCTCTTTAGCTAGTTTTTCATTTTCTTCTCTATCCCACCTAGCACGCAGTTCAGCCATTAATCTTATATTCTCATTAATTCTAACTTGGATAGCATTTGCTATAGTAACAATTTTATTTTCAATATCCCTATTAGGCATAACTTTCGATTTGAAAAGATCAACATCAGAGGCAAGACTATCAACCTTAGAAGCGAGAATATCAATTTTATTGAGCTTCTCCTCAACAGATTTGTTAAAGGCAGTTTGTGTACTAATAAATTCTTTAAGCATAGCTTCAAGTCCAGGGGGTGTATTCCTATTATTGTTGTAAGAATTCCCATAAGAATTAGCATAACCGTTACCATTATTATAAGGATATGGCCTATAGTTATTACTAGAATTGTTCCGATAAGCATTGTTGTTGAAATTATTATTTTTAATGAAGTTTACATCAACATGTTCTTCTTGGGCAACCAATGAAGCTAATGGAACATTATTAGGATCAACATTAGTCCTATCATTCACAAGCATAGACATAATAGCATCAACCTTATCATTCAAGGAAGAGGATTCTTCAACGGAATTTACCTTCTTACCTTGTGGAGCTCTTTCCGTGTGCCATTCAGAGTAATTAATCATCATATTATCAAGAAGCTTTGTTGCTTCACCAAGAGTGATGGACATAAAGGTACCTCCAGCAGCTGAATCCAATAAATTCCGCGAAGAAAAATTTAGTCTTGCATAGAAGGTTTGGATGATCATCCAAGTAGTCAGTCCATGGGTTGGGCAATTTTTAACCAAAGATTTCATTCTTTCCCAAGCTTGAGCAACATGTTCATTATCCAATTGTTTAAAATTCATTATGCTACTCCTCAAAGATATAATTTTAGCAGGGGGATAATATCTACCAATAAAAGCATCCTTGCATTTAGTCCAGGAATCAATACTATTCTTAGGCAGAGATAGCAACCAATCTTTAGCTCTTCCTCTTAATGAGAAAGGAAACAATTTTAATTTTATAATGTCACCATCTACATCTTTATACTTTTGCATTTCACACAATTCAACAAAATTATTGAGATGGGCAGCAGCATCATCGAACTAATACCGGAAAATTGCTCTCTCATGACAAGATTCAAGAAAGCAGTGTTTAATTTCAAAGAATTCCGCTGTAGTAGCAGGTGGAGCAATAGGTGTGCATAAGAAATCATTATTATTTGTGCTAGTGAAGTCACAGAACTTAGTATTTTCAGGGGTGGCCATTTCAGCAGTAGTAAATAAAACAAACTAGATAAAGTAAATGCAAGTAAACTAAATTTTTTTGTGTTTTTGATATAGCAAACAAGACAGTAAATAAAGTAAAACTAGCAACTAATTTTTTTGTGTTTTGATATAATGCAGCAAACAAAGTAGTAAATAAAATAAAGCAAGACAAAAACAAAGTAAAGAGATTGGGAAGTGGAGACTCCCCTTGCAGCGTGTCTTGATCTCCCCGGCAACGGCGCCATAAAAAGAGCTTGATGTCGTGTATTTCACACGTTCGTTGGGGAACCCCAAGAGGAAGGTATGATGCGCACAGCAGCAAGTTTTCCCTCGAAAGAAACCAAGGTTTATCGAACCAGGAGGAGCCAAGAAGCACGTTGAAGGTTGATGGCGGCGGGATGTAGTGCGGCGCAACACCGGAGATTCCGGCGCCAACGTGGAACCTGCACAACACAACCAAAGTACTTTGCCCCAACGAAACAGCTGAGGTTGTCAATCTCACCGGCTTGTCGTAACAAAGGATTAACCGTATTGTGTGGAAGATGATTGTTTGCAGAGAAAACAAGTAAAACAAGTATTGCAAGTAGATTTGTATTTCAGTATTAAAAGAATGGACCGGGGTCCACAGTTCACTAGAGGTGTCTCTCCCATAAGATAAAAGCATGTTGGGTGAACAAATTACAGTCGGGCAATTGACAAATAGAGAGGGCATAACAATGCACATACATGTCATGATAAGTATAGTGAGATTTAATTGGGCATTACGACAAAGTACATAGACCGCCATCCAACCGCATCTATGCCTAAAAAGTCCACCTTCAGAGTTATCATCCGAACCCCTTCCAGTATTAAGTTGCAAAGCAACGGACAATTGCATTAAGTATGGTGCGTAATGTAATCAACAACTACATCCTTAGACATAGCGCCAATGTTTTATCCCTAGTGGCAACAAGCACAACACAACCTTAGAACTTTCGTCACTGTCCCAGGTGTCAATGCAGGCATGAACCCACTATCGAGCATAAATACTCCCTCTTGGAGTTAAGAGCAAAAACTTGGCCAGAGCCTCTACTAATAACGGAGAGCATGCAAGATCATAAACAACACATATGTAATAGCTTGATAATTAACATAACATGGTATTCTCTATCCATCGGATCCCGACAAACACAACATAGAGTATTACAGATAGATGATCTTGATCATGTTAGGCAGCTCACAAGATCCAACAATGAAGCACAATGAGGAGAAGACAACCATCTAGCTACCGCTATGGACCCATAGTCCAGGGGTGAACTACTCACTCATCACTCCGGAGGCGACCATGGCGGTGTAGAGTCCTCCGGGAGATGAATCCCTCTCCGGCAGGGTGCCGGAGGAGATCTCCGAATCCCCCGAGATGGGATTGGCGGCGGCGGCGTCTCGGTAAGGTTTTCCGTATCGTGGTTTTTCGCATCGGGGGTTTCGCGACGGAGGCTTTAAGTAGGCGGAAGGGCAACGTGGGGGCCACACGAGGGCCCCACACCACAGGTCGGCGCGGCCAAGACTCGGGCCGCGCCGCCCTATGGTGGCGGCCCCTCGTGGCCCCACTTCGACTCCTCTTCGGTCTTCCGGAAGCTTCGTGGCAAAATAGGACCCCGGGTCTTGATTTCGTCCAATTCCGAGAATATTTCGTTACTAGGATTTCTGAAACCAAAAACAGCAGTAAAACAAGCAATCGGCTCTTCGGCATCTTGTTAATAGGTTAGTTCCAGAAAATGCATGAATATGACATAAAGTGTGCATAAAACATGTAGGTATCATCAATAATATGGCATGGAACATAAGAAATTATCGATACGTCGGAGACGTATCAAAGACCCCAAACCAAAACCTTCCATATGACATGAAACCTACCCAAGGTGGGATTCCCACTTGAGGTGGGATTCCCACCTTTCCTTGGGAGGGGGTGGCCGGCCACCTTTGGTGGAGTCCACCTTGGACTCCACCCTCTAGGGTTGGCCGGCCATGGGTGGTGGAGTCCCTTCGGGACTCCGCCTTCCAAAGTGATTTCTTCCGGACTTTTCTAGAACCTTCTAGAACCTTCCATAAATGCACCGGATCATTTTCAAACATATAAAATGACTTCCTATATATGAATCTTATTCTCCGGACCATTCCGGAACTCCTCGCGATGTCCGGGATCCCATCCAAGACTTCGAACAATACTTCGAACTCCATTCCATATTCAAGTTCTACTATTATAACATCAAACCTTAAGTGTGTCACCCTACGGTTCGCGAACTATGTAGACATGGTTGAGATCTCTCTCCGACCAATAACCAATAGCGGGATCTGGAGATCCATAATGGCTCCCACATATTCAACGATGACTTAGTGATCGAATGAACCATTCACATACGATACCAATTCCCTTTGTCTCGCGATATTTTACTTGTCCGAGGTTTGATCATCGGTATCACTCTATACCTTGTTCAACCTCGTCTCCTGACAAGTACTCTTTACTCGTACCGTGGTATGTGGTCTCTTATGAACTTATTCATATGCTTGCAAGACATTAGACGACATTCCACCGAGAGGGCCCAGAGTATATCTATCTGTCATCGGGATGGACAAATCCCACTGTTGATCCATATGCCTCAACTCATACTTTCCGGATACTTAATCCCACCTTTATAACCACCCATTTACGCAGTGGCTTTTGATGTAATCAAAGTACCTTTCCAGCATAAGTGATTTACATGATCTCATGGTCATAAGGACTAGGTAACTATGTATCGAAAGCTTATAGCAAATAACTTAATGACGTGATCTTATGCTACGCTTAATTGGGTGTGTCCATTACATCATTCATATAATGATATAACCTTGTTATTAATAACATCCAATGTTCATGATTATGAAACTAATCATCTATTAATCAACAAGCTAGTTAAGAGGCTTACTAGGGACTCATTGTTTGTTTACATGACACACATGTATCAATGTTTCGGTTAATACAATTATAGCATGATATATAAACATTTATCATAAACATAAAGATATATAATAACCACTTTTATTATTGCCTCCTGGGCATATCTCCAACAGCAAACCAGGCCAAATTGGGCTTACCATGCAAGCCTATCTAAATATTTATGGGCCTGATAGGTGGGATGTAAACTGGGCTCTCTTTTAGCATTACAATCTTTTGGCCCAGAAAACGTAATCTTAAGAAGGCCCCTTTTAACATTACGATCTTTAGGCCCTGTAAAAGTGATATTCACTAGGCTTCATTTTCTTAAATATTTATGGGCCTGATAGAAGGAAGTTTAGGTGGGCCAACTTTCGAATTTCGGCCCATTAAATATAATCTTAACATGTCCTATTTTAACATTATGATCTGCAGGCCCAATTAGTGATATTAATTGGGCCCCTACTTTTTAATGTTTATGGGCCTGATACGAGGAACCTTAATTGGGCCCCTTTTTTATTAATATCTACGGGCCTTATGGATGAGATTTTAATTGGGCCGCATTCGTGTTTGCACGTGTCGCACTTTCATTAGCGCTGCTGGCACGTCCTAGGGCCACGTGTCGCACTTTCATGGGCGGTGCAGGCACGTCCTAGTGCCACGTGTCGACTTTTCATTGGCCCAGGTAAGCGCATGTTACTAGTCCATTCGGTCAGGAAAGTTGTGCCACGTGGCAGCCCCCAACACGGACACGTGCCCACATAGTAATCGTTGCAGTGTTAGTGTGATTGGCCCATTTAGCTCATCTTGGTTCGTCCATGTTTCGGATGACATCATCGTAAACGACAAAGGTGATGTCACCCGACAGACCGGACACCTCAATCATTAGCCTGGTACACCTAACGCAATGGTCGCCGAACGGGGGAACCGACACCATGACGGAGTTTTAGCGTCACGATGATATAGGTCGGGCGGGCTTCGGGCTTAGGCGTGTCGTCACGGATTCATGACGGGCTTCCTTAACCGTCAGTACGGCCATCTGTGACGCGATGTCTGCCACGTTCCTGCAAACAGTCAGGATCACGTGTCTGTGACGCATTTTTGACATTCGCCGACGAACTAAAATCGTTATAGAAGACCCATATTTTACTAGTGGGTAAGCCGGAGAGAGGTTACTGGGCGGTTAATGCAAAAAAGGGGAATGCTTAGAACCGCTTAAGATTTTGCCTCTATTCTCTCTATGCACGAGGAAGAAGCAAATAAATGGCAGAGGGTGGCTTCTTTGTCGGTCGGCAACGGATGATACGACAAGTCATTCCACTATTTACTAGGGCTGGACAGGCATTAACACGATGAGTCAAGTCTATGCTCACTAGAGTACTCCATTGCTACCTGCGTTTTCCAGCAGACTACGAGGAAATTTAGTTTTACTTACCATTTTTATATGTTGTAGTACCATTGGTAAAAAATATGCTCCTTTTACATCAGCCGTGTCGCGCGCAAATGGTCGTCCGCGGGTAAAAGAAATCTCCTCCTTTTAAATCTGCTGTGCCGCGTGCAAATGGTCAAACACACCGCAAATTGGTAGTAAAAGAAATCGTTCTTTATGTTTGCACTTACAAGTTTTCAAAAAATGTAAAATAAAATCATTCATGGGCCTAGATAGTGTTGTATACTCCTATATAATATCTTGTGTGCCTATGAAGTTCCATCTGAAAATATGACAATAGACAACCTAAACACAAAAAATGATTTCAGAATAGTATATGACACTAAATATTCACTTATGTCTCTTTTATTTGCACGTGCCAAAGTTCATGGAGCCCTCATGTGTGGTTTTCGTAATATATTCCTTAAAATAATGTAAGCTTCCAAAAAAGTAGATATGAATATATTACAAAAAATGTGAACCTCCAAAGTAAATTAATCTCCAAAAAATGAAGCAAACTTGCACATTAAATTAAGTGAACTTGGAGAAAATATAATGAAGTTCCAAAAAAATAGTGAACTTTCAAAAAACAGATGTGACACTTTTGAAAAAAAAGAACTTCCAAAAAAACAACGAACTTTCAAAAATGTATTGAACTTCGAAAAAATGAAGTGAACTTCCCCAAAAAATGAGTGAACTTCCAAAAATATTAAGTTAACTTAAAAAAGGTAAACTTGCAAGAAAAAATAAAGTGAACATCGAAAATATGGATAGAACTTTCAGAAAATGAAGTGAACTTCCGAAAAAATGAAGTGAACTTCCAAAACAGTGAAGTGAACAAAAATGAAGCGAAATTTCAAAAAATAATAATGTGAAGATCCTAAAAAAAGAATGTGAAGATCCTAAAAACAAAATGTGAATTAATGATTTTTGGGTTTTTAAAAAATATTTTGAACCTTTCATGAATTTTAAATTTTTTATTTTACATTTTTCTTGAATTTTTCAAACAAATTGGATTTTTTGAATTTATTTAATTTCCATTGAATTTTCTGGCATAAGAGGGTTGATATAATACTAATATTAATAAGAACTGTAGTAGCATAAGGGTCGCTCAACTACGTAGAACTGAGAAGTTAAGCATGTTTGGGTTGGAGAAATTTGAGGATCAGTGACCTAGTTGCATCCATGTCTTTAACTTTAATTTGGCTTGGTTTCAAGAATATGAAGAGATATCGTTCATGTTTTATAGTCCTCGAGTGGACTCCTTTATGTGGACTAGTGGAATCTATCCCACCTTCTATCAACCCGACACACCCACTTTCTGGAAGTTCACTCCATTTTTTAGGATCTTCATATTATTTTTTTTGAAATTTCGCTTCATTTTTGGGAAGTTCACTTCACTGTTTCGGAAGTTCACTTCATTTTCTGAAAGTTTTGTCCATATTTTTGATGTTCACTTTATTTTTTTTCTTGGAAGTTCACTTTTTTTTAAGTTCACTTATTATTTTTGGAAGTTCACTCATTTTTTTAAGAAGTTCACTTCATTTTTTCGAAGTTCACTACAATTTTGGAAGTTCACTATTTTTTTGAAGTTCAACTTTTTTTTCAAAAGTTTCACATCATTTTTAGGATCATACACATTGTTTAGATCACATGCACATTTTAGAATCTTTTCCAAATTTTGAACTTCTAGTTTTAAAAATAAATTTCATAAAACTTCTAAAAATTAGTTTTTTGAATATTTATTATTTTTCTAGATTCTTTTTATTTTTTAATTTAAATTTTAGATTATTCGAAAGTTACATTTTTTATATATATTATATTCTAATTTTTGAACCTTTAATGTTTTTTGTTTTTTAAAAAGTTTTCAAAAAATCTAAAAACATTCAATTTCTCGAATTTTTCTTATAATGATTTTTTAAAAAAAATCTAAAAAATTCATTTATTTGGAATTCCCTTTGAATTTTCTGGCTTAAGAGGGTTGATATAATACTAATATTAATAAGAACTATTGTAGCATAAGAGTAACTCAATTAAGTAGAACTCATAAGTTAGCGTTTTTGGGTTGGAGTAATTTGAGGATCGGTGACCTAGTAGGAAGTCATCATTTCATTGACCCCACCCCACCTCCCGATTACCACCCCATCCCATCTTCCGCGGACCTAATTAAACACCAACATTTCCCTCAATCTCCAACAACGCCCATGCTGCTTCTCCGGATGAAAAAGTGACGCCCCAAAAATCCAAGGTCAATTTGACTCCGTATAGGTCTCTGAAAGTGAAAAATACATAAGACAGCAGGGTGTCCGAACTGTTTCACACTTCCGCATATCGATTTATTAGCATGGATGCCACGTCATCATTGACGTGTGGCCACCAATTGTTAGATTTGTTATTAAGCAGCTTAAAATCCTATATATGGACCTCTCCCGCATATATAGTTTGTGTATTGTTCAAAATAAGTTTTTTAAAATTTCTAAATTTAATTTTAAAATATTTTCTATTTTCTAAATTCTTTTTATTTTTTAAATTTTAAATTTAGATTATTCAAAAGTTAGATTTTATATATATTCTTTTAAAAAATTGAAGCTTCAATGATTTTTCAGTTTTTTTAAATAGTTTAAAAAAATAAAACTTAGTCTTTCTCGAATTTTTCAAAAAAATGAATTTTAAATTTATTTTATTTTACAATTTTCTTGAATTTTTCAAAAAAATGGATCTTTTGAAATTTTTGAATTTCCATTTAATTTTCTGGCTTAAGCGGGCTGATATAATACTAATATTAATTAGAACTATAGTAGCATAAGGGTTGCTCAAGTACGTAGAACAAAGAAGTTAAGCGTGTTTGGGTTGGAGCAATTTGAGGATCGGTGACCTAGTTGCATCCATGTCTCTAACTTTAATTTGGCTTGGTTTCAAGAATATGAAGAGATATCGTTCATGTTTTATACTCCTTGAACGGAATCTTTTATGTGGACTAGTGGAATCTATCCCACCTTCTGTCAACCCGACACACCCACTTTCTAGAAGTTCACTCAAGTTTTTAGGATGTTCACATTATTTTTTTGAAATTTCTCTTCATTTTTGGGAAGATCACTTCACTGTTTTGGAAGCTCACTTCATTTTTTCAGAAGTTCACTCCATTTTATGAAATTTCTATCCATATTTTCGAAGTTCACTATATTTTTTCTTGGAAATTCACTTTTTTTTATGTTCACTTATTATTTTTGGAAGTTCACTTCATTTTTTGGAAGTTCACTCATTTGTTTGGGAAGTTCACTTCTTTTTTTCAAATTTCACTACAATTTTGGAAGTTCACTATTTTTTTGGAAGTTCACCTTTTTTTCAAAAGTTTCACATCATTTTTAGGATCACACACATTGTTTAGATCACACACACATTGTAGAATATTTTCCAAATTTTGAACTTCTAGTTTTAAAAATAAGTTTCATAAGATTTCTAAAAAATAGTTTTTTGAATATTTCATTTTTCTAGATTCTTTATATTTTTGAATTTTAAAATTTTAGATTATTCGAAAGTTACATTTATATATATATATTATTTTATAATTTTTCAACCTTTAATGTTTTTTGTTTTTTAAAATAGCTTTTAAAAAACCATAAAAATATACAATTTCTCGAATTTTAAAAAATGATTTTCTTTACATTTTTCTAAAAAAAATATAAATTTTTTTTTTATTTTTTTATTTTTGAATTTCCATTGGATTTTCTGGCTTAAGAGGGTTGATATAATACTAATATTAATAAGAACTATAGTAGCATAAGAGTAGCTCAGTTAAGTAGAACTTAGAAGTTAAGCGTGTTTGGGTTGGACTATTTTGAGGATCGGTGACCTAGTGGGAAGTCATCATTTTATTGACCCCACCCCACCTCCCGATTACCACACCATCCCATCTCCCGCGGACCTAATTAAACACCCACATTTCCCTCAATCTCCAACACCACCCACCACACCCATCGACCCCACCCTGCCCCATGCATCCCACCTTCACCTACCACCTCACCTCCCATAGTGTCGTACAACGTGTACCCTATCCATCATATTTTTCCGAAGTTCACTTCATTTTTTGGAAGATCAATTCTTTTCTTCAGAATTTCACTTCATTTTTTGGGAAGTTCATATATATTATTATTTTCTTAAGTCCACTTCATACTTTAGGAAGATCAATATTCTTTGAGAAGTTCACTTCATTTTCTTGGAAGTTCGATCATTTCATTTTTCGGAAGTTCTGTTCGTTTTTTCGGAATTTCACTTCATATTTTTGGAAGATCTATTTTTTGGGAAGTTCACTTAATTTTCTTAGAAGTTCATTTCCTTTTTCGGAAGTTCACTTCATTTTATGGAAGTTCACTTAATTCTTTTTCTGGGAAGCTTGCTTCATTTTCTTGGAAGTTCACTTCATTTTATGGAATTTCACTTCATTTTATGGAAGTTAACTACAGTTTTTGGGAAGTTCACTTCATTTTTTGGAAGAATACATAAACCGTTGGGGATTTCATGCAATGTCATGCCCCACACTGCAATCCGGCCCACATGAATTCATACAAACCAAAGTTTGTTTGACTCCACCACATGAAATAGAGGTATATACATACTAGGTGAATGCTTGTGCGTTGCTACGGGTTCTCGAGTTTCTTCTGGGTGCATCAGTATATATGCCACCAATTTAACAACAGCAAGATCGATCGTAGAGAAGTTCATGTGTTCCTATGTGAGAAAATAATATTTTAAGTTGCATGTGATCTAAAGGTTCCTTTGTTGAATTGAAGAATAGACACACATGTCTCATCTCTTGCTCCATCATATGATCTTCCAGTTCCATCTTAAACATATGAGTAGGGATTTCTTGCTCGAGTTCTAGTGATCCATTTATTTTAAACAATTTAAAAATCGACTTTATAAGTTCTTCAACATTATATTAAAAAAATCTAGAAGTACCCAATGGTGTTCCCTACAAACTTCTAAAATGAAAAGTTAAAATAATTTCTGTTTCAAGATGCACAAAAATGTAAAGGGTATGAATCTAAGTACAGTGAACGCTTATTTTCAAACTTTGAACTTTATTGGATTTTTCATTTTTTATGTGGCCTACAATATAAAGAATTTCAATTTTACATGCTCGCATGATATATCATCGATTATACATCTAGATTCTTTTGAAACCTATAGATAGACTTTTGAAGTTTCTAAATAAAGGTAGCCGGAGCCAAAGTGATTTTCGGAAAACTTATCACGACAGAAGATTATGATTGGAAGAAATTGGAACGGGATCGACCAAAAATTTCAGTATCAGCATAGTCGGGGGCGCCGTCCCATGGGCTTCCGGAGTAGTGTCGCTCATCCGTTTCACCTAGCATCGGATCACCACTATACCGTAGCCAGCGACAAGTTGTTGAGATAGCGCAATGCAGATTTTCCCCGGTGAAACTCGTTGGCCTTATACGGGTTGCCGAAGGATGTATCCATATTTTTGCATGGAGCATACATTGAAAATTCCCATTACATATGGTTGATGGTTTGGTTATGCACGCTCATTAGCTAGTTTGCCGCATAGCTTGAAGGTAGTGTCCTTGCCCATACTATCTGACAGTATCGTGCCGAGCTGTAGGTTTGTACATGTACGCCGATGAAGCGCATTAGCCTGATCAGCTATGCCTTTGGCATCCCGGCGGCCTGGCGTGATGAAGAGTGTATTGTGCGCTGGCATTATCTTTCTGTATCACAGTCTCCGGCGACCTCATGACCAGCATAGGCATTGACTTCACTGCCCAGGTTGTGCTGGCGAAATTGGCGCCGTGCTTCGACGGGTGTTGGCCTAGCTGCGGCCATCTTTAATTCGGCTAGATGACGAACTCTGATGATGCGACGATGGCAAGTGCTGCGGCGGACAGCTAGCCGAGGGTCGAACATGCCAGTAACGACTTGGATTGGACTTCTATTTCGACATATATGGACCTTTTTGAGTCCTGCCTATGTAATACGAGGCAAGTTATCAGACTCTTAATTTTTTTACACATCGCTCGGTTTTAGTATTGTTGCACCTTCACACATCGTAGTGTTCATCTTTTGTTAATACTTATTATGTTTTTCTCTAAATTATCGATCAAGTGGCTCATAATAGATCATCATAATATATCGGTAGAAAACATGTGTGTCTTGTTTTAAAAGTTCCTATATGTAGTTGTCGACGCTTAAATTTTCACACACATCATTTAAAATTAGTTGTTACTGCTTGCATTTTGTTTTTGAAATGGGGAAATATTTTTCCAGCTTCTGCATCCAAGGGATGCACACGGTTTTTTTTAATAGATTATTCGCAGAACCTTACAAGAAAAATACAAAAGATTAACCTCGAAGCCACCTCGTTAAACCTACAGTGGGATGAAGGAGGTGGCAATACACCAACTCACATCATCCAAAAAAACCAAATGTCTTCCCATGCCGCCCAATAGCAGGTGAGAAGCACATCCAGTCAAGCAGACTTTCAGCGCACGACAACGCACACGCCACAGAAGTTGCTACCGCCGTCTTCGTCGACTCCATCTTCAAGAGAGATCATCGCATTAATCTTGCAAGACCTGTCGTCGATGCTACCATGACGCCAAACGGCTCCACCATCCTGCACGCATACATCATCTCGCATCCGTCGTCGATACCCTGCAGCACCATGCCACCGAGACTCAGCGCCAACAATGTGGTAGATGAATATCACTCCACCAACATCCGCCAACATCCAGCAGCTGCTCTAAAAACGATGCCCCAAGAGGTAGAACGACGCAGGTAGCGCCGCCATCATTCGATCCGGGAGACCCAGATCTAGGGTTTTCCCCGGAACAACACGATTGGGTAGATGCAGGTTGCGACGGCAATGCCTTCAAGAAGGTAACGGCGCGTAACGTCGCCATCGCCCGCCATGACCATGGGTCGGAGCACAATTTTCACCGGCAGCCGCACATCTCCAACTCGCCGAGTGTAGTGACGAGACAAGCAAAGACGATGCCTTTGACAAGGTAACGACGCCAAGCGATGCCGCCATCGTCCGCCAAGCCCGAGAGCGAAGCACGGTTTTCACTGTCTGCCCCGTCACCCTAAGCTCGTCGTCGACTGAATCTTCACCGCTGGAGATCTGTGTGGGATCCCAAGATCCCCCCCACCCCAGATCCCAATGAGGCCGTCCACCTCCGGGGTGGAGGTCCCCGCCGCCATGCCCGGGGCCGCCGCCCCGGCTCCCATGTGATGTGGGCGGAGCAGCCCGTCGCGCGGAGGAGAAGGCGCAGCAAACCCCAAGGGCCAAGATCCGGCCACACCACCACCGCCGCCGCCTCGCCTTCCGGCCACCGAAGCCGCGCACCACCACCACCACAAGAGAGATCAGGAGCGTCGCCCCCACCCCCCATGGTCGCGACCAGCTGAAACCCCCGGCGCCGCCATGCCGCGAGGGCTTTGCCTGGCGACACCTCCGGCGACGGCGAGGGGAGGGAGGGGCTGGAGGGGGCCAGAGGGCCGGTGAGGAGGGGCGCGCCAAGCGATGCCGCCATCGTCCGCCACCCGGGGGGGGGGGGGTAGGTCGGGAGACCCTGTTGGTGCTGGCTCCACTTTTATCAGTGCTTGCATTATTTGGACGAGGGAATAGTTCTTTTTCATCTCTAGTCCTGAGACGATACACATGTGGCTTGCTACGGGGCTACAATAAGTATAGATGCGCCGATAAAATTTATTACTATCTGAAAGTATATGTACATTTCGCGTGGGAATACTGTTCTATTCTCTTAATTACTATCTGAAAATACTTTATATTCTCTTCATTATTGTTGGCAACAATCACCGTCTAGTTTGGTGTCAGGGTAGATTCAAAAAGTAATGACGGTAGCCGTGATGCTAGTTTTGGGCAAGTGTTTTGCTTGCCATGTCCGTGCCATACTGCTATGCTAGGAGTAGAAGGAGTTGTCTCCGAGTCAAATTAACATACGGGATCGTTTAGTCAGTTTATATGGTAGGGAACATCAGTACTTGTGTTTATTTACGAAGTGTTGTCTGAGTCAGTCATGCAATGCAATAGAAGTCCTAGTGTGCGATGTGGTGTCGTGCGCGAATTGGGACATGAGGAAATAACGGCCAAGTTGAGATGACCTACGAGTTAAAACGATTGGCCCGTGGGGTAATTTAGGCCCATACCGTTTGCCGCGCCAATTAAAAATCTAGTCCGTGACACCAGCCGGTCACCTATTGCAATTTAATAGTAAAGATGTGTTTTATATGCGTTGGATTTCCTATGCAATTTAGCATAATTGATTCATTTTAAAAAATACTAGTACGGAAATCAATCGTAGACATAAAAGAACCATACTAGAAAAACTTCCTACTCCCTCCGATTTATATTACTTGATGCTAAAATGGATGTATCTATAACTAAAATGTGTCTAGATACATCTATACTAGATACATCTATATTAGCGTCAAGTAATATGAATCAGAGTACTATAAGTTTTATCCTACAAATTTTCAATACAAATGCTTTTAATCAAAATGGTTGGTTTATGCAATTTCCTACGCAGGTGAGCAATGATAGCGCAAGCCTGTGCTGACAAAAGCTATAGGGACACCAGTCAACATCACCCAAAAAGGTGATGCATGTATCCCGCTTCACCCGAGCAGGTGAGGTGCCAGTAAATCTTTCCCTTCTTCTACGCGCCATCTCTGTCCAATCCTGACTTCCTGATGTATGTCAGAGGGCTACACTCTTGACCTACTGCAGAGCCCTGATACGTTGCAAACGTATCTATAATTTTTGATGCTCCATGCTTGTTTTACACCAATTGCTATATGTTTTGTTTACACTTCGTGGAAGTTTTATGCATTTTCCGGGACTAACCTATTGACTAGATGCCACAGTGCCAGTTCCATGTTTTCTGCTATTTTGTATTTCAGAACAGTTGTACAGGAAATATTCACGGAATTGGACGAAACAAAAATCCGAAGATCTTATTTTTCCGTAACAAAGACGGAGTCCATAGCAGAGACGAAGAGGGGCCACTATCGGGACAATTACCTGACAAGAATACGATCCTTCAGTTAGTGGACGGCTCAGATAGTTTCCGAAAAGATCCAACGGCCCACAGCTGTTGCTCTTTAAACTTGCTTTTTCCCGCGTTAAGATGATTAGCGAGTTGTAATGCATAATTTGTATGAACTAAGCGTGACCCTGTCCTAGTATATAAAGGGCAGGGGAGGGTGGATGGGAGGCACGCTATCAATATGAAACCCTATATTTTCCTGTTTATCTCCTTCCTCCCCTCGAGCGAGCGCCACCGGAGCGCCTTCCTTTCCTCTCGCCCTTATCTCAGCAAGTGATCTTCCGTGCTCCTGACAAGGTGGTATCAGAGCCCATGACTCTCGGACCACGAGCTCGCAATGGCGAAGCTCTCCTTCCCTCCCAACCCACCCTTAAACACCGCGTCGGCGGCGTCCTCCTCTACACCCATGGCTGACTGGTGATACGTCTCCGACGTATCGATAATTTCTTATGTTCCATGCCACATTATTGATGTTATCTACATGTTTTATGCACACTTTATGTCATATTCGTGCATTTTCTGGAACTAACCTATTAACAAGATGCCGAAGTGCCGCTGCTCGTTTTCTCGCTGTTTTTGGTTTCAGAAATCCTAGTAAGGAAATATTCTCGGAATTGGACGAAATCAAAGCCCAGGGGCCTATTTTTCCACAAAGCTTCCAGAAGTCCGAAGACGAGACGAAGAGGGGCCACGGGGTGGCCAAACCCTAGGGCGGCGCGGCCCCACCCCTGGCCGCGCCGGCCTATGGCGTGGGCCCCCGTGCCGCCTCTTGACTTGCCCTTCCGCCTACTTAAAGCCTCCGTGACGAAACCCCAGCACCGAGAGCCACGATACGGAAAACCTTCCGGAGACGCCGTCACCGCCGATCCCATCTCGGGGGATCCAGAGATCGCTCTCCGGCACCCTCGCCGGAGAGGGGAATCATCTCCCGGAGGACTCTACGCCGCCATGGTCGCCTCCGGTGTGATGTGTGAGTAGTCTACCCCTGGACTATGGGTCCATAGCAGTAGCTAGATGGTTGTCTTCTCCCCATTGTGCTATCATTGTCGGATCTTGTGAGCTGCCTAACATGATCAAGATCATCTATCTGTAATTCTATATGTTGCGTTTGTTGGGATCCGATGAATAGAGAATACTTGTTATGTTGATTATCAAAGTTATGCTTATGTGTTGTTTATGATCTTGCATACTCTCCGTTACTAGTAGATGCTCTGGCCAAGTAGATGCTTGTAACTCCAAGAGGGAGTACTTATGCTCGATAGTGGGTTCATGCCTGCATTGACACCGGGACAGAGGATGTGAAAGTTCTAAGGTTGTGTTGTGCTCGTTGCCACTAGGGATAAAACATTGATGCTATGTCTAAGGATGTAGTTGTTGATTACATTACGCACCATACTTAATGCAATTGTCTCGTTGCTTGCAACTTAATACCGGAGGGGGTTCGGATGATAACCCGAAGGTGGACTTTTTAGGCATAGATGCAGCTTGGATGGCGGTCTATGTACTTTGTCGTAATGCCCAATTAAATCTCACTATACTCATCATGATATGTATGTGCATTGTCATGCTCTCTTTATTTGTCAATTGCCCAACCGTAATTTGTTCACCCAACATGCTGTTCGTCTTATGGGAGAGACACCTCTAGTGAACTCGTGGACCCCGGTCCAATTCTCTTTACTCGAAATACAATCTCATCGCAATACTTGTTTTACTCGTTTTCTCTCGCAAACAATCATCTTCCACACAATACGGTTAATCCTTTGTTACAGCAAGCCGGTGAGATTGACAACCTCACCGTTTCGTTGGGGCAAAGTACTTTGGTTGTGTTGTGCAGGTTCCACGTTGGCGCCGAATCCCTGGTGTTGCGCCGCACTACATCTCGCCGCCATCAACCTTCAACGTGCTTCTTGACTCCTACTGGTCCGATTAAACCTTGGTTTCTTACCGAGGGAAACTTGCCGCTGTGCGCATCACACCTTCCTCTTGGGGTTCCCAACGGACGCGTGTCGAACGAAAGACAATACGTCAACCACGCGCATCAAGCAAATTTCTCGGCGCCGTTGCCGGGAGATCAAGACACGCCGCAAGGGGAGTCTCCACTTCTCAATCTCTTTACTTTGTTTTTGTCTTGCTTAGTTTTATTTACTACTTTGTTTGCTGCACTAAATCAAAAATACAAAAAAATTAGTTGCTAGTTTTACTTTATTTGCTATCTTGTTTGCTATATCAAAAACACAAAAAAATTAGTTTACTTGCATTTACTTTATCTAGTTTGCTTTATTTACTGTTGCTAAAATGGCCAACGCTGAAAATACTAAGTTGTGTGACTTCACAACCACAAATAATAATGATTTCTTATGCACACCTATTGCTCCACCTGCTACTACAGCAGAATTCTTTGAAATTAAACCCGCTTTATCGAATCTTGTTATGAAAGATCAATTTTCCGGAATTAGTTCGATGATGCTGCTGCCCATCTTAATAATTTTGTTGAACTATGTGAAATGCAAAAATATAAAGATGTAGATGGTGATATTATTAAACTAAAATTGTTCCCTTTCTCATTAAGAGGAAGAGCTAAAGATTGGTTGCTATCTCTCGCCTAAGAATAGTATTGATTCATGGACTAAATGCAAGGATGCTTTTATTGGTAGATATTATCCCCCTGCTAAAATTATATCTTTGAGGAGTAGCATAATGAATTTCAAACAATTAGATACTGAACATGTTGCTCAAGCTTGGGAAAGAATGAAATCTCTCGGTTAAAAATTGCCCAACCCATGGACTCGACTACTTGGATGATCATCCAAACCTTCTATGCAGGACTAAATTTTTCTTCACGGAATTTATTGGATTCAGCTGCTGGAGGTACCTTTATGTCCATCACTCTTGGTGAAGCAACAAGGCTTCTTGATAATATGATGATCAACTACTCTGAATGGCACACGGAAAGAGCTCCACAAGGTAAGAAGGTAAATTCTGTTGAAGAATCCTCTTCCTTGAATGATAAGGTTGATGCTATTATGTCTATGCTTGTGAATGATAGGACTAATATTGATCCTAATAATGTTCCGTTAGCTTCATTGGTTGCACAAGAAGAACATGTTGATGTAAACTTCATTAAAAATAATAATTTCAACAACAATGCTTACCGAACAATTCTAGTAACAACTATAGGCCATATCCTTATAATAATGGCAACGGCTATGGTAATTCTTATGGAAATTCTTACAACAATAATAGGAATTCACCCCCTGGACTTGAAGCCATGCTTAAAGAATTTATTAGTACACAAACCGCTTTTAACAACTCGTTGAAGAAAAGCTTGGGAAAATTGATATACTTGCTTCTAAAGTCGATAGTCTTGCTGCTGATGTTGATCTTTTGAAATCAAAAATTTTGCCTAATGAGAATTATCATAATAAAATTGTTACTACAGCAAATGCCATTCAAGTTAGAATTAATGAGAATATAAGATTAATGGCTGAACTGCGTGCTAGGTGGGATAGAGAAGAAAATGAAAAACTAGCTAAAGAGAAGAATATAGCTAAAGTTTGGACTATTACCACCACTAGTAATGCTAATGCTACACATGTTGCTGCACCTCCTACTCATACTAATAAAAGAATTGGTGTTAGCAATGTTTCCACTTCTAATGCAAAGCGCGAAAACTGCCTCGAAATCGCTAAAACTGCTGAAACCGCATGTGATAAAGCTGCTGAAATTTTTTCCAATATTGGGGATGATGATCCCATTGCTTTAGATTATAATGGTTTGAATTTTGATGATTGCCACATCTCTGAAGTTATAAAGTTCTTGCAAAAACTTGCTAAAAGTCCTAATGCTAGTGCTATAAATTTGGCTTTCACGCATCATATTACAAATGCTCTCATAAAAGCTAGAGAAGAGAAACTAGAGCGCGAAGCCTCTATTCCTAAAAAGCTAGAGGATGGTTGGGAGCCCATCATTAAGATGAAGGTTAAAGATTTTGATTGTAATGCTTTATGTGATCTTGGTGCAAGTATTTCTGTTATGCCTAAGAAAATTTATAATATGCTTGACTTGCCACCGCTGAAAAATTGTTATTTGGATGTTAATCTTGCTGATCATTCTACAAAGAAACCTTTGGGTAAAGTTGATAATGTTCGCATTACCGTTAACAATAATCTTGTTCCCATTGATTTTGTTGTCTTGGATATTGAATGCAATGCATCTTGTCCCATTATATTGGGAAGACCTTTTCTTCGAACTCGTTGGTGCTATTATTGATATGAGGGAAGGTAATATAAAATATCAATTTCCTCTCAAGAAAGGTATGGAACACTTCCCTAGAAAGAGAATAAAGGTACCTTATGATTCTATTATTAGAACAAATTATGATGTTGATGCTTCATCTCTCGATGTTACTTGATACACACTTTCTGCGCCTAGCCGAAAGGCGTTAAAGAAAAGCGCTTATGGGAGACAACCCATGTTTTTACCTACAGTACTTTGTTTTTATTTTGTGTCTTGGAAGTTGTTTACTACTGTAGCAACCTCTCCTTATCTTAGTTTTGTGTTTTGTTGTGCCAAGTTAAGCCGTTGATAGAAAAGTAAGTACTAGATTTGGATTACTGCGCAGTTCCAGATTTCTTTGCTGTCACGAATCTGGGTCCACCTCCCTGTAGGTAGCTCAGAAAATTATGCCAATTTACGTGCATGATCCTCAGATATGTACGCAACTTTCATTCAATTTGAGCATTTTCATTTGAGCAAGTCTGGTGCCATTTTAAAATTCGTCAATACGAACTGTTCTGTTTTGACAGATTCTGCCTTTTATTTCGCATTGCCTCTTTCGCTATGTTGGATGAATTTCTTTGATCCACTAATGTCCAGTAGCATTATGCAATGTCCAGAAGTGTTAAGAATGATTGTGTCACCTCTGAATATGTCAATTTATATTGTGCACTAACCCTCTAATGAGTTGTTTCGAGTTTGGTGTGGAGGAAGTTTTCAAGGATCAAGAGAGGAGTATGATGCAACATGATCAAGGAGAGTGAAAGCTCTAAGCTTGGGGATGCACCCGGTGGTTCACCCCTGCATATATCAAGAAGACTCAAGCGTCTAAGCTTGGGGATGCCCAAGGCATCCCCTTCTTCATCGACAACATTATCAGGTTCCTCCCCGAAACTATATTTTTATTCCATCACATCTTATGTGCTTTTTCTTGGAGCGTCGGTTTGTTTTTGTTTTTTGTTTTGTTTGAATAAAATGGATCCTAGCATTCACTTTATGGGAGAGATACACGCTCCGCTGTAGCATATGGACAAGTATGTCCTTGGTTTCTACTCATAGTATTCATGGCGAAGTTTCTCCTTCGTTAAATTGTTATATGGTTGGAATTGGAAAATGATACATGTAGTAATTGCTATAAATGTCTTGGGTAATGTGATACTTGGCAATTGTTGTGCTCATGTTTAAGCTCTTGCATCATATGCTTTGCACCCATTAATGAAGAAATACATAGAGCATGCTAAAATTTGGTTTGCATATTTGGTTTCTCTAAGGTCTAGATAATTTCTAGTATTGAGTTTGAACAACAAGGAAGACGGTGTAGAGTCTTATAATGTTTTCAATATGTCTTTTATGTGAGTTTTGCTGCACCGGTTCATCCTTGTGTTTGTTTCAAATAAGCCTTGCTAGCCTAAACCTTGTATCGAGAGGGAATACTTCTCATGCATCCAAAATACTTGAGCCAACCACTATGCCATTTGTGTCCACCATACCTACCTATACTACATGGTATTTTCCCGCCATTCCAAAGTAAATTGCTTGAGTGCTACCTTTAAAATTCCATCATTCACCTTTGCAATATATAGCTCATGGGACAAATAGCTTAAAAACTATTGTGGTATTGAATATGTAATTATGCACTTTATCTCTTATTAAGTTGCTTGTTGTGCGATAACCATGTTCACTCGGGGAACGCCATCAACTCATTGTTGAATTTCATGTGAGTTGCTATGCATGTTCGTCTTGTCCGAAGTAAGGGCGATCTACACCGAGTTGAATGGTTTGAGCATGCATATTGTGAGAGAAGAACATTGGGCCGCTAACTAAAGCCATGATCCATGGTGGAAGTTTCAGTTTTGGACAAACATCCTCAAATCTCTAATGAGAAAAGAATTAATTGTTGTTAAATGCTTAAAGCATTAAAAGAGGAGTCCATTATCTCGTTGTCTATGTTGTCCCGGTATGGATGTCTAAGTTGAGAATAATCAAAAGCGAGAAATCCAAATGCGAGCTTTCTCCTTAGACCTTTGTACAAGCGGCATAGAGGTACCCTTTGTGAAACTTGGTTAAAGCATATGTATTGCGGTGATAATCCAGGTAGTCCAAGCTAATTAGGACAAGGTGCGGGCACTATTGGTACACTATGCATGAGGCTTGCAACTTATAAGATATAATTTACATGATGCATATGCTTTATTACTACCGTTGACAAAATTGTTTCATGTTTTCAAAATCAAAGCTCTAGCACAAATATAGCAATCGATGCTTTTCCTCTATGAGGACCATTCTTTTACTTTCAATGTTGAGTCAGTTCACCTATTTCTATCCACCTCAAGAAGCAAACACTTGTGTGAACTGTGCATTGATTCCTACATACTTGCTTATTGCACTTATTATATTACTCTATGTTGACAATATCCATGAGATATACATGTTACAAGTTGAAAGCAACCGCTGAAACTTAATCTTCTTTTGTGTTGCTTCAATACCTTTACTTTGAATTATTGCTTTATGAGTTAACTCTTATGCAAGACTTATTGATGCTTGTCTTGAAGTGCTATTCATGAAAAGTCTTTGCTTTATGATTCACTTGTTTACTCATGTCATACACATTGTTTTGATCGCTGCATTCACTACATATGCTTTACAAATAGTATGATCAAGATTATGATGGCATGTCACTCCGAAATTATCTGTGTTATCGTTTTACCCGCTCGGGACGAGCAGAACTAAGCTTGGGGATGCTGATACGTCTCCGACGTATCGATAATTTCTTATGTTCCATGCCACATTATTGATGTTATCTACATGTTTTATGCACACTTTATGTCATATTCGTGCATTTTCTCGGAACTAACCTATTAACAAGATGCCGAAGTGCCGCTTGTCGTTTTCACTGTTTTTGGTTTCAGTAAATCCTAGTAAGGAAATATTCTCGGAATTGGACGAAATCAAAGCCCAGGGGCCTATTTTTCCACGAAGCTTCCGAAGTCCGAAGACGAGACGAAGAGGGGCCACGGGGTGGCCAAACCCTAGGGCGGCGCGGCCCCACCCCGGCCGCGCCGGCCTATGGTGTGGGCCCCCGTGCCGCCTCTTGACTTGCCCTTCCGCCTACTTAAAGCCTCCGTGACGAAACCCCCAGCACCGAGAGCCACGATACGGAAAACCTTCCGGAGACGCCGTCGCCGCCGATCCCATCTCGGGGATCCAGGAGATCGCCTCCGGCACCCTGCCGGAGAGGGGAATCATCTCCCGGAGGACTCTACGCCGCCATGGTCGCCTCCGGTGTGATGTGTGAGTAGTCTACCCCTGGACTATGGGTCCATAGCAGTAGCTAGATGGTTGTCTTCTCCCCATTGTGCTATCATTGTCGGATCTTGTGAGCTGCCTAACATGATCAAGATCATCTATCCGTAATTCTATATGTTGCGTTTGTTGGGATCCGATGAATAGAGAATACTTGTTATGTTGATTATCAAAGTTATGCTTATGTGTTGTTTATGATCTTGCATGCTCTCCGTTACTAGTAGATGCTCTGGCCAAGTAGATGCTTGTAACTCCAAGAGGGAGTACTTATGCTCGATAGTGGGTTCATGCCCGCATTGACACCTGGGACAAGTGACGAAAAGTTCTAAGGTTGTGTTGTGTCGTTGCCACTAGGGATAAAACATTGATGCTATGTCTAAGGATGTAGTTGTTGATTACATTACGCACCATACTTAATGCAATTGTCTGTTGCTTGCAACTTAATACTCGGAGGGGGTTCGGATGATAACCTCGAAGGTGGACTTTTTAGGCATAGATGCGATTGGATGGCGGTCTATGTACTTTGTCGTAATGCCCAATTAAATCTCACTATACTCATCATGATATGTATGTGCATTGTCATGCTCTCTTTATTTGTCAATTGCCCAACTGTAATTTGTTCACCCAACATGCTGTTCGTCTTATGGGAGAGACACCTCTAGTGAACCGTGGACCCCGGTCCAATTCTCTTTACTCGAAATACAATCTATCGCAATACTTGTTTTACTGTTTTCTCTGCAAACAATCATCTTCCACACAATACGGTTAATCCTTTGTTACAGCAAGCCGGTGAGATTGACAACCTCACCTGTTTCGTTGGGGCAAAGTACTTTGGTTGTGTTGTGCAGGTTCCACGTTGGCGCCGGAATCCCCGGTGTTGCGCCGCACTACATCTCGCCGCCATCAACCTTCAACGTGCTTCTTGACTCCTACTGGTCCGATTAAACCTTGGTTTCTTACTCGAGGGAAACTTGCCGCTATGCGCATCACACCTTCCTCTTGGGGTTCCCAACGGACGCGTGTCGAACGAAAAGACAATACGTCAACCACGCGCATCAACCGGCCCAGATCCAGAACCTCCTCGAGATCCCGCAATTCGTCGCGAGACAAAAGCAACGACGATGCACCTATCATCGGATCGGCGTCTACTACGGATGCTGAGCTCGCGGCGCTCCGAGCACAGCAGCGGCAAGAATGCGACGCGCGATCTGTGGGACGGCGCCTCCGCAACTACCAAGCGGAATCTACTGCCTCCATCAACTTGCTCACGAACCAGATGGGGAACATGGTGGCGCTGATGAAGAGGATGCAGACCAGCATCGACCGGCTCTCGCAGCCGTAAGGTACGACCCAACCTCGATACGAGCCAAGCTCCAACCTTTGTGACGCCTCCACCACGCACAAGCTCGCACCTTTCACCCATTCCCGAGGTATCCAAGCCACAAGCCACACCACCAACACCAAATCCACCTCCTTTCCCGCCCAACCTAGGACGGCTAACACCGGCTCAGCTGCCGCTTCCACCGGGCACGCAGGATGCTCGACAGAAAGCCGTGAGCACGGAGAGCGAACCCATCGTGTCCACCTCCGTGGCATCGTCCTCGCGGCCGATCCAGGTGCAGCGCACAAACCCCACCACCCAAACCCACTACTGCCAGCCTGTGCCCACCACACAACACCCTACACCCCCACTACACCCCACCACCGCCCAAAGCCAGCAAATTTCCAGCCACGGCACCCAGACACAGCCACCATATAGCCAACCACCACAACAAGCCATGCCATATACCCACAGTCATCCAACAAACAAAACTTTCCCGCAAAACCGTTTCTAGCCGCAGCAAAACAATAGCGACTTGCACCTACGTACACTCCATGTGGAATTGCCAATCTTCACAGGAGAGGCACCAAGAGCTTAGTTACTGGAGTGTAAAGACGTGTTCAATCTGGTGGAAATACCTCTTGCCAACAGAGTCAAATGGTGATTGGCACACATCAGAGGACATGCCAAAACCTGGATCTGCAGTTATGAGTTACACTTGCAGACAATGACATGGCAAGAACTCAGCCAAGTACTGATTGATCGCTTCCCTGACACAATAGCAAGCGATCCAATGGATCATCTTCAATTGGTCAAACAAAACACCACGGTCAATGCATACATCGATCACTATGAGCAATGGAGGACACAAATGAAAAGGGAGCGCAGCTATTTACCCCAAGATTTCTTCGTGGATAGATTTACCAGTGGGCTCAAGGATAGCATAAAGCACTTGGTGCAATGTCAGAAACCTGAAACTCCATTATCATCATATTGGTATGCAAGGAAGTATGAGCAGGCTTACTTACTGTATGTGAAGAAGCAAACTCCAGCTGCAGTGGTGCCTCGACCATTCCCTCAGCAACAAAATCAGTGGCTACCAATCCATAGGGACAACAGAAACAGGGCACCTAACAATAACAGGGGTCCTCGATTGTGCTGGTACTGCAATGATTTTTTTTCCTTGGCCACAGATGCCCATAGATGCAGAGAACACTCAACATGATTGCTCTTCAAGGTTATGAAGAAGAAGAAGAGCAGGAACAACCAGCTCCTTTGTTGATTGATCCACCACCACCAACCATACAACAAGTGCTAGTGAGACCTGAGCACATTCATGAGGACTGATGTCTACGTGTGCTTCTATTCTTGTAGACAGTGTTGGGCCTCCAAGAGCAGAGGTTTGTAGAACAGCAGCAAGTTTCCCTTAAGTGAATCACCCAAGGTTTATCGAACTCGGGGAGGTAGAGGTCAAAGATATTCCTCTCAAGCAACCCTGCAATTAAGATACAAGAAGTCTCTTGTGTCCCCAACACACCCAATACACTTGTCAGATGTATAGGTGCACTAGTTCGGCGAAGAGATATTAAAACGCAGGTGATATAGATGGTGGTAGATGGTAATTGCGATATGAAGTAAATATTGCAGCAAGTAAACATGCGAGTAGAACAAGTAAGTAAGCGGTGTTTGCAGTATTGGAAACAAGGCCTAGGGATCCTACTTTCACTAGTGGACACTCTCAACATTGCAATCATAATTGAATATAAATATAAGTACTTCATTATGCTATTCCGAATTACTCTCCGAGCGGATAACGAACACTAATTAAACGTGTAGGGCTGCAAAGCAAACCTTAAAGATGTATTCCCAAGTACTAATGAACACCCCACGCTGTCACTTTGAGCATTCATAGGAGGTACTAACACACCACAATTTCATAGAGACATCCAACTCAAATCATAACCCGAGTGAACAAGTATTCTGTGAAATATAGCCTAAGAGACCCACACGGTGCACACACTGTCACCTTTACACACGTGGGACAAGGAGTCTCCGGAGATCACATAAGTAAAATCCACTTGAATAACATAAGACATGTAGATTGCAAAGCTCACGATCACATAGATGAACACATAAGTACTACTCTCAAACACTCTCTTGTTGGATGACAAACACCATTCATTGTGTAGGGCTACAAGAGCTCCCTCAAGCCGGAGTAAACAAGCTCCACAACATACGGAGTTCATATTTAAGTAACCTCTAGAGCATAATAGACAAGAGTAACATCTACACATTCATATAGATCACATCATGGGAGAGAGAGATGAACCACATAGCTACCGGTAAAGCCCTCAGCCTCGAAGGAGAACTACTCCCTCCTCATCATAGGAGACAGCAGCGGCGATGAAGATGGCGGTGGTGTCGATGGAGATGGCTTCCGGGGCACTTCCCCGTCCCGGCGGCGTGCGGAACGGAGACTTATGTCCCCCGAACTTGACTTCGCGATGGCGGC
>NC_061510.1:183261948-183376248 GCF_022539505.1 Lolium rigidum | reverse complement strand
CGTTTAGTCAGTTTATATGGTAGGGAACATCAGTACTTGTGTTTATTTACGAAGTGTTGTCTGAGTCAGTCATGCAATGCAATAGAAGTCCTAGTGTGCGATGTGGTGTCGTGCGCGAATTGGGACATGAGGAAATAACGGCCAAGTTGAGATGACCTACGAGTTAAAACGATTGGCCCGTGGGGTAATTTAGGCCCATACCGTTGCCTGCGCCAATTAAAAATCTAGTCCGTGACACCAGCCGGTCACCTATTGCATTTAATAGTAAAGATGTGTTTTATATGCGTTGGATTTCCTATCTGCAATTTAGCATAATTGATTCATTTTAAAAAATACTCGTATGAAATCAATCGTAGACATAAAAGAACCATACTAGAAAAACTTCCTACTCCCTCCGATTTATATTACTTGATGCTAAAACGGATGTATACTATAACTAAAATGTGTCTAGATACATGCTATCATACTAGATACATCTATATTAGCGTCAAGCAATATGAATCAGAATACTATAAGTTTTATCCTACAAATTTTCAATACAAATGCTTTTAATCAAAATGGTTGGTTTATGCAATTTCCTACGTAGGTGAGCAATGATAGCGCAAGCCTGTGCTGACAAAAGCTATAGGGACACCAATCAACATCACCCAAAAGGTGATGCATGTATCCCGTTCACCCGAGCAGGTGAGGTGCCAGTAAATCTTTCCCCTTCTTCTACGCGCCATCTCTGTCCAATCCTCGACTTCCCGATGTGTCGAGAGGCTACACTCTTGACCTCATCTGCAGAGCCCGATACGTTGCAAACGTATCTATAATTTTTGATGCTCCATGCTTGTTTTACACCAATTGCTATATTGTTTTGTTTACACTTCGTGGAAGTTTTATGCATTTTCCGGGACTAACCTATTGACTAGATGCCACGAGTGCAGTCCATGTTTTCTGCTATTTTGTATTTCGTAGCATGCTTGTACAGGAAATATTCACGGAATTGGACGAAACAAAAATCCGAAGATCTTATTTTTCCGTAACAAAGACGGAGTCCATAGCAAGAGACGAAGAGGGGCCACTATCGGGACAATTACTCGACAAGAATACGATCCTTCAGATAGCGGACGGCTCAGATAGTTTCCGACAAGATCCAACGGCCCACAGCTGTTGCTCTTTAAACTTGCTTTTTCCCGCGTTAAGATGATTAGCGAGTTGTAATGCATAATTTGTATGAACTAAGCGTGACCCTGTCCTAGTATATAAAGGGCAGGGGAGGGTGGATGGGAGGCACGCTATCAATATGAAACCCTATATTTTCCTGTTTATCTCCTTCCTCCTCCTCGAGCGAGCGCCACCGGAGCGCCTTCCTTTCCTCTCGCCCTTATCTCAGCAAGTGATCTTCCGTGCTCCCGACAAGGTGGTATCGAGCCCATGACTCTCGGACCACGAGCTCGCAATGGCGAAGCTCTCCTTCCCTCCCAACCCACCCTTAAACACCGCGTCGGCGGCGTCCTCCTCTACACCCATGGCTGACTGGTGATACGTCTCCGACGTATCGATAATTTCTTATGTTCCATGCCACATTATTGATGTTATCTACATGTTTTATGCACACTTTATGTCATATTCGTGCATTTTCTGGAACTAACCTATTAACAAGATGCCGAAGTGCCGATTCTTGTTTTCTGCTGTTTTTGGTTTCAGAAATCCTAGTAAGGAAATATTCTCGGAATTGGACGAAATCAAAGCCCGGGGGCCTATTTTTCCACGAAGCTTCCGGAAGTCCGAAGGCGAGACGAAGAGGGGCCACGGGGTGGCCAAACCCTAGGGCGGCGCGGCCCCACCCCGGCCGCGCCGGCCTATGGTGTGGGCCCCCGTGCCGCCTCTTGACTTGCCCTTCCGCCTACTTAAAGCCTCCGTGACGAAACCCCCGGTACCGAGAGCCACGATACGGAAAACCTTCCGGAGACGCCGTCGCCGCCGATCCCATCTCGGGGGATCCGAGGAGATCGCCTCCGGCACCCTGCCGGAGAGGGGAATCATCTCCCGGAGGACTCTACGCCGCCATGGTCGCCTCCGGTGTGATGTGTGAGTAGTCTACCCCTGGACTATGGGTCCATAGCGGTAGCTAGATGGTTGTCTTCTCCCCATTGTGCTATCATTGTCGGATCTTGTGAGCTGCCTAACATGATCAAGATCATCTATACTGTAATTCTATATGTTGCGTTTGTTGGGATCCGATGAATAGAGAATACTTGTTATGTTGATTATCAAAGTTATGCTTATGTGTTGTTTATGATCTTGCATGCTCTCCGTTACTAGTAGATGCTCGGCCAAGTAGATGCTTGTAACTCCAAGAGGGAGTACTTATGCTCGATAGTGGGTTCATGCTGCATTGACACATGGGACGAGTGACGAGAAAGTTCTAAGGTTGTGTTGTGCTTGTTGCCACTAGGGATAAAACATTGATGCTATGTCTAAGGATGTAGTTGTTGATTACATTACGCACCATACTTAATGCAATTGTCTGTTGCTTGCAACTTAATGCTGGAGGGGTTCGGATGATAACTCTGAAGGTGGACTTTTTAGGCATAGATGCGGTTGGATGGCGGTCTATGTACTTTGTCGTAATGCCCAATTAAATCTCACTATACTCATCATGATATGTATGTGCATTGTCATGCTCTCTTTATTTGTCAATTGCCCAAGCTGTAATTTGTTCACCCAACATGCTTGTTCGTCTTATGGGAGAGACACCTCTAGTGAGCTGTGGACCCCGGTCCAATTCTCTTTACTGAAATACAATCTACTTGCAATACTTGTTTCTACTGTTTTCTCTGCAAACAATCATCTTCCACACAATACGGTTAATCCTTTGTTACAGCAAGCCGGTGAGATTGACAACCTCACTTGTTTCGTTGGGGCAAAGTACTTTGGTTGTGTTGTGCGGGTTCCACGTTGGCGCCGGAATCCCTGGTGTTGCGCCGCACTACATCTCGCCGCCATCAACCTTCAACGTGCTTCTTGACTCCTACTGGTCCGATTAAACCTTGGTTTCTTGCGAGGGAAACTTGCCGCTGTGCGCATCACACCTTCCTCTTGGGGTTCCCAACGGACGCGTGTCGAACGAAAAGACAATACGTCAACCACGCGCATCAAGCAAATTTTTGGCGCCGTTGCCGGGGAGATCAAGACACGCTGCAAGGGGAGTCTCCACTTCTCAATCTCTTTACTTTGTTTTTGTCTTGCTTAGTTTTATTTACTACTTTGTTTGCTGCACTAAATCAAAATACAAAAAAATTAGTTGCTAGTTTTACTTTATTTGCTATCTTGTTTGCTATATCAAAAACACAAAAAAATTAGTTTACTTGCATTTACTTTATCTAGTTTGCTTTATTTACTGTTGCTAAAATGGCCAACGCTGAAAATACTAAGTTGTGTGACTTCACAACCACAAATAATAATGATTTCTTATGCACACCTATTGCTCCACCTGCTACTACAGCAGAATTCTTTGAAATTAAACCTGCTTTCTTGAATCTTGTTATGAAAGATCAATTTTACGGAATTAGTTACGATGATGCTTGCTGCCCATCTTAATAATTTTGTTGAACTATGTGAAATGCAAAAATATAAAGATGTAGATGGTGATATTATTAAACTAAAATTGTTCCCTTTCTCATTAAGAGGAAGAGCTAAAGATTGGTTGCTATCTCTGCCTAAGAATAGTATTGATTCATGGACTAAATGCAAGGATGCTTTTATTGGTAGATATTATCCCCACTGCTAAAATTATATCTTTGAGGAGTAGCATAATGAATTTCAAACAATTAGATACTGAACATGTTGCTCAAGCTTGGGAAAGAATGAAATCTACTGGTTAAAAATTGCCCAACCCATGGACTGACTACTTGGATGATCATCCAAACCTTCTATGCGGGACTAAATTTTTCTTCACGGAATTTATTGGATTCAGCTGCTGGAGGTACCTTTATGTCCATCACTCTTGGTGAAGCAACAAGGCTTCTTGATAATATGATGATCAACTACTACGAATGGCACACGGAAAGAGCTCCACAAGGTAAGAAGGTAAATTCAGTTGAAGAATCCTCTTCCTTGAATGATAAGGTTGATGCTATTATGTCTATGCTTGTGAATGATAGGACTAATATTGATCCTAATAATGTTCCGTTAGCTTCATTGGTTGCACAAGAAGAACATGTTGATGTAAACTTCATTAAAAATAATAATTTCAACAACAATGCTTACCGGAACAATTCTAGTAACAACTATAGGCCATATCCTTATAATAATGGCAACGGCTATGGTAATTCTTATGGAAATTCTTACAACAATAATAGGAATTCACCCCCTGGACTTGAAGCCATGCTTAAAGAATTTATTAGTACACAAACTGCTTTTAACAAATCTGTTGAAGAAAAGCTTGGGAAAATTGATATACTTGCTTCTAAAGTCGATAGTCTTGTCTGCTGATGTTGATCTTTTGAAATCAAAAGTTTTGCCTAATGAGAATTATCATAATAAAATTGTTACTACAGCAAATGCCATTCAAGTTAGAATTAATGAGAATATAAGATTAATGGCTGAACTGCGTGCTAGGTGGGATAGAGAAGAAAATGAAAAACTAGCTAAAGAGAAGAATATAGCTAAAGTTTGGACTATTACCACCACTAGTAATGCTAATGCTACACATGTTGCTGCACCTCCTACTCATACTAATAAAAGAATTGGTGTTAGCAATGTTTCCACTTCTAATGCAAAGCGCGAAAAGCTGCTGAAGCTGCTAAAGCTGCTGAAACTGCATGTGATAAAGCTGCTGAAATTTTTTCCAACATTGGGGATGATGATCCCATTGCTTTAGATTATAATGGTTTGAATTTTGATGATTGCCACATCTCTGAAGTTATAAAGTTCTTGCAAAAACTTGCTAAAAGTCCTAATGCTAGTGCTATAAATTTGGCTTTCACGCATCATATTACAAATGCTCTCATAAAAGCTAGAGAAGAGAAACTAGAGCGCGAAGCCTCTATTCCTAAAAAGCTAGAGGATGGTTGGGAGCCCATCATTAAGATGAAGGTTAAAGATTTTGATTGTAATGCTTTATGTGATCTTGGTGCAAGTATTTACTGTTATGCCTAAGAAAATTTATAATATGCTTGACTTGCCACCGCTGAAAAATTGTTATTTGGATGTTAATCTTGCTGATCATTCTACAAAGAAACCTTTGGGTAAAGTTGATAATGTTCGCATTACCGTTAACAATAATCTTGTTCCCGTTGATTTTGTTGTCTTGGATATTGAATGCAATGCATCTTGTCCCATTATATTGGGAAGACCTTTTCTTCGAATTGTTGGTGCTATTATTGATATGAGGGAAGGTAATATAAAATATCAATTTCCTCTCAAGAAAGGTATGGAACACTTCCCTAGAAAGAGAATAAAGGTACCTTATGATTCTATTATTAGAACAAATTATGATGTTGATGCTTCATCTCTCGATGTTACTTGATACACACTTTCGCGCCTAGGCTGAAGGCGTTAAAAAAAGCGCTTATGGGAGACAACCCATGTTTTTACCTACAGTACTTTGTTTTTATTTTGTGTCTTGGAAGTTGTTTACTACTGTAGCAACCTCTCCTTATCTTAGTTTTGTGTTTTGTTGTGCCAAGTTAAGCCGTTGATAGAAAAGTAAGTACTAGATTTGGATTACTGCGCAGTTCCAGATTTCTTTGCTGTCACGAATCTGGGTCCACCTCCCTGTAGGTAGCTCAGAAAATTATGCCAATTTACGTGCATGATCCTCAGATATGTACGCAACTTTCATTCAATTTGAGCATTTTCATTTGAGCAAGTCTGGTGCCATTTTAAAATTCGTCAATACGAACTGTTCTGTTTTGACAGATTCTGCCTTTTATTTCGCATTGCCTCTTTCGCTATGTTGGATGAATTTCTTTGATCCACTAATGTCCAGTAGCATTATGCAATGTCCAGAAGTGTTAAGAATGATTGTGTCACCTCTGAATATGTCAATTTATATTGTGCACTAACCCTCTAATGAGTTGTTTCGAGTTTGGTGTGGAGGAAGTTTTCAAGGATCAAGAGAGGAGTATGATGCAACATGATCAAGGAGAGTGAAAGCTCTAAGCTTGGGGATGCACCCGGTGGTTCACCCCTGCATATATCAAGAAGACTCAAGCGTCTAAGCTTGGGGATGCCCAAGGCATCCCCTTCTTCATCGACAACATTATCGGGTTCCTCCCTGAAACTATATTTTTATTCCATCACATCTTATGTGCTTTTTCTTGGAGCGTCGGTTTGTTTTTGTTTTTTGTTTTGTTTGAATAAAATGGATCCTAGCATTCACTTTATGGGAGAGATACACGCTCCGCTGTAGCATATGGACAAGTATGTCCTTGGTTTCTACTCATAGTATTCATGGCGAAGTTTCTCCTTCGTTAAATTGTTATATGGTTGGAATTGGAAAATGATACATGTAGTAATTGCTATAAATGTCTTGGGTAATGTGATACTTGGCAATTGTTGTGCTCATGTTTAAGCTCTTGCATCATATGCTTTGCACCCATTAATGAAGAAATACATAGAGCATGCTAAAATTTGGTTTGCATATTTGGTTTCTCTAAGGTCTAGATAATTTCTAGTATTGAGTTTGAACAACAAGGAAGACGGTGTAGAGTCTTATAATGTTTTCAATATGTCTTTTATGTGAGTTTTGCTGCACCGGTTCATCCTTGTGTTTGTTTCAAATAAGCCTTGCTAGCCTAAACCTTGTATCGAGAGGGAATACTTCTCATGCATCCAAAATACTTGAGCCAACCACTATGCCATTTGTGTCCACCATACCTACCTATACTACATGGTATTTTCCCGCCATTCCAAAGTAAATTGCTTGAGTGCTACCTTTAAAATTCCATCATTCACCTTTGCAATATATAGCTCATGGGACAAATAGCTTAAAAACTATTGTGGTATTGAATATGTAATTATGCACTTTATCTCTTATTAAGTTGCTTGTTGTGCGATAACCATGTTCTGCGGGAACGCCATCAACTCATTGTTGAATTTCATGTGAGTTGCTATGCATGTTCGTCTTGTACGAAGTAAGGGCGATCTACACTGAGTTGAATGGTTTGAGCATGCATATTGTGAGAGAAGAACATTGGGCCGCTAACTAAAGCCATGATCCATGGTGGAAGTTTCAATTTTGGACAAACATCCTCAAATCTCTAATGAGAAAAGAATTAATTGTTGTCAAATGCTTAAAGCATTAAAAGAGGAGTCCATTATCTGTTGTCTATGTTGTCCCGGTATGGATGTCTAAGTTGAGAATAATCAAAAGCGAGAAATCCAAATGCGAGCTTTCTCCTTAGACCTTTGTACGGGCGGCATAGAGGTACCCCTTTGTGAAACTTGGTTAAAGCATATGTATTGCGGTGATAATCCAGGTAGTCCAAGCTAATTAGGACAAGGTGCGGGCACTATTGGTACACTATGCATGAGGCTTGCAACTTATAAGATATAATTTACATGATGCATATGCTTTATTACTACCGTTGACAAAATTGTTTCATGTTTTCAAAATCAAAGCTCTAGCACAAATATAGCAATCGATGCTTTTCCTCTATGAGGACCATTCTTTTACTTTCAATGTTGAGTCGGTTCACCTATTTCTATCCACCTCAAGAAGCAAACACTTGTGTGAGCTGTGCATTGATTCCTACATACTTGCTTATTGCACTTATTATATTACTCTATGTTGACAATATCCATGAGATATACATGTTACAAGTTGAAAGCAACCGCTGAAACTTAATCTTCTTTTGTGTTGCTTCAATACCTTTACTTTGAATTATTGCTTTATGAGTTAACTCTTATGCAAGACTTATTGATGCTTGTCTTGAAGTGCTATTCATGAAAAGTCTTTGCTTTATGATTCACTTGTTTACTCATGTCATACACATTGTTTTGATCGCTGCATTCACTACATATGCTTTACAAATAGTATGATCAAGATTATGATGGCATGTCACTCCGGAAATTATACGTATTTATCGTTTTACCTGCTCGGGACGAGCGAGAACTAAGCTTGGGGATGCTGATACGTCTCCGACGTATCGATAATTTCTTATGTTCCATGCCACATTATTGATGTTATCTACATGTTTTATGCACACTTTATGTCATATTCGTGCATTTTACGGAACTAACCTATTAACAAGATGCCGAAGTGCCGATTCTTTGTTTCTGCTGTTTTTGGTTTCAGAAATCCTAGTAAGGAAATATTCTCGGAATTGGACGAAATCAAAGCCCGGGGGCCTATTTTTCCACGAAGCTTCCGGAAGTCCGAAGACGAGACGAAGAGGGGCCACGGGGTGGCCAAACCCTAGGGCGGCGCGGCCCCACCCCTGGCCGCGCCGGCCTATGGTGTGGGCCCCCGTGCCGCCTCTTGACTTGCCCTTCCGCCTACTTAAAGCCTCCGTGACGAAACCCCCGGTGCGAGAGCCACGATACGGAAAACCTTCCGGAGACGCCGTCGCCGCCGATCCCATCTCGGGGGATCCAGGGAGATCGCCTCCGGCACCCTGCCGGAGAGGGAATCATCTCCCGGAGGACTCTACGCCGCCATGGTCGCCTCCGGTGTGATGTGTGAGTAGTCTACCCCTGGACTATGGGTCCATAGCGGTAGCTAGATGGTTGTCTTCTCCCCATTGTGCTATCATTGTCGGATCTTGTGAGCTGCCTAACATGATCAAGATCATCTATACTGTAATTCTATATGTTGCGTTTGTTGGGATCCGATGAATAGAGAATACTTGTTATGTTGATTATCAAAGTTATGCTTATGTGTTGTTTATGATCTTGCATGCTCTCCGTTACTAGTAGATGCTCCGGCCAAGTAGATGCTTGTAACTCCAAGAGGGAGTACTTATGCTCGATAGTGGGTTCATGCCGCATTGACACCGGGACGATGACGAGAAAGTTCTAAGGTTGTGTTGTCTTGTTGCCACTAGGGATAAAACATTGATGCTATGTCTAAGGATGTAGTTGTTGATTACATTACGCACCATACTTAATGCAATTGTACTGTTGCTTGCAACTTAATGCTTGGAGGGGTTCGGATGATAACTCTGAAGGTGGACTTTTTAGGCATAGATGCGGTTGGATGGCGGTCTATGTACTTTGTCGTAATGCCCAATTAAATCTCACTATACTCATCATGATATGTATGTGCATTGTCATGCTCTCTTTATTTGTCAATTGCCCAACTGTAATTTGTTCACCCAACATGCTGTTCGTCTTATGGGAGAGACACCTCTAGTGAGCTGTGGACCCCGGTCCAATTCTCTTTCTTGAAATACAATCTACTTGCAATACTTGTTTTACTTGTTTTCTCGCAAACAATCATCTTCCACACAATACGGTTAATCCTTTGTTACGGCAAGCCGGTGAGATTGACAACCTCATCTGTTTCGTTGGGGCAAAGTACTTTGGTTGTGTTGTGCGGGTTCCACGTTGGCGCCGGAATCCCTGGTGTTGCGCCGCACTACATCTCGCCGCCATCAACCTTCAACGTGCTTCTTGACTCCTACTTGGTCCGATTAAACCTTGGTTTCTTACTGAGGGAAACTTGCCGCTATGCGCATCACACCTTCCTCTTGGGGTTCCCAACGGACGCGTGTCGAACGAAAAGACAATACGTCAACCACGCGCATCAGCCGGCCCAGATCCAGAACCTCCTCGAGATCCCGCAATTCGTCGCGAGACAAAAGCAACGACGATGCACCTATCATCGGATCGGCGTCTACTACGGATGCTGAGCTCGCGGCGCTCCGAGCACGGCAGCGGCAAGAATGCGACGCGCGATCTGTGGGACGGCGCCTCCGCAACTACCAAGCGGAATCTACTGCCTCCATCAACTTGCTCACGAACCAGATGGGGAACATGGTGGCGCTGATGAAGAGGATGCAGACCAGCATCGACCGGCTCTCGCAGCCAGAAGGTACGACCCAACCTGATACAGGCCAAGCTCCAACCTTTGTGACGCCTCCACCACGCACAAGCTCGCACCTTTCACCCATTCCTGAGGTATCCAAGCCACAAGCCACACCACCAACACCAAATCCACCTCCTTTCCCGCCCAACCTAGGACGGCTAACACCGGCTCAGCTGCCGCTTCCACCGGGCACGCAGGATGCTCGACAGAAAGCCGTGAGCACGGAGAGCGAACCCATCGTGTCCACCTCCGTGGCATCGTCCTCGCGGCCGATCCAGGTGCAGCGCACAAACCCCACCACCCAAACCCACTACTGCCAGCCTGTGCCCACCACACAACACCCTACACCCCCACTACACCCCACCACCGCCCAAAGCCAGCAAATTTCCAGCCACGGCACCCAGACACAGCCACCATATAGCCAACCACCACAACAAGCCATGCCATATACCCACAGTCATCCAACAAACAAAACTTTCCCGCAAAACCGTTTCTAGCCGCAGCAAAACAATAGCGACTTGCACCTACGTACACTCCATGTGGAATTGCCAATCTTCACAGGAGAGGCACCAAGAGCTTAGTTACTGGAGTGTAAAGACGTGTTCAATCTGGTGGAAATACCTCTTGCCAACAGAGTCAAATGGTGATTGGCACACATCAGAGGACATGCCAAAACCTGGATCTGCAGTTATGAGTTACACTTGCAGACAATGACATGGCAAGAACTCAGCCAAGTACTGATTGATCGCTTCCACGACACAATAGCAAGCGATCCAATGGATCATCTTCAATTGGTCAAACAAAACACCACGGTCAATGCATACATCGATCACTATGAGCAATGGAGGACACAAATGAAAAGGGAGCGCAGCTATTTACCCCAAGATTTCTTCGTGGATAGATTTACCAGTGGGCTCAAGGATAGCATAAAGCACTTGGTGCAATGTCAGAAACCTGAAACTCCATTATCATCATATTGGTATGCAAGGAAGTATGAGCAGGCTTACTTACTGTATGTGAAGAAGCAAACTCCAGCTGCAGTGGTGCCTCGACCATTCCCTCAGCAACAAAATCAGTGGCTACCAATCCATAGGGACAACGAAACAGGGCACCTAACAATAACGAGGGTCCTCGATTGTGCTGGTACTGCAATGATTTTTTTTTCCTTGGCCACAGATGCCCATAGATGCAGAGAACACTCAACATGATTGCTCTTCAAGGTTATGAAGAAGAAGAGGAGCAGGAACAACCAGCTCCTTTGTTGATTGATCCACCACCACCAACCATACAACAAGTGCTAGTGAGACTCGAGCACATTCATGAGGACCGATGTCTACGTGTGCTTCTATTCTTGTAGACGGTGTTGGGCCTCCAAGAGCGAGAGGTTTGTAGAACAGCAAGCAAGTTTCCCTTAAGTGAATCACCCAAGGTTTATCGAACTCGGGGAGGTAGAGGTCAAAGATATTCCTCTCAAGCAACCCTGCAATTAAGATACAAGAAGTCTCTTGTGTCCCCAACACACCCAATACACTTGTCAGATGTATAGGTGCACTAGTTCGGCGAAGAGATATTAAAACGCAGGTGATATAGATGGTGGTAGATGGTAATTGCGATATGAAGTAAATATTGCAGCAAGTAAACATGCAGTAGAACAAGTAAATAAGCGGTGTTTGCAGTATTGGAAACAAGGCCTAGGGATCCTACTTTCACTAGTGGACACTCTCAACATTGCAATCATAATTGAATATAAATATAAGTACTTCATTATGCTATTCCGAATTACTCTCTGGCGGGATAACGAACACTAATTAAACGTGTAGGGCTGCAAAGCAAACCTTAAAGATGTATTCCCAAGTACTAATGAACACCCCACGCTGTCACTTTGAGCATTCATAGGAGGTACTAACACACCACAATTTCATAGAGACATCCAACTCAAATCATAACCCCAGTGAACAAGTATTCTGTGAAATATAGCCTAAGAGACCCACACGGTGCACACACTGTCACCTTTACACACGTGGGACAAGGAGTCTCCGGAGATCACATAAGTAAAATCCACTTGAATAACATAAGACATGTAGATTGCAAAGCTCACGATCACATAGATGAACACATAAGTACTACTCTCAAACACTCTCTTGTTGGATGACAAACACCATTCATTGTGTAGGGCTACAAGAGCTCCCTCAAGCCGGAGTAAACAAGCTCCACAACATACGGAGTTCATATTTAAGTAACCTCTAGAGCATAATAGACAAGAGTAACATCTACACATTCATATAGATCACATCATGGGAGAGAGAGATGAACCACATAGCTACCGGTAAAGCCCTCAGCCTCGAAGGAGAACTACTCCCTCCTCATCATAGGAGACAGCAGCGGCGATGAAGATGGCGGTGGTGTCGATGGAGATGGCTTCCGGGGGCACTTCCCCGTCCCGGCGGCGTGCCGGAACAGAGACTTATGTCCCCCGAACTTGACTTCGCGATGGCGGCGGCTGCGTAACTTTTCTCGTCCCGTGGCTTATTCCTTTAGGGTTTTCGAGGCGGAGACTTTATATAGGCGAAAGGGCAGCCTCGGGGGAGTCCTGGTGGAGCCACACCATAGGGGGGCGCCCCCCCCTTGGCCGCGCCGCCTTGTGGGGTGGGGCCCCCAGGGCTCCCCTCTGGTGCCTCTTTGGTGCTCTGGAAGCTTCCGGGGAAAATAAGATACTGGGCGTTGATTTCGTCCAATTCCGAGAATATTTCCTTTGTAGGATTTCTGAAACCAAAAACAGCAGAAAACAGGAACTGGCACTTCGGCATCTTGTTAATAGGTTAGTTCCGGAAAATGCATCAAAACGATATAAAGTATGAATAAAACATGTAGGTATTGTCATAAAACTAGCATGGAACATAAGAAATTATAGATACGTTTGAGACGTATCAAGCATCCCCAAGCTTCGTTCCTACTCGCCCTCGAGTATGTAAACGATAACAAGGATAATTTCAGAAGTGACATGCTACTTACATAATCTTGATCAATACTATTGTAAAGCATATGAGATGAATGAAGTGATTCAAAGCAATGGTAAAGATGATGATTAAACAACTGAATCATATAGCAAAGACTTTTCATGAATAGTACTTTCAAGACAAGCATCAATAAGTCTTGCATAAGAGTTAACTCATAAAGCAATAGATTCAAAGTAGAAGGCATTGAAGCAACACAAAGGATGATTAAGTTTCAGCAATTGCTTTCAACTTGTAACATGTATATCTCATGGATAGTTGTCAACATAAAGCAATATAACAAATGCAATAAGTAAACATGTAAGAATCAATGAACACAGTTGACACAAGTGTTTGCTTCTAAGATAGAAAGAAGTAGGTAAACTGACTCAACATAAAGTAAAAGAATGGCCCTTCGCAGAGGGAAGCATGGATTACTATTTTTGTGCTAGAGCTTTTATTTTGAAAACATAGAAACAATTTTGTCAACGGTAGTAATAATTCATATGTGTTATGCATAATACATCTTATAAGTTGCAAGTCTCATGCATAGAATACCAATAGTGCTCACCTTGTCCTAATTAGCTTGGATTAACACGGATTATCATTGCATACATATGTTTCAACCAAGTGTCACAAAGGGGTACCTCTATGCCGCCTGTACAAGGGTCTAAGGAGAAAGTTCGCATTGGATTTCTCGCTTTTGATTATTCTCAACTTAGACACCCATACCGGGACAATATAGAAAACAGATAATGGACTCCTCTTTTAATGCATAAGCATTCAACAACAGATAATATTCTCATAAGAGATTGAGGATTTATGTCCAAACTGAAACTTCCACCATGATTCATGGCTTTAGTTGGCGGCCCAATGTTCTTCTCTAACAATATGCATACGCAAACCATTTGATCATGAAAATCGCCCTTACTTCAGACAAGACGAACATGCATAGCAACTCACATGATATTCAACAAAGGTGTAAAAGTTGATGGCGTCCCCAGAAACATGGTTACCGCTCAACAAGCAACTTATAAGAAATAAGATACATAGCAACATATTCAATACCACAATAGTTTTTAAGGCTATTTTCCCATGAGCTATGTATTGCAAAGACAAAGAATATAATTTTAAAGGTAGCACTCAAGTAATGCACTTTGGAATGGCAGAAAAAAATACCATGTAGTAGGTAGGTATGGTGGACACAAATGGCATAGTTTTTGGCTCAAGAATTTGGATGCACAAGAAGTATTCCCTCTCAGTACAAGGCTTTGGCTAGCAAGGTTGTTTGAAGCAAACACAAGTATGAACCGGTACAGCAAAACTTACATAAGAACATATTGCAAGCATTATAAGACTCTACACTGTCTTCCTTGTTGTTCAAACACCTTAACCAGAAAATATCTAGACTTAGAGAGACCAATCATGCAAACCAAATTTTAACAAGCTCTATGGTAGTTCTTCATTAATAGGTGCAAAGTACATGATGCAAGAGCTTAAACATGATCTATTTGAGCACAACAATTGCCAAGTATCAAATTATTCAAGACAATATACCAATTACCACATGAAGCATTTTCTGTTTCCAACCATATAACAATGAACGAAGCGAGTTTCAACCTTCGCCATGAACATTAAAAGTAACACTAAGAACACATGTGTTCATATGAACGAGCGGAGCGTGTCTCTCTCCCACACAAGCATGAATTTATTCAGAGAATGAAAATAACAAAACGAAAATAAAAGCACACAGACGCTCCAAGTAAAGTACATAAGATGTGACGGAATAAAAATATAGTTTCACTAGAAGTGACCTGATAAGTTGTCGATGAAGAAGGGGATGCCTTGGGCATCCCCAAGCTTAGATGCTTGAGTCTTCTTGAAATATGCAGGGATGAACCACGGGGGCATCCCCAAGCTTAGACTTTTCACTCTTCTTGATCATAGTATATCATCCTCCTCTCTTGATCCTTGAAAACTTCCTCCACACCAAACTCAAAACAATCTCATTAGAGGGTTAGTGCATAATCAAAAATTCACATGTTCAGAGATGACACAATCATTCTTAACACTTCTGGACATTTCACAAAGCTACTGGAAGTTAATGGAACAAAGAAATCCATTCAACATGGCAAAAGAGGCAATGCGAAATAAAAGGCAGAATCTGTCAAAACAGAACAGTCCGTAAAGACGAATTTTTCTGGGGCACTTAACTTGCTCAGATGAAAAAGCTCAAATTGAATGAAAGTTGCGTACATATCTGAGGATCACGCACGTAAATTGGCAGAATTTTCTGAGTTACCTACAGACGGGGCTGCTCAATTTAGTGACAGTAAGAAATCTGTTTCTGTGCAGTAATCCAAATCTAGTATCAACCCTACTATCAAAGACTTTACTTGGCACAACAATGCAATAAAATAAAGATAAGGAGAGGTTGCTACAGTAGTAACAACTTCCAAGACTCAACAAAACAGTAGCAAAATAAAAACATGGGTTATCTCCCAAGAAGTGATTTCTTTATAGTCATTAAGATGGGCTCGGTAATTTTAATGATGCTTTTGCAAGAAATAAGATTTGAAGAAAAAGAGAGCATCAAGAAGCAAATTCAAAACACATTTAAGCCTAACCCACTTCCTATGAAAAGGAATCTTGTAAATAAACAAGTCATGTAAGCATAATGCAACAAGCATAGGAAGGCAACACAAGCGCAACTTCAATATTCTCAACATAAAGAGGGGAAACTTAATATTATTAAGATGCATATAACCATATTTCCCTCTCTCATAATAACTTTCAGTAGCATCATGAACAAACTTAACAATATAACTATCACATGAAACATTCTTATCATGAGCTACATGCATAAAATTATTACTCTCCACATAAGCATAATCAATTTTATTAGTAATAGTGGGAGTAAAACTACTATAACCATCATTGTAATCATCATAAATTGCAGGCATGGTATAATCATAATAACCTTTATCCTCCATAGTAGGTGGCACCAAAATACCACTATCATTATAATCATCATAAATAGGAGGCAAAGTATCATCAAAGAAAAAAATTCCTCAATGCTTGGGGGACTAAAAATATCATGCTCATCAAAACCAGCTTCCCCAAGCTTAGAATTTTCCATAGCATTAGCAACAATGGTGTTCAAAGCATTCATACTAATAACATTCCCATTAGCATGCATATAAAGTTCCATGGGTTTTTTAATTCTCTCTTCAAACACATCATGTCCTAATTCAAGATAAAGTTCATAAAGATCTCTCATTTTGTTGTTGTTTTCCATTAAGCCTTACTAGTGAAAATAAAAACAAGAAACAAAAAGATATAATTTGCAGGATCTAAAGGTGATAGCTTCGAGCACTCACACACCGGCAACAGTGCTAGGAAATAGCTTAGTAGTCGGAGGATGTGAATACCTTTTACCTTACCTCCCCGGCAACGACGCCAGAAAATAGCTTGATGTCTACGTGTGCTTCTATTCTTGTAGACAGTGTTGGGCCTCCAAGAGCAGAGGTTTGTAGAACAGCAAGCAAGTTTCCCTTAAGTGAATCACCCAAGGTTTATCGAACTCAGGGAGGTAGAGGTCAAAGATATTCCTCTCAAGCAACCCTGCAATTAAGATGCAAGAAGTCTCTTGTGTCCCCAACACACCCAATACACTTGTCAGATGTATAGGTGCACTAGTTCGGCGAAGAGATATTAAAACGCAGGTGATATAGATGGTGGTAGATGGTAATTGCGATATGAAGTAAATATTGCAGCAAGTAAATATGCAGTAGAACAGTAAGTAAGCGGTGTTTGCAGTATTGGAAACAAAGGCCTAGGGATCCTACTTTCACTAGTGGACACTCTCAACATTGCAATCATAATTGAATATAAATATAAGTACTTCATTATGCTATTCCGAATTACTCTCTAGCGGGATAACGAACACTAATTCACCGTGTAGGGCTGCAAAGCAAACCTTAAAGATGTATTCCAAAGTACTAATGAACACCCCACGCTGTCACTTTGAGCATTCATAGGAGGTACTAACACACCACAATTTCATAGAGACATCCAACTCAAATCATAACCAAGTGAACAAGTATTCTGTGAAATATAGCCTAAGATACCCACACGGTGCACACACTGTCACCTTTACACACGTGGGACAAGGAGTCTCCGGAGATCACATAAGTAAAATCCACTTGAATAAAATAAGACATCTAGATTGCAAAGCTCACGATCACATAGATGAACACATAAGTACTACTCTCAAACACTCTCTTGTTGGATGACAAACACCATTCATTGTGTAGGGCTACAAGAGCTCCCTCAAGCCGGAGTAAACAAGCTCCACAACATACGGAGTTCATATTTAAGTAACCTCTAGAGCATAATAGACAAGAGTAACATCTACACATTCATATTGATCACATCATGGGAGAGAGAGATGAACCACATAGCTACCGGTAAAGCCCTTAGCCTCGAAGGAGAACTACTCCCTCCTGATCATAGGAGAAAGCAGCGGCGATGAAGATGGTGGTGGTGTCGATGGAGATGGCTTCCGGGGGCACTTCCCCGTCCCGGCGGCGTGCCGGAACAGAGATTTCTGTCCCCCGAACTTGACTTCGCGATGGCGGCGGCTGCGTAACTTTTCTCGAACCGTGGCTTATTCCTTTAGGGTTTTCGAGGCGGAGACTTTATATAGGCGGAAGGGCAGCCTCGGGGGAGTCCTGGTGGAGCCACACCATAGGGAGGCGCCCCCCCCCTTGGCCGCGCCGCCTTGTGGGGTGGGGCCCCCAGGGCTCCCCTCTGGTGCCTCTTCGGTGCTCTGGAAGCTTCCGGGAAAAATAAGATACTGGGCGTTGATTTCGTCCGATTCCGAGAATATTTCCTTTGTAGGATTTCTGAAACCAAAAACAGCAGAAAACAGGAACTGGCACTTCGGCATCTTGTTAATAGGTTAGTTCCGAAAAATGCATCAAAACGATATAAAGTATGAATAAAACATGTAGGTATTGTCATAAAACTAGCATGGAACATAAGAAATTATAGATACGTTTGAGACGTATCAAGGACCAACAAGAACAACAGCAGCAAGCAACACAACCAGAGGAAATAGCAATGTGCATATCTGCAGCAGCATATATAGGATCCCCTAGTGATTCCACCATATCCCTGCTCCTAAATTTCAATAAGGCACAAGCAGTTGCTTTAGCTGACACTGGAAGTACAAGTACATTCATGGACCTTTCTTTTGCCAAAGCACACAACATACCATTGACAACAACACAGGAAGAACAGTCAAGGTAGCTGGTGGGGTATTCTAGCTTCTGGTTCCATGGCATACAAGTGCCAGTTCACTGTCCAGGGCACAAAATTCATGACAAACTTCAGTATTCTGGAGTTACAGGGTGTTGATGTCATCTTGGGGTTGATTGGTTCAAGCAACACAATCTTGTTACTTTTGATTTTATTGGGAGACAGCTTACTATTGGGGCAAATGGAAAATTGTTGACATTCAAGGATCACCTCCTGCCTACAGACAAGCTACTGATATCATCTGATAAATGCAACAAGCTACTGTCCTAGGGAGCTACTGGGTATTTCTTGCTATACACAGAAATGGAACCACAACAAGACAGTCAAGCAGCTGGTATGCCAGTGTCAGATTTTATCAGCAAATTGTTACACCAGTTCAGGGATATATTTGATTTTCCAAAAGGACTGCCTCCACAACGTGAGCAAGATCATCACATTCCCTTACTGCCTGGGAAGAAAAAACCAAATATTAGGCCATATAGAATGTCCCATAGCCAAAAAATACACTGTGGAGCAGATAAGCCAAGAAATGCTACAGAACAAGGAAATAAGGCTGAGCTCTAGCCCTTATTCCTCACCCATCTTGCTAGTAAAAAAGAAGGACAAGTCATGGAGACTATGCACTGATTTCAGGCGCCTCAATGAACAAACTATAAAGAACAAATTTCCAATCCATGTTATTGAGGATCTACTAGATGAACGGCATGGAGCACAGTTGTTTTCCAAATTTGATTTGTGCTCTCGATATCATTAATTACGAATGCATGAAGTAGACATCCAAAAAACTGCATTCTCCACTCATTTGGGCCACTATGAATACTTAGTCATGCCATTTGGGCTGTGCAATGCACCAGCAACATTTCAGCAGTTGATGAATACTATTTTCTCACAATATCTCAGAAAATTTGTGCTGGTATTTTTTGATGATGTACTGGTGTATAGCAAAAATGCAGAGGAGCACAAGAAACACTTGGAAATAGTGATGCAAGTATTCCAGGAACATAAGCTCAAGGAAAAATTGTCCAAGTGCAGATTTGAACAACTCAAGTGGAATATCTGGGACACATAATCTCTGGCAAGGGTGTGGCAACTGACCCTTCCAAGCTTCAAGATATTGCGCAGTGGAAAACACCACAAACAATCAAGCAACTGAGGGGATTCTTGGGTTTGGGTGGGTATTACAAGAGGTTCATTCCACACTATGCTCTAATCTACCAAACCATGCACAAAGCTCTGAACAAAAATTCATTTGCTTGGGGAGAGGAACAACAGCTAGCTTTGGACCAATTAAATCAAGTCATGTCCCAACCCCCATATTGGCTCTACCATATTTCTCCATTCCTTTCACTCTGGAAACTGATGCTTGTGATACTGGACTATGGGTTGTACTCATGCAAGAAGCCCGCCCATTGGCATTCTTCAACCGTGCTTTGGGTCCCAAAAATGCAACTCTATCAGTCTATGAGAAAGAAGCACTGGCTATCCTGGAATCTTTGAAGAAATGGAGACATTATTTCCTAGGAAACAAATTAATCATCAGGACAGATCAATGCAGCCTAAACTACATTGCTAGCCAAAGGTTGTTGGAAGGAATTCAACACAAGTTGATGCTCAAGCTATTGGAATTTGATTATTCCATCCAGTACAAAAAGGGTACTGAAAATACAACAGCAAATGTTTTGTCCAGGAAATACCAACCAGCAGATAAAGTGGTAGCACAAGAGCACTGTCAGGCTATGGGAGTAGTAGTTCCTTCTTGGAGACATGATATCACTACTTCCTACATTGCAGATGAGGTGTCCACTAAAATACTACAGGAGGTAACAGTTGCTCCACACAGCCATGCACATTACTCTGTCCAGTCAGGCATTCTCAGGTACGAAGGAAGAGTGTATATTGGAGCATCAACTGATCTCAAGCAGAGGGTATTTGATTCTTTCCATTCTTCTGTATTTGGAGGTCATTCTGGAGCAAGAGTTACTTACCACAAACTCAAACATATCTTCTACTGGCCTAAGATGAAAAACTATGTGACATAGCAAATTGCAGCCTGTCCTGTTTGTCAGATATCCAAAACTGAAAAGATTCAATACCCAGGGTTACTGGAGCCTCTCAATATTCCACAGAAAAAATGGTCTGAAGTGAGTATGGACTTTCTGGAAGGATTACCTATGTCCAAAGGAAAGAATGTGATACTATTTGTGGTGGACAGACTCACAAAGTATGCACATTTCCTCCCTCTGTCTCACCCCTACACTGTTCAGACAGTAGCTGATCTATTCATCAACAACATCATCAAACTCCATGGCCCTCCCACAGCTATTACTACTGACAGAGACACAATATTCCTCAGCAAATTGTGGAAGGAAATATTTGTTGCCTTGAAAATATCATTGCACTTCTCTACTGCATACCACCCTGAATCAGATGGACAAACTGAAAGAGTCAATTAGTGCATGGAACAATATCTTAGATGCATGGCCTTCCAGCAACCAAAGAAATGGATTGACTTCCTCCCTGCTGCAGAGTTCTGGTACAACTGTAGCTACCACACTGAAATCAAAATGTAACCATTTGAGGCATTGTATGAGTATGCTCCTCCTCTACTGACAGAACTGCCTGCTACTTCCTCTCTGACACCAGCTACCCAGGAAACTCTGTTTGACAAGGAGAAAATGATATTGACCTTACAACATAATTTGGCAAAGGCACAGAAATCTATGAAGAAGTATGCTGACTTGAACAGAACTCCTAGATCTTTTTTTCTTGGGGACATGATCTACTTGAAAATGTTGCCACAAAGAGAAACAGCATTGGGTACGGGGAATCCACTGAAATTGGCATCTAAGTGGTATGGGCCTTACAAAGTCATACAGCTAGTTGGCAAACGAGCTTACAAGCTACAGTTACATGAAGGCACATTACTGCATGATGTCTTCCATGTCAGCCACCTCAAGAAGCACATTGGACCAAGGGCTATCCCATCACCACACCTACCACTGGTGACGCCGGCGGGTAAGATCAGATACTCCCCTGTTGCCATTCTGCAGCGACGACAAGTTCCTCGCAGTGCAGGTGACTACGATGTCCTGGTGCCTCAATGGCTCATCCAGTGGGAAGGCATGTTAGCAAATGAGGCAACCTGGGAGGACGCGGACTTCATCGCCAAGACGTTCCTAGAATTCAAGCCCTGAGGTCTTGCCTCAAGGGGGAGCATTGTTAGGACAGTTACCTGACGAGAAGACGATCCTTCAGTTAGTGGACGGCTCAGATAGTTTCTGACAAGATCCAACGGCCCACAGTTGTCGCTCTTTAAACTTGATTTTTCCCGCATTAAGATGATTAGCGAGTTGCAATGCATAATTTGTATGAACTAAGCGTGACCTTGTCCTAGTATATAAAGGGAAGGGGAGGGTGGATGGGGGCACGCTATCAATATGAAACCCTATATTTTCCTGTTTATCTCCGTCCTCCCCTCGAGCGAGCACCGCCGGAGCGCCTTCCTTTCCTCTCGCCCTTATCTCAGCCAGTGAGCTTCCGTGCTCCTGACAGCCATAGGGTGGCCAGACCAGGCCTAGGCGCGGCCCAGACCCTGACCGCGCCTAGGGGTGGTCTGGGGCCACCTGGCCTCCACCGACCTCGCCCTTCTGCCTATATGAAGCCTCTTGACGCGTGAACCCTACAAAAATAAGCCTCCATCCACGAAAAGTTCTGTAGCTCCACCGTCGTCGCAGACAAGATCTAGGGGACAGAAGTCTCTGTTCCCGCACCCTGCTGGGACGGGGAATTGCCCCCAAAGCCATCTCCATCGACTCCACTGCCATCTTCATCGCCGTTGCTGACTCCCATGATGAGGAGTGAGTAGTTCTCCCCCGAGGTTGTGGTCTTTACCGGTAGCTATGTGGTCTATCTATCTCTCCATATATGATCTTTATGTGATCATGAGCTTTGTAATCTAGTTGAATAAGTAGATGTTATTCTTCAACTATTGTGCTACTCAAGTGGTTTTATTATGTGATCTCCGGGGACACCTTGTCCAAGGGTGTGAAGGTGACAGTGTGTACACCATGTTTGTTTCTTAAGCTTAATTTACAGAAATACTTATGAATTGTGGTGACTAGTTAGTACCATCTTTGTATGCTCAAAGTGACAGCGTGGGGCATCCATAGATCGGGAATGCGAACTTTAAGGAGTGCTTATGCATCCCTACGCAGCGAATTTGTGTTTATTATCAAACCGGAGAGTGGTTCAGAGTAGCGTAGTGAAGTGATAATATCTATGTATTCAATTATGGTATCATTGTTGAGAGTGTCCACTAGTGAAAGTATGATCCCTAGGCCTTGTTTCTAAGCATTGAAACACCGTTTACAACCAGTTCTGCTACATATTCTTGCTGCCATTTTTATTTCAGATTGCAATTACCACTCATAATCATCCATATTACTTGTATATCACTATCTCTTCGCCGAACTAGTACACCTATACACCTGACAAGTGTATTGGGTGTGTTGGGGACACAAGAGACTTCTTGTATCGTAATTGCAGGGTTGCTTGAGAGGGATATCTTTGACCTCTACCTCCCTGAGTTCGATAAACCTTGGGTGATCCACTTAAGGGAAACTTGCTGCTGTTCTACAAACCTCTGCACTTGGAGGCCCAACACTGTCTACAAGAATAGAAGTGTGCGTAGACATCAAGCTCTTTTTTGGCGATGTTGCCGGGGAGGTAAGGTAAAAGGTACCCACATCCTCTGGCTACTAAGTCTTTTAGTTGCTGGTGAGTGCTCGAAGTTATTTCCTTTAGATTCTGCAATTATATCTTTTTCTTTCTTGTTTTTATTTTCACTAGTTAGTCTTAATGGAAAACAACAACAAAATTAAGCTTTATAGTATTTATCTTTAGTTAGGACATGAGGTGTTTGAAGACAAAATTAAAAACCTATAGAACTTTACTTGCATGCTGGTAGCAATGTTATTAGTATGAATTCTTTGAACATCATCATTGCTAATGCTATGAAAAAGTCTAAGCTTGGGAAGCTAGTTTTTATGAAAATGATCTTTTTAGTTCCCCAACTTTTGAGGAGGAAATTTGCTATGATGATACTATGCCTCCAATATATGATAATTACAATGATGATTATGTTATTTTTAGTCCACCTACTATTGATGAGAAAATTAATTATGATTACAATATGCCTCCTTGATACGTCTCAAACATATCTATAATTTTTTATGCTCCATGCTTGTTTTGCACCAATTCAAATATGTTTTGCTCATACTTCGTTGCACTTTTATACATTTTCCGGCACTAACCTATTAACAAGATGCCACAGTGCTAGTTCCCTATTTTCTGTTGTTTTTGTATTTCAGAAAATTTGAACAGGAAATATTCTCGGAATAGAACAAAACAAAATCCAAAGTAAATATATTACCGTAACGAAGAAAGAGTCCAGTGGGGAGTCGAAGGGGGCAGCAGGGCGGCCACACCTGCCCTAAGCGCGGCCTGGCCCTGGCCCGCGCCTAGGGGTGGTGTGGGCCACACTGGCCTCCACTGACATCGCCCCTCTGCCTATTTAATCACGATCTCGGGAAAACCCTGAATACCCGAGCCTCCATCCACGAAAAGTTCCGTCGCGGCCGCCATTGCAGAACCCATCTCGGGGGGTTCTGAAGCTCTTCCTGGCACCCTGCCGGAGGGGGAAATCTTCGCCGGAGGCATCTACATCGCCATGCCCGCCTCCAAAGTGATGCGTGAGTAGTTCATCCCTGGACTATGGGTCAATAGCAGTAGCTAGATGGTTGTCTTCTCCAATTTGTGCCTCATGTATAGATCTTGTGAGCTGCCCTACATGATCAAGATCATCCTTATGTAATGCTACATGTTGTATTTGCTGGGATCCGATGAATATTGTATACTATGTTGAGGTCGATTATATATTCATGTCATATGTTATTTGTGATCTTGCATGCTCTCCGTTGCTAGTAGATAATAAGATTGTAGATGTGTTGTTGCTACTAGGGAGAAAATAAAAATGTTTTATCCAAGGGTAATTCTATTGTTTACTTTACACACATTGCTTAATGCGATAATCTGCTACTTGCAACTTAATACTGGAAGGGGTTCGGATGATAACCGGAAGGTGGATTATTAGTCATAGACGCAGTTGGATTACGGTCTATGTATTATGTTGTAATGCCCAAACGAATCTCATGGTAATCATCTTGTCATGTATGGTCGATATTCTATCAATTGCCCAGCTGTAATTTGTTCACCCAGCAAGCTATTTATCTTTATAGAGAGACACCTCTAGTGAACTACGGACCCCGGTCCTTTACTTTACACTGATAAATTCATCTACTGCAATCCTGCTCTGTTTACTTACTGAAAAGCTCTGTTCTCTTTAATTACTGCAAACATCTCTTTCCACTCGATACGTTTAATCCTTTGTGTTCAGCAAACCGGTGAGATTGACAACCTCACTGTAAGTTGGGGCAAAGTATTTTGGTTGTGTTGTGTGCAGGTTCCACGTTGTTGCCGATGCCGGTAGTGCGCACTGCCACTAGTCAGCCAGCAACACCTTCAGAAGTCACATCTTTCTCCTACTGGTCGATTAAACCTTGATTTCTTACTGAGGGAAAACTTGTTGTTGTGCTCATCACACCTTCCTCTTGGGGTTTCCCAACCGCTTCCACAACAACCGCCCCCAAGATTGTCTAGCGCCATCACCGGAGCACCATCACTCCTATATTTGATGATTATGGTGATGAGAATAATAATGATTGCTATTTTGTTGAATTTGCTCCCACTACAATTAATAAGAATGACTATGCTTATGTTCGGATTAGTAATTATTTTATGCATGTGACTCATGATAAGAATGCTTTATGTGATGGTTATATTGTTGAGTCTATTCATGATGCTACTGAAAGTTATTATGAGAGAGGAAAATATGGTTGTAGAAGTTTTCATGGTACTAAAACACCTCTCTATATGCTGAAAGTTTTGAAATTATTCTTGTTTTATCTTCCTATGCTTGTCACTTTGTTCTTTGTGAATTTATTTGTGTACAAGATTCCTATGCATAGGAAGTGGGTTAATTAAATGTGTTTTGAATTTGCTTCTTGATGCTCTCTTTTACTTCCATGCATATTTCTTATGTGAGTATCTTCTCAAACTACTGCGCCTAGCTGAAAGGCATTAAAGAAAAGCACTCCTGGGAGATAACCCATGTTTTATTTCTGTAATTTTTCTTTTGTTGAGTCTTGGAAGTTATTACCTCTGTAATAACCTCTCCTTATCATTTTTATTTCAGAAAAGTTGTACAGGAAATATTCTCGGAATTGGGCGAAACAAAAGCCGAAGTCAATATTTTTCCGTAACGAAGACAGAGTCCAGAGGGGAGTCGAAGGGGGCAGCAGGGCGGCCACACCTGCCCTAGGCGCGGGCCAGGTCGACATCGCCCCTCCGCCTATTTAATCACGATCTCGGGAAAACCCTGAATATTCGAGCCACCATCCACGAAAAGTTCCGTCGCGGCCGCCATTGCAGAACCCATCTCGGGAGGTTCTGAAGCTCTTCCCGGCACCCTGCCGGAGGGGGAAATCATCGCTGGAGGCATCTACATCGCCATGCCCGCAACTCCAATGGGATGTTCCTCTCGTAGACCCAGTACGCTCTCGAGATTCTTGAGCGTGCCGGCATGAGCTCGTGTCACTCTGCATTGACTCCTATGGACACCACACCGAAGCTGGCTGCTGTCGCCGGCTCCCCCGTCGTTGATCCGTCTGAGTACCGGAGTCTGACCGGTGCGCTTCAGTACCTGACCTTCACTCGTCCAGACATCGCCTACGCCATGGCAGCAGATCTGCCTCCACATGCATGATCCTCGCGACCATCACTTGACCTTCGTCGAGCGATTTCTTCGCTACGTCAAGGGCACCCTGCATCATGGACTTCAGCTCACGCCCTCCGCCATGGACCGTCTTGTTGCCTACACGGACGCCGACTGGGCTGGTTGTCCCGACACTCGCCGCTCTACATCCGGCTAATGTGTCTTCCTCGGCGACAACTTGGTCTAATGGTCATCCAAGAGACAACACGCCGTCTCTCGCTCCAGCGGCGAGGCCGAGTACCGAGCAGTCGCGAACGCCGTCGCTGAAGCAAGTTGGCTTCGCCAATCCCTTTGGAAGCTTCACCGACCTCTCCAAACAACGACTGTTATATTTTGTGGCAATGTCCACAAACCCTGTTCAGCACCAGCACACCAAGCACATCGAGATCGACCTTCACTTTGTTCGAAACTGTGTCGCGCTTGGGCACATTCGATTCCTTCATGTGTCATCCTCTCAAAAGTTTGCGGACATATTCACCAAAGGCTTGCCATCGCCACTATTCTTGGACTTTCGGTCCAGTCTCAGCGTCAGAGGATCTCCCGTTGTGACTGCGGGGGAATGTTAGACATATTTGATCCTATATCCTACCACATTAGTGTCCATATCTTTTGCACATAAGTAGGGCCATTATGGTTAGGATTGTATATTGATTGTGATCCGATTATGATCCTGTAATCAGCCTATATATATGAGATACGGGAGACCCCCATTGTGTGGTCAATTCTCTCTGTCTCTCAATCTAACACGTGGTATCAAAAGAAAAAAAGAAAAAATATTATGCACGTGGTATCAGACCTAGATTGTCCAAGATTCAAATCCTAGCCAATGCAGTATTTAAAAAAATACGGCTTCTCTAAAAAAAATCTAACGATCCACGTCTAAGACTCGTGCGAGATCTAAAGATCGAAAGACCAACCGGGCTAGACACGAGGGGAAGTGTTGACTATAATTTACCTATATGGTATCATCGGCAAGAGAACTCAAGTTTAGAACCCTGCTCATGCAATATTGAAAAATTTATTCCACGGCCTACACCGAACTCACGGTAATGACCAACATAGCCTAGGCATGAAGGTGGATTGTTAAATGTAAATATATTACATAGTCTCTTTGGGTGAATTGTTTAGATACATAGAGTCACATGTCATGTGCTATGACTGCAGATCTGCTCTCCAAAAGGATTCATGCCATCTGTATTTAGACCAAACATTAAGTTCCTTGCGTCATCTGCAAAGTCCGGGAACTCTCTCTCGATTTTCTCCTCTGCGACACATCAGCGGGGTGTCCCAACATCGTGTCTTTCTTACGGTCTTCTTTGTGCCATAGCAACAACCTGACATGCTCTTTGTTTCTGAACAAACGTTTCAACTGTGGTATTATAGAAGCATACCATATCACATTGGCAGGAACACTCTTCCTGGGCGCTCACCCTCAACATCATATCTCGTCTGATCTTATATCGAATGATGTGTATACCGAGCATGCATCCAAATTCTCGTACTCCTCACCGTGGTAGAGGATGCAGTCATTAGGGCATGCATGTATCTTCTGCACGTCTAATCCTAGAGGGCAGACAATCTTGTTTGCTTCGTGCGTACCGGCGGACAATTCTTTATCCTTTGGAAGCTGCTTCTTCATTATTTTCAACAACTTTTCGAATCCCTGTCAGTCACACCATTCTCTAACTTCCATTGCAACAATTCCAGTGTGTTATGCAACTTTTTTAGGCCATCATCGCAATTTGGGTACAACAGTTTTTGTGATCCTCTAACATCTACTCAAACTTTAATTTCTCATTTTCAATTCCGTAGTCTCTTTTTTGCATTAGCAATGGCCCGACCTAGATCATCAGCAGGCTCATCTGATGCCTCTTGATCTTCAGCTTACCCCGTTGCAGTATCACCGTATCCAGGGAACATATGATAGTTGTCATCATCCTCTTCTTCTTCATTGTCTTCCATCATAACCCCTCTTTCTCCGTGCTTGGTCCAAAATTTATAGCCTGGGGGGCTCTCAAAGAATACTAATCCTTCTTATTATGACAGACAACACATGGACAACACATAAAACAATCCCGATTGTTTTCCTTAGCCACACCGGTAAAATTATGTATGCCCGTAATGAACTCGACATGCTTCGGTCACCGTACATCCATTGTCGGTTCATCTTCCTTATATAATTAAGTTTATGAAAAACCATTACAGAACATCTAGAGAAATGACCATTGTACATCGACACATGCATTGTATCAATGACAGGTGAAAGGATAAAGTTGCTAACCTCGACCGAGGAGGAAAGAAAGAGGAGAAAGCTTAAGTGTGGCTCAGGCACTTCATAATCATGTTTGTTTTGTGTGAACTCAAGTAGCATCATGCTCTCAGACATTTTCATCGAGCACCTCTTATGCATAGAGGGGAAAAACAAAGAAGCATACATCACTTGTGCATAAGATGGGAAAACCAAACCAGCTCACACACAAGCTCGGGCTAAGGGGGTATATATAGGAACATGTACCTTTAGTCCCCGTTGGAGACACCAACCGGGAGTAAAGGGTCTCACGCCTGCCCCCATGCAGCATCCTAGCAACACCTTTACTCCCGGTCGGTGTCTCCAACTGGGACTAAAGGTCCCATTCGAACCAGGGCTGATGGTGGCTCGGCCCCGTGCGGCGTCCTAGCCGTTCGATCCAGAACTAATACTAACATTAATTCCGGTTTGTAACGCGACCGGGACTGATGCCCGGCCAGCCTCCGAACGGAAGCCTATTTTCTACTAGTGGATGAATACAATTTATAACAAGAGGTCCAAGTTTCAATACCCAAGAAACGCAATAAATATATTGCAGCCTGCCCTGACTTTTGGTTCAGATGGAAGCATCAATTTTATACCTCCTTCCCTTTAAACACCTCACTAGATACTCGGAAATACTATGGGGCATTAAGTGAACCCGAAAAAATGCTGCAGGAGAAAGCACACAATATTATTCCCATCCATCCCTAAATCCAGTAGAGGCAGCGTCCAAGATACATATAAAGATATATATACTCGTGAAGCCTTCCAAGATAGATCATGCGATCAAGCAAAGGGCACTGACGTGGGCGCACTTGTAACGGATCCGCAAGAGCCTGTACGTCAGTACATGTATGTGTTGATTCAGCTGGCTCGTGTGCCTCACACGCTTAATTCTTTAGAGCCACGCATGCATGTATATGCAACACTATGCAAGTAACCGTGTGAAAATTCCTAACATTAAATGTTACAATGCATTTTCCATGCGGCGCGCCATATAACCTATATGTAGCGAGCTTATCACAGACCATATGATAAGCCAGCTGTTATATCTTACATGACGTCGAGAAGTGTTTTGAGACCAAGTTATTGAAGGAAGGACGATCCAGCTCAGCAGCAACCTTGCTGGCTTCGGTCCAACTATTATCTGCGAGTTGTACCCGATCGATCCACGTTTGGTGAATAAGAAAACAAGAGTGAATTCCATAATTTATCCTGTAGTTGTACATTTGTGACACATATTACCCTATTTAGTGGAACGTCTACTAAAATATTTTATTTAGGAGACTTTAAACATGATTTAGCCTCAATTTATCACTTTTGCTTCTTATTGTTCGATAGGATAGGCATGATACGTCAATGTGAAAGCGATAAATATGTAAATATGGAAAGACCTCATGGACGGTTTTTCACAAACTTCTTTAATCCATATGATCCAATCATCACTATCATCTTGATAATTTTGGACCCCGATCATCACCTAACACCCTGCCTAATGGACATACATCAGAAAACAAGGGTCCAAAGCTTTTAAAATAGGTAATATACATGAATTTTCACTCGACAGGATAATTAGTGTCACAAATGCAATATTACAGGGTAAAAAGTGAAATTCACTCGAAGTTTTGCATCTGATTTAGAGGAGAGTTAAAGACTAGTCTTCGGATGTGCCGTTTTGCGGCAGAGGGGCTCCTATAGCCCTCTCGCCTCTCTCCAGGTGCAGCTGGCTAATAAGCTAGCTAGGATAACTTGGAGTGTACAACAATTTCCCTGATAAATCCATGCATTAAGGAAGGAATTGCGACAGAAAAAGTGTACCGGAGATAGCCACTTAGTGTCATATGCTGATGATTATCTTGTCCTTTTTATAATCTAGTCTAGTTGCCAGGAATAGTTTGTGTGTGCTACTGGAGTGCCATGAGGCATGTGTGTACCTTTTTGGCACCGATCTTCATCCCCCACTACCTTCCCTATATAAACGAACTCACCCAAAGCTCCATCTCTCCTCAAGCTCTGCAGGAACCAACAAGTAGTTGTGAACTCTTCTCGTCCCATTTAACCATCTAAGAGAAAAATCTTGAAGCATACCTATTTTACCAAAGGCTAGCTTGGAGCTATATATTCTCCTCATCTCAAATCCAAAGCTAATTAAGATCTTTCTATGGGTGGCCTCTCTCTTCAGCACCCGTGGGCCTTTGCTTTTGGCCTCCTAGGTATGTCGTTGTCTACCTCAAGAGGTTGATGCTTCTCCTGGTTCTATCTTTTAATTTTGTTACTGCTTATTTCTTTATTCCTTGGTTGAGTAAGGTGCCAGAACTACAATATTCTTGTGTTAACAATAACATAACCGGGTATTACCTACCCCAACATGGGATGATCGGGGTTGTGTGCATCATTATGATGCAAAGGCCGGGCTACGCTTCCCATCTCAAGAAAAAAATCATGGCATGATCGTTGCTAGCTAGTGTCTGGATCGGCCATAATTATTTCTTTCTCTGGTGTAATCTAAAAGAGGCACTGTAAAATTATGTAGCAATCTTGATTGGAGAAGATATCCATGCATTGCGATGGCAACCACGAAGGGAGAGGAAGAAAAGAAAGATGTTAGATAAAGGCATCCAGTATGTGTTTGCTGAGGGTGTACCGTGACACCTCACCTGCCTCACGCACACAACTAAAGCTAGGGTCCCATGTCATCCCAGAAAGCTGCTGGCTTGGCTAGCTAGGAGGGGATTGTGTAACGTGTCTCCTTGTTCCATATTTCCCTCCCCCCGCTAGCTAACTTTACTTTGTACCTCTGCAGGCAATGTCATCTCCTTCATGACATACCTGGCCCCACTGTAAGTAGTCACGCTTAACATCCGCCTTTTAATTAATTACGTGCTCTTCTCTGCCTAGCTTGTTGGTCCGTGGCTTGTCAGGTCTTTCTCCTGTGTAGCACATTGAACGGCCAGTACATTGCCACTTTACCTTATTTAATTAGCTTTAAGATAATAGCATGTCATGCTTGTACGGAACAACTAAACGCTTGAGCTTGTCTCTGCTTATAAAGAGGCAGGTGGGGAGGATGGGAGGATCAAGCCATTATCAAATATTTCTATTGTTATTTACTTTTTCCTGCAAGTAGAACTAGGCTGAGCCACGGGCTCGTTATCTTCTCCTCTAACCTCGGCTCCTTCCCAGTCATGGTCACCGCAAGACCTGACAGGGCTGGAGGCCGGCATGCGAATTCACGGTGCATGCTCTATATTTGCAGGCCGACTTTCTATCGGATCTACAAGAACAAGTCGACCCAAGGCTTCCAGTCGGTCCCTTACGTTGTGGCGCTCTTCAGCGCGATGTTGTGGATCTACTACGCGCTGCTCAAGTCCGACGAGTGCCTCCTCATCACCATCAATTCCGCCGGCTGCTTCATTGAGACCATCTACATAGTCGTCTACCTCACCTACGCGCCCAAACAGGCCAAGGTACCAATTAAATGCATATGTATATATATGTATATATTGCTTATATCTAGATTGTCTAGTTGACCTGAGAAGCATGAAAATGAAAATGCGCGCGTACCTGCAGCTATTCACTGCCAAGATCCTGCTGCTGCTTAATGTGGGCGTGTTCGGCCTCATCCTCCTCCTCACGCTGCTCTTATCGGAGGGCGAGAAGCGCGTCGTCATGCTTGGCTGGGTCTGCGTCGGCTTCTCTGTCACTGTCTTCGTCGCACCCCTCAGCGTCATCGTGAGCACCTCGGCCTCGCATCAATCCATTATTGTCCCCGATCCATAGGCTGAATCTCTTACATGCGCTTACTTCTATATGCAGCGTCTTGTGGTGCGCACACAGAGCGTGGAGTTCATGCCTTTCTCACTCTCCCTCTCCCTCACCCTTAGCGCTGTTGTCTGGTTCCTCTACGGCCTGCTCATCAAGGACAAATACGTCGCCGTAAGCAATACAAAATTAAGGACTCTATTCTACTACTTCCATCTAAGTAACTTATCTGACGAACGAGATGCTGTCAATTTTCAGCTGCCCAACATTCTTGGGTTCGCCTTCGGTGTGATCCAGATGGTGCTCTACGCCATCTACCGCAACGCCACGTCCAGACCAGCGACCAAGGAGGTTGACGTCCGCGTCTCAGACAACCACGTCGTCAACATCACCAAGCATGGCGCTGTCGAGCTCAGCACAAACTACCCCGTCGAGCCACCACAGCCGGCCATGAAGGAGGGCATCATTCACAAGGCAACCCACGCCGAGCAAGTCTAGCGCGCGATGCCTTCATTACACCCAAAGCTAAGCCATGAAAGCGATCCAGCAAGAACAGAGACAACATGCATTGATTCCTAGCTCGTCGCAAGGCTTTCGTATATTAACTAGCGTATCCATCCATCACTCACTACGGGAGACACGGGGTGCGCCGACGGCCCCGCACCGTCGGCACAGGGTGGAGCACCGTCGGCACCGTCTCTGCCGACGGTGACCGTCGGCGTCTTCACGTCGGCACAGATCGCGTCGGGGGCGGCGCGCTCACCGTCGGCACAGGACTCCACCGTCGGCACACGCGTACGCCGACGGCTGGGCGGTGGCCGTCGGCCGTACTACCGTCGGCGCAGCCGGCTCGCCGTGTCCCACCTCGCCGTTACCGTCCCCCTTGTGCCGACGGTGTAACCGTCGGCACATGCAGTCCTGTTTTTTCCCAGAAACGGCGCGAACGCACGACATTTCAAACTGGAAAAAAATGGCGCGAACCGCAGCAGCTGTGCCGACGGTGTTACCGTCGGCACAGGCCCTGCCATTTGGCACAGCTATGGGCATGTGCCGACGGTGACACCGTCGGCACAGCTGCTGCCCAGATTTTTTTTATTTCCCTGATTTTGCTCCATTTGCACAGCAATTGCATATAAAATAGCAGTATCATATATGAATTGCACACATATAGCTCACATCACAGATATAGCACAAATATGGCACCAAATCCCAAATTTAGTACAAATATAGCACACAAGCAATACGGTACATATAGTCATCCTACATAGATCATTCTACACATATAGCATGTGTCATGTGCTAGTACAATGTAGAAACTATGGTGGTGCACCACCCGGCGGACCCGAGTACTGATCTAGCTCCGACTGGGTGAAGCGAGGCCGCACTACTTCGACGGTGCTCGGGGAGGTAGAACCACGACGAGAGCCACCGGAAGCAGAACCATGCCGAGGTTCGGCAGAAGCACCAGGAGAATGGCGACCGGGGTGCATCGGCGTACCACAAGGAGTGTCGTTCCCGGATTCTCCCAATCCCTACATGTTGGAGGGAGTTAGCAACTTAGCCATGTCACACCAAGTTAGCAACTTAGCCAAGTTAGCAACTTACCAGGGTCAACTGACGCTGACGCTTGTACGTGCAATACAACTCCTCCTTGGACGGGAACACTGGCGTCGGCCCCGGATGAGGTGGCTCTGGGAGTGGTTCCTCTCGCACTCCAGTCATCATGAACCGAGTGAAACTCTGCAAGAAACGGGAGAGATAGCTCAGATTCAAACATGGGGACTTATGATGTTTTGCAACCATAGAGATTGAAACTTACCGCCATCTGGTTGCTCGTCCACTGTACGTAGGCATCTTTCACAAGGTCATGCTCCTTAATCTTCTCGAGATACTCCTCGTAAGCTACCGCATAGGCCTCCTCGAGCTGAGTCTACAATTTCAGAAATAATGCGTCTCATCAACATAGCCATTCAGGAACAAGAGTCAAAATAGAGGATGAAAGTGTGGATGACTTACATCTACCTCTACCCGAGAACGGCATGTAGTCCGCGAGGAGGTAGCGTAGCTGCCGGAGGGGAGGGTAGCCTTGATCTGCGTGAAGTTCCTCTGAGGCTTGAAACCCCCGAGCAAGGCGGGCAGGACGTCCATGCGGCTGGCCGGACCCCGCCAGCATCATCGCCACCTCGTCGACCGGCTCGGTCATAGGGTCCTCCACCTCCGGATGGAGCTTGGCGTACTCCTCGCGAGTATTTTTCCTTGCTCTCTTTGGCCTTGCCGTAGTACATCTCGGGAGCGGGCCGAGGCTCGTTCGGACCGGGCGTCACCGGCTTCATGTGCGTCCACGCTTCCATCTCACCAAGTTCCCTCCCGAGCTTCTTCCCCTGCATCACAAAACAAATGTTATGCATATCATCGAAAATCAAAAAAATGCAGCTTGTTCCATTTTTATATGTACCGAGACGGTCCCGATAGCGATCGGTGCTGCTGCTCCCCGCACTGTGTGTTCCCTGATGCCCACGGTTGGCCTTGTTCCGGTCGCTCACGGCCTTGAAATCGGGGTTTTCGCCGACCCAATTCTTGACCAACTCCATGAAGGCGGCCCTCTTATTATCAGCCCAATGTGGTACAACCTGCAAAATCAAAGGCAACATATTTGTGTCCAGCTTTTAGGTGCCTGAATTCTAGTTCGTGTCTGCACACTGGGCATGGAAACTTACCAGCTGTACTATGCCCACAGAATAGGGCGTACCCGGGTAGGTCATGCATCGAATAGTGGAACCAAACTTTCATGATGAAGTTTCTCTTTGATGCTCGGTCGTATGTCAATGTACCGTGATGCCACGAGTGGTGCAAATCATCCACAAGTGGTTGCATTAAGACACTCAATTTCTTCCCTGGATATTCAGTGCCCCGGAAGGATCATCGACAAGAATATGTTCTTCCTTTGCATTACGACTCCGAGGAGGGAGATTGAGCGGAATAACAAACACGGGCCAGCAGCTGTACGCGGCAGTCGACATACCATATGGGTTGAATCCATCGGTTGCTATCGCAATTCTAACATTCCGAGCCTCACTTGCCTCATTTGGGTGCTTTTCATCGAAGTGCTTCCATGATTGACCATCGGATGGATGTACCATGGGTACCCGTTTCTTCTCGTCCCGCAATCTTATCCCGGTCTTATGCCATGTCATCCGCTTGGCGTCTCCTCGAACATGTAAAGCCGTTGGATTCTTTTGATGAATGGGAGATAACGAAGAATCTTTATGGCTACTTTTGTCCGCCTCTTCGACCATTGCCTACATCTACCTCATGATACCTAGAGTGACCACACTTGGTACAAGTACTTGTCATCCGCATAGTCTTTCCAAAACAAAAGGCAAAGTTTTGGACAGACATCATATGTTACATAATCCATTTTCAATGCTTTCAAGATTTTCTTCGTTTCGTACATGGTCTTGGGCAAGCAATGACCTTCGGGCAACATGTTACCTACTTGTGTTCGAGTCTTTTCAAAGGATGCTCGAGTACTCTCAAACATGCACTTGTCGGCTAGCAACTCGCGTGATGCCATCAAGTTGAGACATTTTTGCACCCGGGTATAGAGGCCTCCTAGCTGAGGCCATCATATCAATGAAGGCCCTCACGGTTGGCTCAGGTTCCTCCTCTGGAAGTTCCTCCGGTTGTGGCGGTCCCTCCGGTTCAGGCGGTTCCTCCGGTTCAGACTGTTCGTCCCATGGTAACTCTGGCATGTCAGCATCCCGAAGATCATCTAGCAAGTTTAAGATGCCATCGTTCTCATTGCCATCGATCCGCTGCCGCACACCTCACCTCTATCACGTTCGTGCCGAGAAAAGTTGACCGGCGGGTCGTAGTCACGCATATACCCATTCCACCAAAGGTGTTTAGTCATCTCTAGAATATCCTTAGGATGACGCCTCCTGCAGACACTGCAAGGGCAACGGGGACGAACGACCCCCTTCGAACCACGAGCTAACTCCTTCACTAACAAATCTGTCTTCCATTTCCATTCATCTCGTCACTTGAGTCGAACTAACACGGCCACTCGTACATCCACTCATTATCAGCCATCCTGCTTTATTGCGTGACAAACAACAAATAGTAGCATGAAATTGAATGCATCATATTTTTATTTTTCTACCGGCGAAAACGCGTGCATCAACCTACATCTCTACTAGGTGGGCTCCTAGCAGCCCCGGACCCGTAGTTGGGTACGTTCTCCACGTTCGCTCGGGTGCGAGACAGAATTTCGGCAGCACCTCCCCGCTGCTCTCCCGATACACGTCTCGGCAAAAAGCCGAGAGGATGTGCATCCGGAGAACAACAGGGAGGCGCTGACGAAATCTTGTCTCGCACCCGAGCAGAACATGGAAAACGTACCCAACTACGGGTCCGGCGACTGTCCCGTAAATGCCACAAGCGTTACGGTTCAAAATATGCTGACCACTAATGCATACTTATCCGCGTAACGCTTGCGGACGGGAATTGACACCTAGGTTACGCGACTTGACGGAGAAATTAAATCTAATGACATAAAAAATGCGGAGGGGGAGTCGGCAATTCAGCTCACCCTCGGCTGTAGAGGAAGTAGTCGAACAACCGACGATGTCGACGGCCGTAGAGATGCGCCGCAAGATCCGGGGTCGTCACGCGGGGTGCTCACTACGGGACCTAGTTAAAATAATAAAAATTTGTCAATGATAGATGAATAAACCTAATTCCATTAACATTTCTAATTCAATTTTCATTTCAATTTCATTAACATTTCTAATAAAATGTGGGGTGCTCACTATGGATGCATTTCTAATTCAATTTTCATTTCAATTTCATTAACATTTCTAATAAAATGCGGGGTGCTCACTATGGATGCATTTCTAATTCAATTTTGTTTTCAATTTCATTAATATTCCGATTTACAAATCCATAAACCTAATTGCTACAACTATCGATTTACAAAATTCGATTTTAAAAAAAGGAGCAAGGAGGGCCGGGCTTACCATGGTGGGAGGAGGAGGTCGGCCGAGGGCGAGGGGGGCGGCGGGTGAGGGGAGCCGGGGCTGCTGCGGGTGAGGGAGGGCAGGGCGGCGCCGGAGCTCGGCGCGGCGGCTGGCAGCGGGTTGGGGCAGGGCGGAGGCGGGAGGTGCGTGGGCAGGGCAGAGGCGGGAGGTGCGCGCGGGGGGCAGGGCGGCGGCGAGATCTGGCGCGGCGGTGGGCTCTGGCGCGAGGGGCGCAGGGCGGCGGCAGGACTGGCGCGGGTGGTGGCGACGCGGCAGCCGGGAGGACGGCGGCGGCGCGGGGGCAAGGCGGCGGCGGCGCGGGGGCAGGGCGTGGGCGCGTGTGTGCGGGGGGAGATGATATGCGGCTCAGCCCCGCCGCGTCGACCCCACGTGTTAAGTGGCATCAGTGTGCCGACGGCCAGGTTGTGCCGACGGTGACCGTCGGCACAAGTTTTTTTTTATTTTTTTAGTTTTTTAAAATAAACATTGTCACTATTTATTCCAAATAATAAGAACATAATATATCATCTCAAATACTAACACTAATCCTAACCCTAACCCTAAATCCTAGATCCGATGCTCGATTTCTGACGAAACCCTAGTTCTGTTGACCGCGCCGTCTACCCCTTTGACTGCATCCCATCGGGGGTCCCCCGGTGGGCGTATGCCTACGTTTGAGCTTTGTTAGGTCATAGGTACATGTGGAAACAAGGATCATCCCATATGATCCCAAGGTTCTCTCCGGTTCACCTCCGAGGGAGATCCCCCCTATACATGCAGAATCTGCCTAAGTGTAGGAACCCCTTGTCCGAGAAGCCGGACACACCCGGGGGTAGCATTGGATGTAGAACCATCACAAATCACTTTTATGCATGCCATGTGGACACACACAAGTTTTGGGGCCATTCCCTAGATCCGATGCTCGATTTCTGACGAAACCCTAGTTCTGTTGACCGCGCCGTCTACCCCTTTGACTGCATCCCATCGGGGGTCCCCCGGTGGGCGTGTGCCTCCATTTGAGCTTGGTTAGGTCATAGGTACATGTGGAAACAAGGATCATCCCATATGATCCTAAGGTTCTCTCCGGTTCACCTCCGAGGGAGTTCCCCCCTATACATGCAGAATCTGCCTAAGTGTAGGAACCCCCGTCCGAGAAGCCGGACACACCCGGGGGGTAGCATTGGATGTAGAACCATCACAAATCACTTTTGTGCATGCCATGTGGACACACACAAGTTTTGGGGCCATTCCCTAGATCCGATGCTCGATTTCTGAAGAAACCCTAGTTCTGTTGACCGCGCCGTCTACCCCTTTGATCGCATCCCATCGGGGCCCCCGTGGGCGTGTGCCTCCGTTTGAGCTTGGTTAGGTCATAGGTACAGGTCGAAAAAGGATCATCCCATATGATCCTAAGGTTCTCTCCGGTTCACATCCGAGGGAGTTCCCCCCTATACATGCGAGATCCGCCTAAGTGTAGGAACCCCCTGTCCGAGAAGCCGGACACACCCGGGGGGTAGCATTGGATGTAGAACCATCACAAATCACTTTTGTGCATGCCATGTGGACACACACATGTTTTGGGGCCATTCCCTAGATCCGATGCTCGATTTCTGACGAAACCCTAGTTCTATTGACCGCGCCGTCTACCCCTTTGATCGCATCCCATCGGGGCCCCCGGTGGGCGTATGCCTCCATTTGAGCTTGGTTAGGTCATAGGTACATGTGGAAACAAGGATCATCCCATATGATCCCAAGGTTCTCTCCGGTTCACCTCCGACGGAGTCCCCCCTATACATGCAGAATCTGCCTAAGTGTAGGAACCCCCTGTCCGAGAAGCCGGACACACCCGGGGGTAGCATTGGATGTAGAACCATCACAAATCACTTTTGTGCATGCCATGTGGACACACACAAGTTTTGGGGCCATTCCCTAGATCCGATGCTCGATTTCTGACGAAACCCTAGTTCCGTTGACCGCGCCGTCTACCCCTTTGATCGCATCCCATCGGGGGTCCCCCGGTGGGCGTGTGCCTCCATTTGAGCTTGTTTAGGTCATAGGTACATGTGGAAACAAGGATCATCCCATATGATCCCAAGGTTCTCTCCGGTTCACCTCCGAGGGAGTTCCCCCCTATACATGCAGAATCTGCTAGCTAAGTGTAGGAACCCCCTGTCCGAGAAGCCGGACACACCCGGGGGTAGCATTGGATGTAGAACCATCACAAATCACTTTTGTGCATGCCATGTGGACACACACAAGTTTTGGGGCCATTCCCTAGATCCGATGCTCGATTTCTGAAGAAACCCTAGTTCTGTTGACCGCGTCGTCTACCCCTTTGACTGCATCCCATCGGGGGTCCCCCGGTGTGCGTGTGCCTCCATTTGAGCTTGCTTAGGTCATAGGTACATGTGGAAACAAGGATCATCCCATATGATCCCAAGGTTCTCTCCGGTTCACCTCCGAGGGAGTTCCCCCCCTATACATGCAGAATGTGCCTAAGTGTAGGAACCCCCTGTCCGAGAAGCCGGACACACCCGGGGGGGTAGCATTGGATGTAGAACCATCACAAATCACTTTTGTGCATGCCATGTGGACACACACAAGTTTTGGGGCCATTCCCTAGACCCGATGCTCAATTTCCGACGAAACCCTAGTTCCGTTGACCGCGCCGTCTACCCCTTTGATCGCATCCCATCGGGGTCCCCGGTGGGCGTGTGCCTCCATTTGAGCTTGGTTAGGTCATAGGTACATGTGGAAACAAGGATCATCCCATATGATCCTAAGGTTCTCTCCGGTTCACCTCCGAGGAGTTCCCCTATACATGCGAGAATCCGCCTAAGTGTAGGAACCCCCGTCCGAGAAGCCGGACACACCCGGGGGGGTAGAATTGGATGTAGAACCATCACAAATCACTTTTGTGCATGCCATGTGGACACACACATGTTTTGGGGCCATTCCCTAGATCCGATGCTCGATTTCTGACGAAACCCTAGTTCTGTTGACCGCGTCGTCTACCCCTTTGACTGCATCCCATCGGGGGTCCCCGGTGGGCGTGTGCCTCCATTTGAGCTTGGTTAGGTCATAGGTACATGTGGAAACAAGGATCATCCCATATGATCCCAAGGTTCTCTCCGGTTCACCTCCGAGGGAGTTCCCCCCTATACATGCAGAATCTGCCTAAGTGTAGGAACCCCCTGTCCGAGAAGCCGGACACACCCGGGGGGTAGCATTGGATGTAGAACCATCACAAATCACTTTTGTGCATGCCATGTGGACACACACAAGTTTTGGGGCCATTCCCTAGATCCGATGCTCGATTTCTGACGAAACCCTAGTTCTGTTGACCGCGCCGTCTACCCCTTTGATCGCATCCCATCGGGGTCCCCCGGTGGGCGTGTGCCTCCATTTGAGCTTGTTTAGGTCATAGGTACATGTGGAAACAAGGATCATCCCATATGATCCCAAGGTTCTCTCCGGTTCACCTCCGAGGGAGTTCCCCCTATACATGCAGAATCTGCTAGCTAAGTGTAGGAACCCCCTGTCCGAGAAGCCGGACACACCCGGGGGGTAGCATTGGATGTAGAACCATCACAAATCACTTTTTTGCATGCCATGTGGACACACACAAGTTTTGGGGCCATTCCCTAGATCCGATGCTCGATTTCTGAAGAAACCCTAGTTCTGTTGACCGCGTCGTCTACCCCTTTGACTGCATCCCATCGGGGTCCCCGGTGTGCGTGTGCCTCCATTTGAGCTTGGTTAGGTCATAGGTACATGTGGAAACAAGGATCATCCCATATGATCCCAAGGTTCTCTCCGGTTCACCTCCGAGGGAGTTCCCCCTATACATGCAGAATCTGCCTAAGTGTAGGAACCCCCTGTCCGAGAAGCCGGACACACCCGGGGGGTAGCATTGGATGTAGAACCATCACAAATCACTTTTGTGCATGCCATGTGGACACACACAAGTTTTGGGGCCATTCCCTAGACCCGATGCTCAATTTCCGACGAAACCCTAGTTCTGTTGACCGCACCGTCTACCCCTTTGATCGCATCCCATCGGGGTCCCCGGTGGGCGTGTGCCTCCATTTGAGCTTGGTTAGGTCATAGGTACATGTGGAAACAAGGATCATCCCATATGATCCCAAGGTTCTCTCCGGTTCACCTCCGAGGGAGTTCCCCCTATACATGCGAGATCCGCCTAAGTGTAGGAACCCCCGTTCGAGAAGCCGGACACACCCGGGGGTAGCATTGGATGTAGAACCATCACAAATCACTTTTGTGCATGCCATGTGGACACACACAAGTTTTGGGGCCATTCCCTAGATCCGATGCTCGATTTCCGACGAAACCCTAGTTCCGTTGACCGCGCCGTCTACCCCTTTGATCGCATCCCATCGGGGGTCCCCCGGTGGGCGTGTGCCTCCATTTGAGCTTGGTTAGGTCATAGGTACATGTGGAAACAAGGATCTCTCCTGCCCTTTTTTACCGCCACCCTTTCACGCTGCTTCTCTCCCGCCCTTTTTTCCCGCCCACCCTTTCCCGTTCCTTCTCTCCCGCCTTTTTTTCCTGCCCACCCTTTCACGCTGCTTCTCTCCCGCCCTTTTTTCCCGCCCACCCTTTCCCGCTCCTTCTCTCCCGCCTTTTTTTCCCGCCATGATTTCCCGCCAAGTTTTCCCGCCCACCCTTTCCCGCCCATTCCCTCCCGCCAAGTTTTCCCGCCGTTTCAGCCCCTTGCCGGCCTATATATAGCCATGTCTTCTCCACTAACAGCACCAGCAACATTTCTCCCTTCATCGCTTCTCTCATCCAACAGAACCACAAAATCCTCTGAGCTGAGCTGCCGCTGAGATGGCTCCTCGTCGCCGTAGCAACACGGGCTTCATCGGCGTTCGCCTGCGGCCTGCGGGACATTTCGCGGCTGAAATCACCGCCGGTGGTACGCGTGTGTGGCTCGGCACCTTCTACACGAAGGAGGCTGCTGCCCGCGCATACGATGTTGCGGCTTGGAGGTTTGGCCGGCCACGCCACGAAATGAACTTCCCGGAGGTCAGGTCTCTGACGGAAGCTCAGAGTCTCTCTACTGAGCCGCTACTTCGCTCACAGGGTGAAGCGCGTCGGTACAGGTCTGGCCAGCGGCGGATTAATACCACCGAGGCGGACGAGCAGTTCATGGCACAGTGGCGCAGAGACCATCCCGGAGCCGTCGAGGCAGAGCGCGCATTCTGGAAGGAGAAGCAGACGTACAGGAGGGAGAGGAGGGCGGGAAAGCGGCAGAGGAGGGCCGAATATGAAGCGAGTACGCCAAAGGAGAGGCGTCGACATGGGGGAGAATGATGAACGGTGGTTGTGGCACCTCTCAAGTACCGCTTCAGAGGACACCCCCAGCGAGGACGAAGATTTCGACTTCTGATTAATATGTGTGTGTGTCGAGTCCGTGTGTCGAGCGGGTCATGTGTCGACCCAGTGTTAAGTGCTTTGTTCGTGTGTGGGTGTAGTTCTTTAAATGTTTTGCTTTGTGTGTGGGTCTAGTTCTTTAAGTGTTTTGGTTCCTGTGTGGGTGTAGTTCTTTAAGTGTTTCGGTTCGTGTGTGGGTCTAGTTCTTTAAGCGCTTTGGTATGTGTGTGGGTCTAGTTATTTAAGTGTTTTGTACCGTGTCTGGGTCTTAAGTTCTTAAATGTATCACTTTTATGCATTCTCTGTGGACACACACAAGTTTTGGGGCCATTCACCCCCTCCGAGGCTCGATTTCTGGCGAAACCCTAGTTCTATTGACCGCGCGGTCTACCCCTTTGACTGCATCCCATCGGGGGTCCCCAGGTGGGCATATGCCTCCATTTGAGCTTGGTTAGGTCATAGGTACATGTGGTAACAAGGATCATCCCATATGATCTCAAGTTTCTCTCTGGTTCACCTCCGAGGGAGTTCCCCCAATACATCCAGAATCTGCCTAAGGGTAGAACCCCATGTCCGAGAAGCCGGACACACCTGGCGGGTAGCATTGGATATAAAACCATCTCAAATCACTCTCTGATCATCGATTTCTGAGAAAACCCTAGATCGGGGTCCCGGCGGGGGATCTATACCGCCCTTATGCATATATATAGGTTTCCCGCAAAGGGGTTCGCCAAAATAGCAGTGAGAAATAAATAAACAAAAAAATGATTGGGATTAATAATTATATGGGTAATAATTATCTCTTTGATGCAAAAAAATGGAAAAACAAAATGTGCATATCAGTCTATGTGCCGACGGCCACCGTTGCGCCGAGGGTCACCGTCGGCATAGCATTAGGAAGACCCACCTGTCAGTCTATGTGCCGACGGCCACCGTTGCGCCGAGGGCTACCGTCGGCACAGTGCAGATGGCTCCGTGACAGTTAACGGCTGGGCCCACCGTGTCAGCGCATGTACCGACGGCCGTCGCAGTGCCGACGGTGACCTTCGGGCACCAGCTTCGTGTGCCGACGGTCCATTTGGCGCCGACGGTGATCGTCGGTGTCGCGCGCGGTGTGCCGACGGTGACTGTGCGCCGACGGTCAGCTCCGTCACCGGTCGACGAGCGCTTCTGTGCCGACGGCCACGGCGGCTCTCCCGTAGTGACTTGTATGTAATGGCTTTGTATATTGTAATGAAACTTGTCATTTTCCCGTAACGTGAATTGGCATGATTGGAAGTGTAGTACGAAATGGTTAAGTCAGTGGGAAGGAATCGCCCGCCCTACATTCCTCGTCTTTTCTGCATTTCTTTCGGCTGCAGAACCGTAAACTTGCACAGCTTTTCCCGTCTGCTGTGCTGCCTACGGCTGCTAAAATACCCTATATAATAGTTGGCACGTGTGCTCTTTTACTGATCATGCACGCGTTGGTTCCCGTTTTCAAACGCTCCGGATACCGGTTAGAGCATCTCCAGCCGTGTCCCCAAAACCGCGCCAGATTGAGCGTTTAGGGGACGTGTTTTGTTCGTGCCACGTTTGGGAGACGTCGCTCCCCAGCCGCGTCCACCAAACGCCGCCCCCAAATAAATATTGGTGCACGAAAATAAAGGTTTTTATTCAGATTTGATTATATATTACAAAGTTTGAATGAAAACGGGGATAGATTTCATCTAAACATATACTACTGACCGCCCGGCGGTGCGTTAGACGGCCCCGCCCCGTCGTCGCCTCCCCTACGCCGCAGCTCCTCCTGCGCGCGCCTCCTCTCGTTGCGTTGGGCGGTGGCCAGACGCCGCCGCTCCAGCCGCGCGTCCTCCTCCGCCCTCCTCTGCAGCGCCGCCTGGAGGGAGAGTTCGACGGCGCGACGAATCTGCGCCTCTTCGCGGGCACGGGCGTCGTCCTGGAGCTTCTTCTCCGACTCGAAGGACTCGACGAGCGCGCGTTGCTGATCGGCCGTCTCGTCCGGGTGCGGCCCGTCGTCGTCGGACCGCTCGAACTCGTCGTCGTCGTCGTCCTCCACCTCGGTCTCCTCCGCCTCGTCCTCCACCTCGGTCTCCGACGCGTGGAGGCTGCGCAGCACCGACGAGACATCTCGCCTGCCCCTCCGTCGCCATTAAGGCAAAGATGCCGTCGTGTGTCACTGCGCGTGAATAACTTCCGTCGCGAGGTAGGCGACGATTAGGTTAAAATTAACTGTGCCGCTGACGGGTTGGCCCCGCCACTCCCCGCCTCGCTTTTCGTTGTGTCCGGCGTGCCCGGAGCGTCCCCTGTGGGACGGGGACGGGCTCGGGGCGCCGGACACCGTATCGGGACGCGCCGGACAAAAATGGTCTTTGGGGGACGCGGCTGGAACGGTTTTTTGGTCGGCGCGCCCTAAATCCCTTTGGAAAACGCTTTGGGGGACACAGCTGGAGATGCTCTTAGAGCATCTCTAGAAGACACTGCAAACCGCAAACTTTAAAAACAATGATGGAACATAGACCATACACCGTAAACACGAACCGTATAAGAGCATATTCATAGAAAAAACATTTTTTTTATTTCCCTCCTCTTCATCCCTACCATGTCACTTCCGCGCTGCTTGCCGGACGGCCTGCCCCGCCCCTTACCATCCCGGCCGCCCGCCGGCCTGCCCCGCCCGCGCGCTCGCCCGCTCGCCCGCCCCGCACCCGCCCGGCCACCCGCTCGCCCGCCCCTGCCCCTCACCCGCCTGGTTGCCTGCGCCGCTGCTCCACGCGCCAGCATGCGCGCAACTAGCCAGCACGCACGCCGCCACGCCCGGCCGCCACTCCCGACCTCTCCCAGCGCGGCGGCCAACTCCACCCTCTTCATTTTCGTGTCCAATTTTGGCTGGAATCCGACGACTCCGGCGAATTTTGGTTGACTCCGGCGCTCGTACGGTGGTTGATGGGCTGAAATTTCCTTCGCGCCAACGTGGAAGTGGGGATGGGATTCGCCATCAGAAGGACTCGCGAAACTGGGTAATTGAGGTTTCCGCGACGCGAAACTAGATAGTCTGCAAAAAAAAATCCAGATGGAGCCCGATGCGGTATTTGGACCGGCCTTTTTTCCCTCTAAAACTTCAAAATAGCAGTTATTATGCGGATGGAGGCTGGATGGGGATCTGCTAGAGATGCTTTTAGTCGCGCAGCTCCCGATTAGTCCGTAGTACTTCCACTCGAAATATCTAGACGTGGGCACCATCTTCCACTGCTTTAAGACATCCTAGCGGGCCAACCCAAATAGTTCTGTGCTATCCGAAACAGTTCGCAAGGACACGCGGACTGACCGCGCATGCTCTAGCGGGGCGATACGAACGGACTGACCCATCCGCCGCGACACATCGTCCTACCAAATATAGGAAACCGATGCGTCGGCGCGAACGGTGCACGGTCAGCGCATGTCCGGGCGCGCGCCGCTTGGAAGCGACCCGGCGGCAAAAGGCGGACTGGCGGCAGCGTTAGCCATCAAGGCCGTCGCTGACTACTGCGCCAGCCGCCTCAACTCATGCGCCGGTGTTGATGCAGAAGGGGATGGAAGCTGCGCGTGCGCATGTTGGTATTGATGGCTAGGGGTACTTAAACCTCCGTTGTGCCCGCCTCTTCTCCTCCACTCCCACTCCCACGACTGCCACCATTGTCACTCCTCTGAGATCTCGCCATGATGGAGATGAAGCTGCAGAAGTGAAGACTGCCAACAACCACGAGGCTGGGTCCTTGTCCGGTCTGCGGCGCCACCAGGATTCTCTGCCTCGGCGGAACCCTGCGCGTGCACGCCTGCTTCCTCCACCCCCGCAGCCGACCCTGTTCGTCGTTCCACAGGCGGCGGCGGCACCGGCTCCTCCTCCGTAACAACCGAGCCGCAACAGGCGATATATGTCAATGCTGGAGGCGCAGTGGCGGTAGTTGTAGGGCAACCCCTGCGGCCACCATGATATCTCCCTGCCACACTGGTGGCATCAGAATAGGGGGAGGCTCCCTGTTCGGCCTCCGCTCACGCACCGGCGAGCACTGCGTCAGGAGATGCACCAGCGAATCAAGCAGCCGCTACCAGCGCTGCTGTAAGCGGGATTTCCTGCCTGGCGACGCCGCGCCTGACAGCGAGGATGAGATCGGCTACGACAAGGAGGAGTAGGACAACGAGATGGCGGATGTGCCTCCAGCCATTATGAAGCTAGAGGTGCTCGTCCCCGATGATTACAATGAGGAGGCGGCCACGGCCGCCGCCCTGGCCGCATCAAAGGCCGACGAGGACTCGAAGTGGTCCTGGCAAGGGTTGGAGGACGTCGTCCACCTCTCTACAATGGTGTCAGAGCACATTGCCTCCCTGCCACTGCCACCACCATTGCCGCTGCACGCACCACCACATGCAGCATGGGACGGCCAGATGGTTCCACCTCCTTCGGAGTACGCGCCGCAGCAGCCGCAGTACATGCCGCATGATACATCCCAAACGTATCTATAATTTCTTATGTTCCGTGCTACTTTTATGATGATACTCACATGTTTTATACACATTATATGTCGTTATTATGCATTTTCCGGCACTAACCTATTGACGAGATGCCGAAGAGCCGATTGTTGTTTTCTCGCTGTTTTTGGTTTCAGAAATCCTAGTAAGGAAATATTCTCGGAATTGGACGAAATCAACGCCCAGGGGCCTATTTTTCCACGAAGCTTCCAGAAGACCGAAGGGGAGACGAAGTGGGGCCACGAGGCGCCGCCACAATAGGGCGGCGCGGCCAGCAAGGGGCCCGCGCGGCCCTGTTGTGTGGGGCCCCCGTGGCGCCTCCTGACCTACCCTTCCGCCTACTTAAAGCCTCCGTCGTGAAACCCCCAGTACCGAGAGCCACGATACGGAAAACCTTCCAGAGACGCCGCCGCCGCCAATCCCATCTCGGGGGATTCAGGAGATCGCCTCCGGCACCCCGCCGGAGAGGGGAATCATCTCCCGGAGGACTCTTCATCGCCATGATCGCCTCCGGAGTGATGAGTGAGTAGTTCACCCCTGGACTATGGGTCCATAGCAGTAGCTAGATGGTCGTCTTCTCCTTATGTGCTTCATTGTCGGATCTTGTGAGCTGCCTAACATGATCAAGATCATCTATCTCGTAATTCTATATGTTGTGTTTGTCGGGATCCGATGGATAGAGAATGACTATGTTATGGTGATTATCAATCTATTACCTATGTGTTGTTTATGATCTTGCATGCTCTCCGTTATTAGTAGAGGCTCTGGCCAAGTTTTTGCTCTTAACTCCAAGAGGGAGTATTTATGCTCGATAGTGGGTTCATGCCTCCATTAAATCCGGGACAGTGACAGAAAGTTCTAAGGTTGTGGATGTGCTGTTGCCACTAGGGATAAAATATTGATGCTATGTCCGAGGATGTAGTTATTGATTACATTACGCACCATACTTAATGCAATTGTCTGTTGTTTGCAACTTAATACTGGAAGGGGTTCGGATGATAACCTGAAGGTGGACTTTTTAGGCATAGATGCATGCTCGGATAGCGGTCTATGTACTTTGTCGTAATGCCCAATTAAATCTCACAATACTTATCATATCATGTATGTGCATTGTCATGCCCTCTCTATTTGTCAATTGCCCGACTGTAATTTGTTCACCCAACATGCTATTTATCTTATGGGAGAGACACCTCTAGTGAACTGTGGACCCCGGTCCATTCTTTTACATCGAATACAATCTATCGCAATACTTGTTTTACTGTTTTCTCGCAAACAATCATCATCCACACTATACATCTAATCCTTTGTTACAGCAAGCCGGTGAGATTGACAACCTCACTGTTTCGTTGGGGCAAAGTACTTTGGTTGTGTTGTGCAGGTTTCACGTTGGCGCCGGAATCTCTGGTGTTGCGCCGCACTACATCCCGCCGCCATCAACCTTCAACGTGCTTCTTGGCTCCTCCCGGTTCGATAAACCTTGGTTTCTTTCTGAGGGAAAACTTGCTACTGTACGCATCATACCTTCCTCTTGGGGTTCCCAACGGACGTGTGTTGTACACGCCATCAAGCATTTTTTCTGGCGCCGTTGCCGGGGAGATCAAGACACGCTGCAAGGGGAGTCTCCACTTACAATCTCTTTACTTTATTTTTGTCTTGCTTTGCTTTATTTTATTTACTACTTTGTTTGCTGCACTTAAACAAAACACACAAAAATTAGTTGCTAGCTTTACTTTATTTATTGTCTTGCTCTCTATATCAGAAACACAAAAAAATTAGTTACTTGCATTTACTTTATTTACCTTCTGTTTATTTCATCATGTTTCCTCCTAAGTACACTCTAAAAGACATACCGGTAGGCCGAGGGTCTATAATTGGAAGGGATAATATAGAAGATTTTTTCACTCATGTTAGTACCGCTGAAGATTTTGAAGATAGACACTTGGTAGAACTTGCTCCTACTTATGGAATTGCTGCTGCTTCTTTAGTTCGCATGTTGGAAACTAAATTTGTTAATCTCAATCCTATAATCCAACACATGTTTCTCACACTCGGTTATATGGAGGAAGGGGAGAAGAAAGATTTTGTCTTAGAAACCCTTCTTAAAGAATTTGGTGGTGTAGCGAGAGAGACTAGAAAGGTCTTTATTAAATACAACATGCTTGGCTCTTATACCAATTTTGTTAGTATCCTTGAAAATATGGACATGGAGAGAGTAAGGTACACTAATGATATTAATGATGGTGGGGAGATTAAGACAACAATACCTTGTAAGCTCCTAGGAATGAGCGATGCTCTAGAAACTAATTATGGTTGGCTTGTCCCTGAAAATTTGTTTAACGAGGATAGCAAACCTAAGAATAATGAAAAGGGAGCCACTGAAACTCACATAGATAAGATAAAATGCATAGTGGAGGCAACTCCCAACACCCCTGGTAATAGTGTTGATGCTTCATCTCTTGATAATACTTGATTCACACTTTCTGCGCCTAGCTGAAAGGCGTTAAAGAAAAGTGCTTATGGGAGACAACCCATGTTTTTACTATAGTACTTTGTTTTATATTTGAGACTTGGAAGTTGTTACTACTGTAGCAACCTCTCCTTATCTTTATTTTATTGCATTGTTGTGCCAAGTAAAGTCTTTGATAGTAAAGTCAGTACTAGATTTGGATTACTGCGCAGAAACAGATTTCTTGCTGTCACGAATCTGGGCAGAATTCTCTGTAGGTAACTCAGAAAAATCTGCCAATTTACGTGCGTGATCCTCAGATATGTACGCAACTTTCATTCAATTTGAGCATTTTCATCTGAGCAAGTTAAGTGCCCCTGTAAAATTCGTCTTTACGGACGGTTCTGTTTTGACAGATTCTGCCTTTTATTTCGCATTGCCTCTTTTGCTATGTTGGATGAATTTCTTTATTCCATTAATGTCCAGTAGCTTTGTGCAATGTCTAGAAGTGTTAAGAATGATTATGTCACCTCTGAACATGTAAATTTTTATTGTGCACTAACCCTCTAATGAGTTTGTTTCGAGTTTGGTGTGGAGGAAGTTTTCAAGGGTCAAGAGAGGAGGATGATATACTATGATCGAGAGGAGTGAAAAGTCTAAGCTTGGGGATGCCCCCGTGGTTCATCCCTGCATAGTTTAAGAAGACTCAAGCATCTAAGCTTGGGGATGCCCAAGGCATCCCCTTCTTCATCGACAACATTATCAGGTTCCTCTAATGAAACTATATTTTTATTCAGTCACATCTTATGTGCTTTGCTTGGAGCGTCTCGTTTGCTTTAGTTTTTGTTTTGTTTGAATAAAGTCGGATCCCACAATCCTTTATATTGGAGATATTACGCTCCGCTGTTTCGTATGAACACATATGTTCTTAGCTTTATCTTTAATGTTCATTGCGAAAGTTGAACTACCTCATTCATTGATATATGGTTGGAAACGGAAAATGCCGCATGTGGTAATTGGTATAATGTCTTGAATAATGTGATACTTGGCAATAGTTGTGCTCATATAGATCATGTTTAAGCTCTTGCATCATGTACCTTATACCCATTAATGAATAATTACATAGAGCTTGTTAAAATTTGGTTTGCATGATTGTTCTCTCTAAGTCTAGATATTTTCTGGTTGAGGTGTTTGAACAATAAGGAGACGATGTAAAGTCTTATAATGCTTACAATATGTTTATATGTGAGTCTTGCTGCACCGTTTTATACTTGAGTTTGCTTCAAACAACCTTGCTAGCCTAGCCTTGTATTGAGAGGGATTCTTCTCGTGCATCCAAATACTTGAGCCAAAATCCATGCCATTTGTGTCCACCATACCTACCTACCACATGGTATTTCTCCGCCATTCCAAAGTACATTACTTGAGTGCTACCTTTAAAATTTCTATTCTTTACCTTTGCAATATATAGCTCATGGGACAAAATAGCTTAAAAACTATCGTGGTGAAGAATATGTACTTATGTGTCTTATTTCTTAGTAAGTTGCTTGTTGTGCGGTAACCATGTTTTATAGGGACGCCATCAACTCTTTTACCTTTGTTGAATATCATGTGAGTTGCTATGCATGTTCGTCTTGTCTGAAGTAAGGGCGGTTTTCACAATCAAATGGTTTGAGTATGCATACTGTTAGAGAAGAACATTAGGCCGCTAACTAAAGCCATGAATCATGGTGGAAGTTTCAGTTTGGACATAAAACCTCAATCTCTTATGAGAATATTAACTGTTGTTGAATGCTTAAGCATTAAAAGAGGAGTCCATTATCTGTTGTCTATGTTGTCCCGGTATGGGTGTCTAAGTTGAAGAATGATCAAAAGCGAGAAATCCAATGCGAACTTTCTCCTTAGACCCTTGTACAGGCGGCATAGAGGTACCCCTTTGTGACACTTGGTTGAAACATATGTTATGCAATGATAATCAGTGTTAACCCAAGCTAATTAGGACAAGGTGCGGGCACTATTAGTACACTATGCATGAGGCTTGCAACTTATAAGATATCTTATACATGCTATAATTTCTTATGTTCCATGCTACTTTTATGATGATACTCACATGTTTTATACACATTATATGTCGTTATTATGCATTTTCCGGCACTAACCTATTGACGAGATGCCGAAGAGCCAGTTGCTGTTTTCTGCTGTTTTTGGTTTCAGAAATCCTAGTAAGGAAATATTCTCGGAATTGGACGAAATCAACGCCCAGGGGCCTATTTTTCCACGAAGCTTCCAGAAGACCGAAGGGGAGACGAAGTGGGGCCACGAGGCGCCGCCACAATAGGGCGGCGCGGCCAGCAAGGGGCCCGCACGGCCCTGTTGTGTGGGGCCCCCGTGGCGCCTCCTGACCTACCCTTCCGCTTACTTAAAGCCTCCGTCGTGAAACCCCCAGTACCGAGAGCCACGATACGGAAAACCTTCCAGAGACGCCGTCGCCGCCAATCCCATCTCGGGGGATTCAGGAGATCGCCTCCGGCACCCTGCCGGAGAGGGGAATCATCTCCTGGAGGACTCTTCATCGCCATGATCGCCTCCGGAGTGATGAGTGAGTAGTTCACCCCTGGACTATGGGTCCATAGCAGTAGCTAGATGGTCGTCTTCTCCTTATGTGCTTCATTGTCGGATCTTGTGAGCTGCCTAACATGATCAAGATCATCTATCCGTAATACTATATGTTGTGTTTGTCGGGATCCGATGGATAGAGAATACTATGTTATGGTGATTATCAATCTATTACCTATGTGTTGTTTATGATCTTGCATGCTCTCCATTATTAGTAGAGGCTCTGGCCAAGTTTTTGCTCTTAACTCCAAGAGGGAGTATTTATGCTCGATAGTGGGTTCATGCCTCCATTAAATCTGGGACGGTGACGAAAAGTTCTAAGGTTGTGGATGTGCTGTTGCCACTAGGGATAAAACATTGATGCTATGTCCGAGGATGTAGTTATTGATTACATTACGCACCATACTTAATGCAATTGTCTGTTGTTTGCAACTTAATACTGGAAGGGGTTCGGATGATAACCTGAAGGTGGACTTTTTAGGCATAGATGCATGCTTGGATAGCGGTCTATGTACTTTGTCGTAATGCCCAATTAAATCTCACAATACTTATCATATCATGTATGTGCATTGTCATGCCCTCTCTATTTGTCAATTGTCCGACTGTAATTTGTTCACTCAACATGCTATTTATCTTATGGGAGAGACACCTCTAGTGAACTGTGGACCCCGGTCTATTCTTTTACATCGAATACAATCTACTGCAATACTTGTTTTACAGTTTTCTGCAAACAATCATCATCCACACTATACATCTAATCCTTTGTTACAGCAAGCCGGTGAGATTGACAACCTCACTGTTTCGTTGGGGCAAAGTACTTTGGTTGTGTTGTGCAGGTTCCACGTTGGCGCCGGAATCCCTGGTGTTGCGCCGCACTACATCCCGCCGCCATCAACCTTCAACGTGCTTCTTGGCTCCTCCTGGTTCGATAAATCTTGGTTTCTTTCTGAGGGAAAACTTGCTACTGTACGCATCATACCTTCCTCTTGGGGTTCCCAACGGACGTGTGCTGTACACGCCATCACCGCAGCCGACGGAGGTCCCTACTTGGGCGCAGCAACTGTTGGCGCGCCCGCCCTTCATCGACCTCGTCTCCGAAGATAAAGAAGACGGCGGGAAACTAGGGTCTAGATTTTACTTTTAAACTATGTAAATTACGTTCAGTTTAATGAAATTTCTATCAAATTTTCGCGCACTTTTTAAACTTCATTCTAATTTGTTTGTCTCTTGTGCCCGTGCCAACTAGCCAGCGGACACAATGAAAAATATCTAAGATTTGTCAAAATTTAGATGTATCTAGACACTAAATAGCATCTAGATAGATCTAAATTTTGACTACTTTCAGACATTCTATATTACTTAAATCCAGCTTAGCTATGGCGCCTAGACCAACTAGCTGGAAACTAGGTACCAGGAAGTCACTTGCACTTGAGCCAACGCAGAACATACCAACATGCTGTGATATTAAAGCTGTTGTGCCTCTACAGCAAGCACTTCTATAAGTTCTGGAATTATAAGCTTGCTGCCACCATTGTTACCGTGCATCTATCAAGGAGCTTTGTTCTTACCGTGTTAAGGATCAGCTGGATCCAGTCACATCACACTTTACTTTGAAACAAGATATAAGGATATAAGTTAGCATAATAAAGACTGACCTTCAAGAAAAAGTCAATTTTGTAGCAACCGGTAGTATTGCTAATGCTACCACGTGACAAGATAGTGATGAATATAGAAAGATCTTTAATATACACCAAGAGATCAATCACATTTGACTCTATAGCTGAAAGAAAAAAAATTGGGACAGAATTTCAAACAATACGTGAAGTATCACAATTTTCAGTTATAATACCACGTTGACACCAACACCCTCATAAGTCAGGAAGTCAAAATTCCCCTGGAGAAAATCAAATGTTTCGAAAGAAAGCTTTCCATGGACGTTGTTTGCAACACGGTGATCTAATGAGCTTATTTCTTAGAGTGAATTCCACTTTTTACACTGTAGTTTTGTATTTGTGACATTAATAACCCCGCTGAGTGAAAATTTGTGTAGATTACCCATTTTAAAGGCTTTGTACCCTTATGTTTTCGTGTGTGTCCATTGGGCAAGGTGTTAGGTGATGATCGGGGTCCAAAAATATCAAAACCTTAGTAATGAAGGGAACATATGGATTAAAAAAGTTTGGGCATCGTCCATAAGGCCCTTCTATGTTTACATATTTTATCGCTCCATATCGATGTATCATACCTATTCTATCTAACAATAATAAGTAAAATAATAAAAAAATGGGTCTAAACCGTGTTTAAAATATCCTAAATGTGATATTTTTGTAGAAGTTCCACTAAATGGGGTAATATGTATCACAAATGCACAATTACATGGTAAAAAGTGGAATTCACTCTATTTCTTATGACCCTGATGTGTCAATGTTGTATGTATTTGTTCACGCCGATATCAGCCGGGTTGATTCTTGAAGAGAGAATTCCTTATTTAACACTACTTAGAGTTTCAGTTCCTTATTTGGTCATGGGAGAAAATTTCTTCCCTATTTGACATGTAACCTTCATTTTCTTCCCTATATAACACTACCGTTAATTTTGTTAAGTCTCACCGTTATCATTATTTTTTTAGGACTATTATACCCCTGCCTCAATCGGCACGGAGGAAACTAGGAAAAAAAAGTCTACCGCGACCGATTTGGTGCAGAAAGTGTCGCACCGCGCCACTAGCCAGCTAGTTTATCTCCGCGTACGTAGCTAGTTCTGGTTGGTGTTTTTTCCAAGCTAGGTCCGGTCGCATGCACGCGCGCAGCTAGCATCTACCTTCCCTTGCTTTTTTACTCCATGAATGTATACATGCACGCGCACAGCAAGGTAGTTGCATGCACGCGCAGCATTCTTTCTATTTTAATTCATCCATTATGCATTTTTTTATTTTTAAGTGCTCTACAATTACTGTTCCATTTAAAAAGAAAAAAGGGATAAAGGGTCATGCACAAGTGTGGATCAAGAACCGGCTTCGATCCACTTGAGCGAACTTCTATCGAGGAGTTCCCTGCCCAGATCCTGCTATTTTTGTCATGTAAACAAATTGGTCACATATTGAACTAGGGGCAGAAACGTTATTTTATGTCCCAAGCTAATACCGTTAGTGCTCAGAATGCAATAGGGTGTCATATAAGGAAGAAAATGAAGTTTACATGTCAAATAGGGAAGAAAAAAAATTCTAGGACCAAATAAGAAACTGAAACTTTAAGTAGTGTCAAATAAGGAATTCTCTCATTCTTTTTAAACATAAGGCCATAGGCCCAGCTTTATATAAATAAAGCCACACGGCAACCACAAGGTTCAGATAGCTTACAAACCGGTCGCTAGTCTGGACTCATAACACATCATCACTCCACACACCAACAGTTTAGAGGATACAAGAAGTCAACCCACACAAACAACAACACGACTATCAAGATGATCTCTGGCTTCCTCCCGCTTGCGCTCGCGTCGTCGTCTGGAGCCTCCTAACCCCTTCCATCACCACGTCCAAAGTCGCACGGTCCTTCGGTCTGACCAGAACCCTCCACCGCTGCATATACGAGTGCATGTAGAAGAAGATATCAGCGGGGTTGTTGATAAGCTTTCCTTCCATAGCTAGTTTGTTCCTAATATTCCAAAGCGCCCAACTTTGGGCCGCAAAGGTGAACCAAGCTAGCCTACGTAGGGACCCCGAAAGACTCTGGACTAACGCGATGAGTTGCCCAGCCCTGCTGGGTTCCAATCACATTGCAGGAGCTCCCTAGCTCCGCCCATGCCAGTTTGGCAAGATGGCATGAGAAAAAGATATGGTTACAGTCCTCCTCTTTCCCGCAGAAGGCGCACGCCCCTGTCGTTGGTCCGTTCCTCTTAGCAACCTGCACTCCTGACGGGAGCCGGCTCCTGATTAGTTGCCACAGGAAGACCCTAATCCTGGGTGGGACCCTAGTTTTCCAGACCTCTCTAAAGTGCGTCACCGCCGCCCCTTGCGACATGCGCCCGTAGATGGACCTGGTGGAGAAGATCCCAGAAGGCTCGAGAGCCCATGACACCTCGTCCTCCCCTTCCGAGAACGGGTGGAGGTCAAAGATCCTACAAAGGTTCTCCCATTCCACGACCTCCGCAGTGCCAAAGGTCCGCCGAAACCTGATGTGCCACCCATTGGCGTCCCGCACTCCCGCAACTGTGGCAAAATGGTTGTCACAGCACTGAAAGAGGCGGGGAAAAAGCAATCTCAGGGGACCCTTCCCCGTCCACCAATCAAGCCAGAAGTAAGTGCGTCTCCCGTCCGCAACCTTGTGCTCGCACCCAGCTTGAAGTACCATTTGATTTTTTGTATGGCATTCCAAAACTGGGATCCCTTCGTTGGCACAAGCGGGGAGAAGATATCATTCCCCCCCAGGTACTTGGCTTGGAGCAGGTCAACCCAAAGACCCTCCGCTCCCTGGTAGAGCTTCTAGATCCACTTCAACATCAGCGCAATGTTCATCAGCTTCGTGTTGAGGATTCCCAATCCTCCAAGCTCCTTAGGCTTGCATACGGTCGCCCAATCCACCATATGGTACTTCCTCTTATTCCCGGCTCCTTCCCAAAAGAATCGGGCTCTGGACTTATTCATTTCCCCGTGTGTCGCCTCGTGGAGAAGGTAGATCCCCATTGCGAACATCGGAAGGCTCGACAGACATGAATTAGTCAACTCGAGCCTCCCTGCAGAAGCCAGAAAGAGTCCCTGCCATGGGTCAACCCTATGACCCACTTTCTCCGTCAAGAAGTACCAGTCTGCGACCGATAAGGTCTTGTTCGAGACCGGGAGGCCCAGATAAGTCATGGGAAGGTCCCCAAGATTGCAATTAAGCAAGTCAGCAATCCTACGTCTCTCCGCGTCATCAACCCCTGTGACAATCGCCTCGCTCTTTGTAAAGTTGATCTTGAGACCTGACATGTTCTCGAAGCAAAGCAAGAGGAGCTTCAGGTTCGCAATCCCAAGGTCAGAAGGCTCAATCATGATCATCGTGTCGTCCGCATATTGTAGGTGTGTGATTTCCCCTGGAATCAGGTGTGACACAACCCCCTGGATGTGTCCGCTCTCCTTGGCCCTTGTAAGGATAGCCGCCAAAGCATCTACCATAAAGTCAAAGAGAATGGGGGATAGAGGGTCCCCCTGTCTTACCCCCCGAGCATTACGGAAATATCGTCCCACCTCACCGTTAATGTTGATCGCAGTTTGTCCTCCCGAGACAAGTTGCATCAACCTGTGAACCATCCCAGCTGAGAAACCCTTCCTCAGTAGAACTTCACGGAGGAACTCCCAGTTCACTCGATCATAAGCCTTTTCAAAGTCCAGCTTAAGCAGCAGACCCTTGAGCTTTTTAACACGTAACTCATGGGCAATCTCATGAAGTGCCAGCACCCCCTCGTGCAGGCAGCAGCCTCTAATGAAGGCCGTTTGGCTCCTGTCAATCGTCCTATGAGCAATCGGGGTCAATTTAGTCGCATATGCTTTAGCTACGAATTTAAAAATCACATTAATAAGCGCAATAGGTCTGTAGTGTCTAATCTCGTCCGCCCCTCTAATCTTTGGAATTAAAGATATGATACCATAGTTGAGGCGCGCAATGTCTACTCTCCCTAGAGCAAAATCGTTCAAGATGTTGAGGATAGGTCCTTTGAGGCTCTCCCAGAACCTCTTAAAGAACGCCACCGGTAGCCCATCCGGTCCAGGGGCCGAATCCGGTTTCATCTCAGCGAGCACCGCATCCAACTCCTCAGGCGTAAAAGTAAGCTGCAGGTCATCATTCTCCCCTTGAGAGACCCGATCCTCCACCGGCCACAGGTCCGGGCCTAAGGAGAACATCTTCTCCTCCCCCACCGACCCCATGAGCCCCTGGTAGAAGCCGTAGATGTGGTCCACCAAGTCCTGTTGTACGGTAATCTCCCCGTTATCCATAATCAGGCGTGGAATCATGCATTTCCGGCGTCTACCATTAGCAAACGCATGAAAATAGGCGGTGCATGCGTCTCCCTTAAGCGTCCACTGCACACGGCTCCGTTGTCTCCAATATTCCTCCTCGAGGCTGTCTGACGCAATAATTTGATCCTCCAGGCTGTACCGGAGAGCCCATCCCTCCTCATCCAGCCCGTTAGCATCCGCCTCCACATCTAACTCCTGAATCCGCTTAAGCAGATCTTCGCGGAACACCCGACGCTCCTTCCCAAGGTTGGCACCCCATCCCTTGAGGAATTGCCTGAGCCCTCGGGCGATAAGCTGCCACAGGTCAATACTTGACCTCTGTGTCCCTGCAGCAGAGATGGCAGAGTCAATCCTGCCCCGTACCAGCTCCCCAAAGCCCGGTACCCCGAACCACCACGTTTGGAAAAAGAAACGTGGAGATCGCACAAGACCTCTCTCCAGGATCAGGGGGCAGTGGTCAGAGCCAATCCTCGTGACCGCCGCCAGAGAAGCAAGGGGAAAGATAGCCTCCCAGGATGGAGAAACAAACACTCTGTCCAACACCGAACGAATCGGGGACGCCTGGTTGTTCGTCCACGTATACCGAGCCCCTGCCCGACAGATTTCCCTCAAGGATAGGTTTGCTAGGACATCATTAAAGCGGCGCACCCTTGTCCAATTGACTGCCCCATTGCTCTTATCCTCCGCCCGTCGGACGAGGTTGAAATCCCCTGCCACCACAATCGGCAAAAGGCAGTCAGCTCGAGTTCGTCCAGAAACTGAGACGTCCGTGAGTGATTCGCCGGGCCGTACACAAGCATGAACCGCCATTTAAGGTTGTTGTTTCGCTGTAGGATGTCAGCGCTGATAAAGAAGGAGCCCTTCCTCCAGAACCCAACCTCAAAGAATTCATCCATGAATCCTAGCAGGAGCCCCCTCGAGTGCCCCCTAGCCGGCACTCAATTCCAATTGAATTGACCACCATGTTCAAGCCAACGAAGTTCCTGTGCCGAGAAGCCAATTGAATTCTCTCATTCTTGAACTCACGTTTCTCTGGTGCGATATTCTGTTCAATGTCAAGCTGCTGTTGTTGTTGGTTCAGCTCAGAGTAGCTACTAGTTATTGGCTAATTGTTTAGTTTGACTATAGGAGGACTATTCTCCGATTGTCAATTGCCTTTGTTTTGGAATTAGTTAATTTGGTGAAATGTTAGCACGTCTTCACGACTTGTTCCTTCATGCGTTTGCTTTTAGGATTATGGATTTTTTTTTCAACCTTCTTCATTTCAGCTGAGATATTTTTTATGGTTGTTTTGTTGCTCTGCTAATATTTGTAGAGTCCATTCCTGCTGCAGAACTGTCACGTGATAGATTGATTTTAGAAGAGCAAGGATGCAACCCAAAATGTTTTCTCATCCATGAAAAAGTTGAACCATGACTAGTTTGCCATCTACAACCAGGTAATATCATCAGTTTTAATTCAGAAGGAAGTGTTTATTTTGTGTCATACTATAGGTACATGAAAAACAGTTCTATGGCATGCAGTTGTTATATCTTTACGAGACGATGTTTGTGTAGTGCTTCAGCGGGTGTTGCATCTTTGGTGTGCTTTAGTAGGCGCACAACCCACTCAATGTTCACATGCGAATGTTGAAGAGCCAACTTGGCCTAGAATTACACTTTTCCTATTAAAAAGCTAACTGTTTCTAAATTGGTGCACATCCACTCTTTTAACCGTTTGATTTCTTTTGTGCTGCGAGAATCTCAGTGTGTCGCTCAACATTTCTTTCTTATTCTGTGCTCACTATGGGCATTTTAGTCATCGCAGCCTCTCTCGGTTTTTTCTTTGAATTTCATTTCATTTTGAGTCTTCACTCGTTTATCTCTCTCTGACATGGGGGGACGAGGGGAATAGACAGAGAGGGCCATGGCGGAGATCTTCGTAGGGGTGACGGAGCTGCAGCGACTGGCGGCGAAGATATTGGTGGCTCGCGAGCGCGAGGCATGGAGCCCGCCCCTGAGCCTGGTACTCCTCGGTCCTTGTCGGTTTGTTCCTTTCCTCCTTTTTCCTCTTGTGTAAGAGATTTTTATTGTGACGCAGGTAGCGTGCTAGCAGGTACAGATGTGTTGTTACTTTCTTATTTTCCTAAGGCGGGGGCGGGGGGGCTTGATCGACGTCGGTGATAGTAGTTTAGCTCTCAGCGGCGCCAATGATAGGGGTTCGATTCCGTGGCGAGCTTTATTTTAGGTAAGTGTTTTGCTGGGAGGATGCTTGAGCATTTACTTTCTCTTCCTCTCCATTTTCCTCTAATATTTGGTAAAGATCCTTGTAATGACCTGGTGTTGATATAAAGTGGTTCAGACTATCTTTCTCCCGCCATACTTCCAGTAAATCAAAGATTAGATCAGATTTCATTTTTATTTTAGGTTTGTATTTCGTAGACCAGCTCGTACTTTATATCAACTTATTGACATGCTCACAGCTTGAACCAATTGGTTTTTTATTCTACTTTTCTATGTTCAATATGTGATGCATGATGTGCCTTTGTTAATTTTGATGGATGATTTTTCGAGTAATCTATGTTACCTTCAGTGTTTGTTTCATTTCTCTCCAAAAATATGTAAGCTTATAATAGAGCTTGTTAGGTCTTGTCTTATTTGAGTTTCATTTTGCCCAGTAAGGGGTTTATGGTTACCCATCATTTGTTATTTTCAATTGTCAGACTTAGCCGAAGTTAAACTTTATTGATTAGCATGTAATGAGATATGCAACACATGTTGAACTATTGTAGCATTGTGTCATTTTTATGGTTTTGTTGTTATGAAGCTGAGGTAGTGGATGATTAAGTTAGCTGAGTTTAACTTAGCAATGATTGCACTAGTCTTTGCTCTTTTAAATAGTTAATTTGCATCAATTTTACTAAGCGCTTCAACCCATATTTCGAGCCAATGCTACAAAGGATTCCTCCTGGCAGATAATCTAAGAGTGAAAGTTATGTTCCTTGATTGTTTTTCCTGGATTTTGTGGACATGATTCATCAGCAATTTAATGCAATCTACCCCTTAAGAACTTCCCCAATAGCAAGTTTGGGAGAGATGGCTTTGTAGGAAATCATTATGTTATCGGTAATAATTGAGTGACTATACACGCTTGTGTTGTCAAGTTCTCGATTTCGTCTTGTCCTTGTCTCACTGTCATTTCCAAGCTAAATCCAACAGGTGCGGCTTGCACGGAGTTGTCACAATCTTCTTCCTGAGTGAGTCTCCAATGTTGTGAATATTACTTTCCCCAAGACCGGTTACCTGTGATACCCCAACTCACAGTGGATTTTAAAGCAGAATGGAAGTTGGTTAAGAGGCATTTTTTAATTACTAGTTGAATGCCTATGTGTTGCTACGGACTCTAAAGTATTTTTCTCATCTAGATGACGGAAGAGCATATTGTTTGGGTTAACTAAACTAATCGTGATGGGTGCAACAAAGATACAACATATAGCACAATTATGTTTTCTTTCCATCAGCATGATACTTCGACCATCAATATATAAATGTTTGGACCAATGTAGCAACAAAGCATTTGGACCGAAATTTTTATTAGAAAAAACAGTCAACCAAGTTTTCAAATGCTCGTATAGAAACACATGTCAGAGACATCTCTAGCATAAATCCAATAAACAACATCCTTTAGAGACCGATTTAAGAAATTATTTCCTGTTTGTGTCGCACTCTTCCATCACTGGCTGGTGCTCTCCCTCGCGGATGTAGTATCTTTTTGAATTTTTGGCTCACTTTGGTAAGTGTTTCTCCCTTGTTCTTGTACTTGGTCTTAGCTCCACCTAATGCAACATAAACAACAAAAATATATATTACTCCTTATATATATGCTCTCTTATTAACTGTATAGTTCAGTTTTTAAAAGCCAGTTACCACTCTTGTGATCGAATTAATTAGTGGTCTAGTGTGAGGTGAGAAAAATGTTGCAGTTGCTGAAATTGCATGAAAAAACTAGAAATGCCGCATAAAGTAATTGTAATCACGTTTTAATTATGTGAATAGTTAAAGGACTAAATCTCATGTAAGTTTCTTTACATAAACGACGTGGCTACCAACAACAATAACAACTAAAATATATATTGCAGGTTGTTCTGAAACTAAAAAAAAAAAGGTGAGAAATGGTGGGCAAGGCACATGAGACATGGGAAGGATGATATGATCCTCTATATTGTATCTTGGTTAGGGAAAAGATAGTATATATTGGCTGAAATAGAATATTCACACATCTCTAATCTTCTGCCATAGTTTTAAAATAATTGCAAACTAATTTCGAGTAAACCACGTTGGAAGGATTAGACCTTTTAGATCAATATGATTTAATTCTTGTATGTTGCTCAAGGGTTTCAAATACGACTGAAATTAAACATACAACTCACAATATAATTTGTTGCAACAAGAACCACGTATAGCTACGGAGGCTAACCAGGGTGCCTTATCTATCTACCTCGGTGCAATTTTTCTATTCAAAAGCTCGTCATATGCTTGCCACTCCTCTCGTCCAACCAACCAGAGTCAATATGCAAATATCCTTTAAGACAAGGCTAGTCAAAATGGAGCAAATCACTGTCACTCCGATAACTCTTACTGACCTAATGACTATATACTATTAACAATGTTCATTAGCCATAACATATCATTTAATTAGATTTCTCATGCATCAAAATTACCTCCATAAGTTTCATGATGCAAGCAGAACAATCGAACTAAAGCTGATAGGAGATAAGCTTAATCCATTGGCATAAACAGAGACGGAAAACCATATGTATGTTACGCGCAATGGCTTCGGGTAGCTCTAAGCCTTTGCCTCATCGGTCCTATGCTATTCATAAATTAAACATGCATATGTCGCTATGTAATTATGTGGATTAATGTTGCCAAAAGAATTAATTTTCTTGGTCCAGTGAACAAAGGATAAACATACCACCGGCGCATCTTATCATAAGTGATCCAAGTTGATCTCCTGCAAAAGTGGAAGAAGTTGTGGAAGTTTATCCTTTAACCTTACAATGTTGTCAAGTACCGTGGAATTCCAAACCTGCAACGATTGACGCCCAGCCACTATTTTTTTATTAAGTTTGTACTACAAGATATGCATACCTTAAATGCAGTATCATTGCCATCAAGAAAGAAAACATGTCAATTGACATGTGGAGATAGTCCCCAGGTACGTACCATAGGCTTTTATCAGGTGGCGTAACCAATTTACAAGCCCCAGAAATCAAGTCCTTCAGTTTGTTGGAGCAAGCCTTGTCTGCAAACCATGAGCACATGCAGCTCTCCCCTCATATGTTGGTACTAACCAATAAACATAACATACTTACAATCAATGTAGTTCACTAAATTAAATGAACAGGAAAATAAAGAAGAGTAGTTTATACTTGTTTTAAGGGTGCATAATCTGATATCTACAACGTGGAGATTTTGCAAGAAAACTAACACAATGCAAAAATTTACCAATGCACAACAAAATAATCAGCACCATTGTTCCTAACCCGTGCACCTCAAATTTTGTCGGTACCACAAAATAACATGTACAAATTGATATCCAAAATTATAAATCTAAGTATGGTACATATAAGATTGCATCATAGATAGTATATGATGGAAACAAATCCCTAACTATCTTCATATTTAGTCTTAAACAAAATTTCACGAGATTTAACCAATATTCAGTTGAGTACCCTCTTCTCAAAACAATAACAATAAGTTTTTATAAGCCAAAACATCGAGATCGAGAGGATGTGCTGAGTAACATATGCAATTACTAAACATATTTATGCTTAGGAATGATTACAATAACTACTTTTAGTTAAATGTCAGTAACATACCGCTTACTTATATTCAGCCTTCAGATAAGAAATAAACTATGATAAGCTTCCATGAAATCCATTGTTCTTAGGAATGATTACGATAACTTACTTGTAGTTAAATGTCAGCAACAGACCGGGTACTTCTATTCATCCTTCAGATACGAAATAAACTATGGCAAGCTTCCATGAAAATCCATTGTTCTTAGGAATGATTACAATAACTTACTTTTAGTTAAATATCAGCAATAGACCAAGTACTTCTATTCAGCCTTGGGATAAAATATAAAATAAGGCAAACTCCAAGAAGATTTGCTATCCAGAAAAGAGCTTTAAGATGGATATAATAATTGCAAAGGTCTGCTATATCTTATCCTTAACTCATGATCTTAAGATTTATCTGAATTAGAACAATGTAACAAGTTTAGTTCTACTTCTCAGGTCTAGCCAGAACTCCATACACAGATCCAAAAGCATCAAAAGTAAGGAATACCTTGAAGCTTTCCTTCCCCAATAACAAACTGACCTAAATGTATCTCAACAATGTTTTATAGCTTCCAAGTCACATCTATTTATTACCCACAACACATCTATACATTAGTCCTCTTATCTATTAGAAATGCTAACTTATACAGATTCAAACAGAGTATCACTACTTTCTGTAAGTTAAAAGAGCATCCTAATAGTTCATATTTTGAAGGGCCACACAAATGTTTTCTGAGCTTTGCTTATTGATTTTATGAGAGACATTTCACCTGTCGTTCATTACTGATCCAAAGAACATTATCAACCATTTTATAGAAACAATATTTCCTAAACAAGTGCATGTATAATAAGCTCGTCAGAACAAGCTGTAATCCACAACAACACATCAGAAGTTGATCATCTATCTACTCAGATAGGGCGGAAATGTCAACCAGCAGAACGCACTCCAGCATTGCTCCGGGAGGCACCTACATGCCGTTCTCCTCGTAGTCAGCGACATCCTCGCTGATGCCTAAACTCACCGGGACAACCAGGAATGCCAGCAGTTTCTTCCCATTTGTCGAAGTTGTCCATGAACGCCTCGCTAGCGGCCACCCGCCCCTGCGACCATGAAGGGGTTCTTGATGCTTGAGCTTCTCCAAAACAAACCCATGCCAACCCAGCGCCAATCTTTAAAGTACTGTTAAATAGTTATTGTAATAAAGTTACGGCGGCTCTACTTGGCGCTATTTGGGAACAACAACAAAAAAAGATACCATTGCAGAAAATTCATAACATGTGAGGACACTTCTTGTACTACCTATGTACGTGTTTAATCGACGCGTCAGTACATAACTGAGCTGCTACCTCTACACTCTCGCGTCAATTTTTAATCAGACCAGAGTGAGTATCAAATTGCATATGGGAACCATTTAAATTGGTCAAATATTGTATGCTTACATTTTCAGATGAAGATGAAAAGGAAAACAGAAGCATGTACCTGGCGCTTATTCTACTAAAAATGAAGCAGAGGAAAGTTTTTCCAACAATATTTTGTAGCACCAGGGGAAGCTGTATCATGCATGCCATCCAAGCCGCCATGGTCTCCTTCTTCCTCCGCGCCCTCTGATCTGAGCAAGGTTATCTTCGCCTTGGGCTCAGCTGAAAGACAAACAAATACAGACATGTTCAGATCACAGAGTTGGAATCCTACATCTGAGAAGTCTGCCTCAAATTGCAGACGAAACACGGATCTCGCTAAAAGTCTCCCCCACGTAAACCAAATTTTCTCTCAAAATCACACATATCTTGCTCAAAATCTCCCACCAACCAACCAACCGAACAAAAAAACCTAGGTCTACTCCCGAATCTCCAGACCGCCCGCTCACCTTTTATAATTATGAGGCCGAGATTAGCCGCGGCGGTGCCATTCTAGTGGACATCACACTCCCCTTGCCTCGCATAAGTCTCTATCTCCACCTTCCCCAAACCGAACAAACAAGTTCTCGTGATGTTCTCGTTGCGGTGGTTGCCTTTCCTTCCTCGCGTGCAGTGATACTATGTGTTGTGTACGCATCGTGCGTGAGTATATAGGGGAGGACGCGGTTTCTGGTCAGGAAATTGAAATCTTCCGGCTTGTAGAGGTGCTCCGACTATTAGTCTGACGATGGCGAGCTAGGTACTGGAGGAGTCCTTTCAGCGATATGGGGGTGGGAGGGCGGCTGCGGCTGGGGGTGTGATTATATGTGGCGGCGTGATGTTGTGCAGCGCACACCATTGGGGAACCCTAAGAGGAAGGTATGATGAGCACACTAGCAAGTTTTCCCTCAGTAAGAAAACAAGGTATAATCGACCAGTAGGAAAAAAGAAATCACTTCTGAAGGTGTTACTAGCTGACTTGTGGCAGGGCGCACTACCTGTGTCAGCAACAATGTGGAACCTGCACACAATACAACCAAAATACTTTGCCCCAACTTACAGTGAAGTTGTCAGTCTCACCGGTTTTGCAGAAAACAAAGGATTAACCGTATAGTGTGGAAAGAGATGTTTGTTTGCAGTGGAGTTAAAGAGAACAGTGCTTGCAGTAAGTAAACAGAACAGGTGTTTGCAGTATATGATTTTATCAGTGTAAAAGAAAGGACTGGGTGTGGCGACCCCGGAGGTCGGGATTAGACAAACCCAGATCTCCATCTGGCATAAGCCTACATGGTGAGAATCGGTAACACAACAGTGACTCTACGACTCAAAGAGTAATACAAGCTCATAACTGAGCGAAAAACCAAAGCATTACAAGCAAAGGTCACTGACCTGACATTTCATCAATCAACAGAAGCGAAGTTATGCTATTCTAAATAGAAATATAGCAAAAGGCCTAAGAGGCCATGAGCATAACGGCAACGTCCCAGCCCATAGATTCCAGGCTGCCACCATCGGGGAAAACCTCAGGGTATTCACAAGCTATGGGTACTTCATGCAAGGCTAGGCTGGCGACGCTCTTCTTGCACTAGGCCTTAGAGGATGGCATGGTGGCCAGATGCTCAACTACTTCACCGTCCTCAGCTCTCAGGGTTATGGCTCGGCGAGCAGAGTCTATGTGTCCCTTATACTTCACCATCCAATTCATCCCGAGGATAACCTCTAACCCTTGCTCTCCTAATACTATCAGATCCGCGTAAAAACGCTTTCCTTCAATATCTATGGGAACCTCTTTGCAAGACATATCTGTTTTGGTAGAGGCTCCTGGGATATGAACTAGCATAGGCCGTTGCATGATTGTAGGTCTTAAACCACTCCTTCTAGCGAACGGCTTGGTAACAAACGAATGCAATGCTCCAGAATCAAACAAGACAGCAGAGGGCACATAATTGATAGGGAACGTACCCAGAACAATATCCGGAGCTTCCTGACAAGTACCCGATCGTAGTTTTTTGCCTGCTCGCAAGAGTCCGAGGACTGTCCAGGAGTAGGAAGGTCCCCAACAGACTCGACCCTCCGGAATGCCATCCAACCACTTAGGTATATTTCAATGGGAGCTCATAAGTTGTACCCCGCGTACCTGAACAGGCAAATGGGTTGCGTCCCTTCTTATGGGAAGAACCCCGGTCGAAGCGTCCATGGTCGGACTGCCACTACACTTGCAGAACCCAAACTAAGGCGAGACAAACTACTACGCTACGCCCCGTCCCACTTAAAGGTAATGTGTTTGTACTAGCTAGGTTCGGTTAGGTACTCAATCACCAAAGTTTTTTCGAAAACAATTTTCTCCATTTGCCTCCATCAAATTTTCTTCCCCAAAACCTTTTTAACTTTTCATAAACTCACTCTTGGGCAGGGCTACCCCATTCCAAGGTTTTTGAAACACCTATTTTCTTGAAAACATTTTCACAAACCTTTTTAAAGAGGGCTCCGAACCTATAGTCCAACTTTTCTTGAAAATCAGCAACAAGAACGATAGGTGTTAAGCATCATATCCCTAGCATGTGTTTGATTAGTAGGTATCACGAGGGTTGCACCCGTAAGGGTGGAATAATAAAACACCGAGTGGCAGGACCACTCACATAAAGAAATAAAACATGCAATTTATAAAAGTGCTAATAATGCAAGAGTAAGATAATTAGGTCAAGATATGCAGCAAGAGGTGGCTTGCCTTGATCATCAAAGTGTCCCTGGCCTTCTTCAAATCCCCCAAAGACACCTCCTCCTTCGTTTCCGGCGGCGTTCGGATCTAGTGTCGCGAAATAAAAAGAAACACGCAACACACCAAATCAGCAAGCCATTCCAGAACAATCCACACAAAAATTTGATAAAATCACAGAGTGTAAAGATTTACTTTAAGAAGCTAGTGGAAGTGGATTTACTAAATTAGGGTTTTTTAAAACAAAAGTTAAGATTTTTATAAAACCAGAAATGACTTAGGGACCAATTACATGGCCTAAATGATAAGGGGTTGCCCGATCTTCTCAGTAAGCACGGTGGATGGTGATGAACACACGATGAACACAGCGGAGATCACGATGATAAGTGGATGATAACTTGTATGATGCTGACGAGTCTCTCGATCGATCCCTGTCGCCAATGCAACAGCTCTCAACCCTGCAAGATATTCGCAACTCCACACACTTGCGCACGTAGCGGCCGACCACGAAGGGGTAAATTGCAACCATCTAATACCCAATAGAACAGCAGATCACACAAAACTTTCAGTAGCAAAACACCAGATCAAAAAGGTGATATAGAGATGTCATACTCCCGAGAGAATCTATCTCTTACTCCGTGTAGCCCTAGTTTAGTGTCTGTTCCTTGCTACTGCCGCATTCCATATCCTTTATTTCTCTCTAAGGTGGTTTGTGAGTACATTCAAAAGTACTCATTGGCATTGTTGTCCTGGCTATTTACTTGGCCAGACTGTGAAGAGGAGTACTACGAAGAAGAGGAGTACGACGCCGAAGAAGCGGACTAGGACGCTCTCCCAGTCAGTCGCCTGTAGGGTAAAGGCCTGGCTTGGGTTTCCACCGCTTTTGGAGTCAAGTTTTTTCCGCTGCTGCTTGTTGAATGATACGTCTCCAACGTATCGATAATTTCTTGTGTTCCATGCCACATTATTGATGTTATCTACATGTTTTATGCACACTTTATGTCATATTCGTGCATTTTCTGGAACTAACCTATTAACAAGATGCCGAAGTGCCAGTTCCTGTTTTCTGCTGTTTTTGGTTTCAGAAATCCTAGTAACGAAATATTCTCGGAATCGGACGAAATCAACGCCCGGGTTCCTATTTTACCCGGAAGCCTCCGAACACACGAGAACCGCCAGAGAAGGGGGGCAGGGCCACCACACCACACCCCGGCGCGGCCTAGGGGGGGGCGCGCCCCCCTAGGGTGTGGGCCCCCCTTCGACCTTCCTCACCGCCTCTTCGCCTATAAGAAGCCCCTGGATCAGAAAACCCTAGCACGATTGACGAAACCCACAGAAACCTTCCAGAGCCGCCGCCATCGCGAAGCCAAGATCTGGGGGACAGGATCTCTGTTCCGGCACCCTGCCGGAGCGGGGAAGTGCCCCGGAAGGCTTCTCCATCGACACCGCTGCCATCTCCACCGCCATCTTCATCACCGCTGCTTGCTCCCATGAGGAGGGAGTAGTTCTCCATCGAGGCTCGGGGCTGTACCGGTAGCTATGTGGTTCATCTCTCTCCTATGTGTTTCAATACAATAATCTCATGAGCTGCCTTACATGATTGAGATTCATATGATGATGCTTGTAATCTAGATGTCATTATGCTAGTCAAGTGAGTTTTACTTATGTGATCTCCGGAGACTCCTAGTCCCACGTGTGTAAAGGTGACGAGTGTGTGCACCGTGTGGGTCTCTTAGGCTAGATTTCACAGAATACTTATTCACTGTTGAATGGCATAGTGAGGTGCTTATTTATATCTCTTTAAGATTGCAACATGTTTTGTATCACAATTTATCTATGTGCTACTCTAGTGATGTGTTATTAAAGTAGTTTTATTCCTCCTGCATGTGTGCAAAGGTGACAATGCGTGCACCGTGTTAGTACTTGGTTTATGCTATGATTATGATCTCTTGTAGATTATGAAGTTAACTATTGCTATGATAATATTGATGTGATCTATTCCTCCTACATATGCATGAAGGTGACGAGTGTGCATGCTATGCTAGTACTTAGTTTAGTCTCGTTGATCTATCTTACACTAAAGGTTACTAAAATATGAGCATTATTGTGGAGCTTGTTAACTCCGGCATTGAGGGTTCGTGTAATCCTACGCAATGTGTTCATCATCCAACAAAAGTGTAGAGTATGCATTTATCCGTTCTGTTATGTGATCAATGTTGAGAGTGTCCACTAGTGAAAGTGTAATCCCTAGGCCTTGTTCCTAAATACTGCTGAAGTTACTACGCTTATTCTTGTTTCAACTGCGTTACTACTGCTGCGTTACTACTGCTACATTACTACTTGCTTGTTTACTCGTCCTGGGCAAAGCACTTTTCTGGTGTCATTGCCGTTGCTACTACTTATTCATACCACCTGTATTTCACTATCTCTTCGCCGAACTAGTGCACCTATTAGGTGTGTTGGGGACACAAGAGACTTCTTGCTTTGTGGTTGCAGGGTTGCATGAGAGGGATATCTTTGACCTCTTCCTCCCTGAGTTCGATAAACCTTGGGAATCCACTTAAGGGAAACTTGCTGCTGTTCTACAAACCTCTGCTCTTGGAGGCCCAACACCTGTCTACAAGAATAGAAGCTCCCGTAGACATCAAGCACTTTTACGGCGCCGTTGCCGGGGAGGAAAGGTAAAAGGCTCTCATACTACGGTCTCAGGTAAAGTATTTTTCCGGCGCCGTCGTGTGTGTGCTCAAAGCTATTTCCTTTAGATCCTGCAATTGCATCTTGTTGTTTCTTGTTTACACTAGTTTGGCATAATGTACAAGAGTGAGCTTCTTATTCTATTTCCTGATTTAAAACATGGATTGTTTGATGCGAAAATTAAAAAACCTATGAAATCTTCTTTGCATGCTGGTAGTAATATTAGTATGAACGCTTTGAACACCATTGTTGACAATAATATAGAAAGTTCTAAGCTTGGGGAAGCTGGTTTTCATGATATTTTTAGTCCCCCAAGCATTGAGGAGAAAATTTTCTTTGATGATACTTTGCCTCCTATTTGTGATGATAATGATAGTGGTCTTTTGGCGCCACCTACTATGGAGAGTAAATTTTGTTGTGATTATACTATGCCTCCTACACTTGATGAGAATAATAATGATAGCTACTTTGTTGAATTTGCTCCCACTACAACTAATAAAATTGATTATGCTTATGTGGAGAGTAATTATTTTATGCATGAGACTCATGATAAGAGTGCTTTATGTGATGGTTATATTGTTGAGTTTGCTCATGTTGCTACTGAAAGTTATTATGAGAGAGGAAAATATGGTTGTAGAAGTTTTCATGTTACTAAAACACCTCTCTATGTGCTGAAATTTTTGATGCTACACTTGTTTTATCTTCCTATGCTTGTTACTTTGCTCTTCATGAACTTGTTTATTTACAAGATTCCTATGCATAGGAAGCATGTTAGACTTAAATGTGTTTTGAATTTGCCTCTTGATGCTCTCTTTTGCTTCAAATACTATTTCTTGCGAGTGCATCATTAAAACTGCTGAGCCCATCTTAATGGCTAAAAAGAAAGAACTTCTTGGGAGATAACCCATGTGTTATTTTGCTACAGTACTTTGTTTTATATTTGTGTCTTGGAAGTTGTTTACTACTGTAGCAACCTCTCCTTATCTTAGTTTTGTGTTTTGTTGTGCCAAGTAAAGTCTTTGATAGTAAAGTAAGTACTAGATTTGGATTACTGCGCAGAAACAGATTTCTTTGCTGTCACGAATCTGGGTCTAATTCTCTGTAGGTAACTCAGAAAATTATGCCAATTTACCTGAGTGATCCTCAGATATGTACGCAACTTTCATTCAATTTGAGCATTTTCATTTGAGCAAGTCTGGTGGCCTAATAAAATCCATCTTTACGGACTGTTCTGTTTTGACAGATTCTGCCTTTTATTTCGCATTGCCTCTTTTGCTATGTTGGATGAATTTCTTTGATCCATTAATGTCCAGTAGCTTTATGCAATGTCCAGAAGTGTTAAGAATGATTGTGTCACCTCTGAACATGTTAATTTTTATTGTCCACTAACCCTCTAATGAGTTGTTTCGAGTTTGGTGTGGAGGAAGTTTTCAAGGGTCAAGAGAGGAGGATGATATACTACGATCAAGAAGGGTGAAAAGTCTAAGCTTGGGGATGCCCCGGTGGTTCATCCCTGCATATATCAAGAAGACTCAAGCGTCTAAGCTTGGGGATGCCCAAGGCATCCCCTTCTTCATCGACAACATTATCAGGTTCCTCCCCTGAAACTATATTTTTATTCGGCCACATCTTATGTACTTTACGTGGAGCGTCTGTGTGCTTTTGTTTTTGTTTTTGTTTGAATAAATTGGATTACATCATGCTTGTGTGGGAGAGAGACACGCTCCGCTGGTTCATATGAACACATGTGTTCTTAGCTCATAATATTCATGGCGAAGTTTCCTCTTCGTTAAATTGTTATATGGTTGGAATTGGAAAATGATACATGTAGTAATTGCTATAATGTCTTGGGTAATGTGATACTTGGCAATTGTTGTGCTCATGTTTAAGCTCTTGCATCATATACTTTGCACCTATTAGTGAAGAATACATAGAGCATGCTAAAATTTGGTTTGCATAATTGGTCTCTCTAAAGTCTAGATAATTTCTAGTATTGAGTTTTGAACAACAAGGAAGACGGTGTAGAGTCTTATAATGTTTTCAATATGTCTTTTATGTGAGTTTTGCTGCACCAGTTCATCCTTGTGTTTGTTTCAAACAACCTTGCTAGCCTAAACCTTGTATCGAGAGGGAATACTTCTCATGCATCCAAAACCTTGAGCCAAACAACACCATGCCATTTGTGTCCACCATACCTACCTACTACATGGTATTTCCCGCCATTCCAAAGTAAATTGTTTGAGTGCTACCTTTAAACAATTCAAAATTTATCACCTCTGATTTGTGTCAATGTTTTATAGCTCATGAGGAAGTATGTGGTGTTTATCTTTCAATCTTGTTGGGCAACTTTCACCAATGGACTAGTGGCTTCATCCGCTTATCCAATAATTTTGCAAAAAGAGCTGGCAATGGGATTCCCAGTCCCAAATTAATTAACCAAAAATAGACACTCCTCCATGGTATGTGATTGTTGGACGGCACCCGAAGGATTCGGTTAGCCATGGCTTGTGTAAGCAAAGGTTGGGAGGAGTGTCATCATAATAAAACTAAAATAAAAGGGCACTCCTTCATGGTATGAGATTGTTGGCAGGCACCCGAGGATTCGGTTAGCCATGGTTTGTGAAAGAAAGGTTGGAAGGAGTGCCACCCAAAAATAAAATAAAATGGGAGCCGCTCTTTGAAGGTTTGTCTGGCAAGGGGGTTAGAGTACCCGCTACCATTCGTTGACAACAACATACACCTCTCAAAACTTTATTTTTATGCTCTCTTTATGTTTTCAAAACCAAAGCTCTAGCACAAATATAGCAATCGATGCTTTTCCTCTATGAGGACCATTCTTTTACTTTCAATGTTGAGTCAGTTCACCTATTTCTATCCACCTCAAGAAGCAAACACTTGTGTGAACTGTGCATTGATTCCTACATACTTGCTTATTGCACTTATTATATTACTCTATGTTGACAATATCCATGAGATATACATGTTACAAGTTGAAAGCAACCGCTGAAACTTAATCTTCTTTTGTGTTGCTTCAATACCTTTACTTTCAATTATTGCTTTATGAGTTAACTCTTATGCAAGACTTATTGATGCTTGTCTTGAAGTGCTATTCATGAAAAGGCTTTGCTTTATGATTCAGTTGTTTACCCATGTCATATACATTGTTTTGATCGCTGCATTCACTACATATGCTTTACAAATAGTATGATCAAGTTTATGATGGCATGTCACTCCAGAAATTATCTTTGTTATCGTTTTACCTGCTCGGGACGAGCAGAACTAAGCTTGGGGATGCTGATACGTCTCCAACGTATCGATAATTTCTTGTGTTCCATGCCACATTATTGATGTTATCTACATGTTTTATGCACACTTTATGTCATATTCGTGCATTTTCCGGAACTAACCTATTAACAAGATGCCGAAGTGCCAGTTCCTGTTTTCTGCTGTTTTTGGTTTCAGAAATCCTAGTAACGAAATATTCTCGGAATCGGACGAAATCAACGCCCAGGTTCCTATTTTACCCGGAAGCCTCCAGAACACACGAGAACCGCCAGAGAAGGGGGGCAGGGCCACCACACCACACCCCGGCGCGGCCTAGGGGGGGGCGCGCCCCCCTAGGGTGTGGGCCCCCCTTCGACCTTCCTGCACCGCCTCTTCGCCTATAAGAAGCCCCTGGATCAGAAAACCCTAGCACGATTGACGAAACCCACAGAAACCTTCCAGAGCCGCCGCCATCGCGAAGCCAAGATCTGGGGGACAGGATCTCTGTTCCGGCACCCTGCCGGAGCGGGGAAGTGCCCCCGGAAGGCTTCTCCATCGACACCGCTGCCATCTCCACCGCCATCTTCATCACCGCTGCTTGCTCCCATGAGGAGGGAGTAGTTCTCCATCGAGGCTCGGGGCTGTACCGGTAGCTATGTGGTTCATCTCTCTCCTATGTGTTTCAATACAATAATCTCATGAGCTGCCTTACATGATTGAGATTCATATGATGATGCTTGTAATCTAGATGTCATTATGCTAGTCAAGTGAGTTTTACTTATGTGATCTCCGGAGACTCCTAGTCCCACGTGTGTAAAGGTGACAGTGTGTGCACCGTGTGGGTCTCTTAGGCTAGATTTCACAGAATACTTATTCACTGTTGAATGGCATAGTGAGGTGCTTATTTATATCTCTTTAAGATTGCAACATGTTTTGTATCACAATTTATCTATGTGCTACTCTAGTGATGTGTTATTAAAGTAGTTTTATTCCTCCTGCATGTGTGCAAAGGTGACGAGTGCGTGCACCGTGTTAGTACTTGGTTTATGCTATGATTATGATCTCTTGTAGATTATGAAGTTAACTATTGCTATGATAATATTGATGTGATCTATTCCTCCTACATATGCATGAAGGTGACAGTGTGCATGCTATGCTAGTACTTGGTTTAGTCTGTTGATCTATCTTACACTAAAGGTTACTAAAATATGAGCATTATTGTGGAGCTTGTTAACTCCGGCATTGAGGGTTCGTGTAATCCTACGCAATGTGTTCATCATCCAACAAAAGTGTAGAGTATGCATTTATCTGTTCTGTTATGTGATCAATGTTGAGAGTGTCCACTAGTGAAAGTGTAATCCCTAGGCCTTGTTCCTAAATACTGCTGAAGTTACTACTGCTTGTTACTGTTTCACTGCGTTACTACTGCTGCGTTACTACTGCTACATTACTACTGCTTGTTTACTGTCCTGGGCAAAGCACTTTTCTGGTGTCATTGCCGTTGCTACTACTTATTCATACCACCTGTATTTCACTATCTCTTCGCCGAACTAGTGCACCTATTAGGTGTGTTGGGGACACAAGAGACTTCTTGCTTTGTGGTTGCAGGGTTGCATGAGAGGGATATCTTTGACCTCTTCCTCCCTGAGTTCGATAAACCTTGGGAATCCACTTAAGGGAAACTTGCTGCTGTTCTACAAACCTCTGCTCTTGGAGGCCCAACACTGTCTACAAGAATAGAAGCTCCCGTAGACATCATTGAACTACGGACTTTATGGCCTATGATGTAAGACTTCCTTAAAACTTTAAATTCGATACTGTAATGGATGATGTAAATCTGGTATCAGTTCGGTTATGTGTTCACGACGGAATGATCTTGGGATCGTGAAATTGGATACATAACATGAGTCTTGTACTGGTAAGTCCGAGGCCCCACAGAGGTGGTATCAGAGCCATCCTGACTGTAGGAGATCTTAGTTAGCATGGACGTTAGTTAGGAAAATACTACTTTGGTAAAATTATTACGAAACCTATTTTCCTAAGTAGCTAGAAGCTTAGCTTCTATCCTTCTTACCCCTTCAAAACTTCTAATTCTCACCTCTCTGGTTTCTACCGACTTTGAAAGTTCTTATTCTACTACCTCATCCTTTTCCAAACCGATATATTGGATGAGGTTGCCCAACTTAGACTCCCAGACTCGAGGTATTGAAGTTATGGCAAGCTCAGTTGATTCGGTTAAGATACCATCGCACATTAGGTATGAACGCCGACTTAACCACCATGAGCGAGGCGAATAGAGCTTGGTTCGAGAAGAGGCAGAAGGAGATCCTAGAGCGCCCAAATTGAGTTGACAATCTCAATTTGTAATTTTTGTATTTTTTCAAACTATGGCACATTTCGTTTCTTCATCATGCTACATTTTATTTGATATTATTTTATGCTATTTGATATTATTCTATATTTTTTAGATATTATTCTATATTTTTTAGGTATTATTTATAAGTATGTGTGGCTAAATGGCCTATTTCCCAAAGAAATAGGCCAAATGGGCAAATGGGTGGCCGCTGCGTTGGGCGCAGCGTGCGACCCAAACGGACAACCGGACGCGGGAGGTTGTCCGCGTGTCCGCGCGGCCACCCAAACGGCCCAAAACGGACGGCCCAACGCGTCTGTTTGGGTCGCCGCGTTGGAGATGCCCTAAGGCACATGCGGGGACGGATGGATTTTTTCCAATCGTGACACGTCCCACATGAGAGCGATTGGAGCAGCGTCTCTCAGTATCCTTTTTCATAAAAGTTTCTTTAAAGCATCTTCACTGGCGCCCCAAATAGTCACCAAATAGTCGCTGACACTGCTGTATGGAGGGCGCCGGCAGTGCATCCTCTATTTGGAGCTCTATTCCCACACCGGCGTCTTCCATACGGCGGCCCCCAAAACTTTTTTTTTCTTTTTACAATATTTTGAAACAACATATCAATCACATTTTATTCATACTATATTCAATTATTCATACAATCACACAAATATTACTTAAATTATTCATACAATCACACAAATACTACTTAAATTATTCATACAATCAAACCAATGGAAATTAAATTATTCATACTAACCACAAAGTGATGATTATTAATGAGGATGATGAGTATGGGACTGGAGATGATGCTGATCTGGATGCTCCAGAAGATGATGAATATGACAGTGATGGTGTAGATGCTTATTCGTCTGAAGCTTGCACTATTGTTGTGTCACAGCGTGCTCTTAATGTGCAGCCAAGTGCATCTACTCAGCGCTGCAATTTATTTCAAACAAATGCACTAGTTGGTCCCGATAAAGCTTGCAAGGTCATTATTGATGGCGGGTGTCATTGCCTATTCGACGGTACTCCAGAGAAGGGATCCTCATGGAGGGAAGAAGAAGTAGGGTCCATCGGGCGAAGAGTCCTCGGGACGGTGGTACGCGATTTACCCAGCTTCGGAACACCTGCATGATGACAAGGCCTACTGCTGCTTGTCTGGAATTATCTGGGCCCTTTCGGGTTGTTACAATGAGTTGTGCTTGTGCCTCTAGGGCTCCCGGGATCCGGCTTATAAAGGCGCCAGGATCAAGGGTTTACACGGAGAGTCCGAGCCGGAATACAAGATGCCTAACTACGGAATATTCATTGTCGTGCACGTCAAGGATCCGACTTTCCTTATACGCCGCACTGGATCCGGATACTTCATGGGCCTCCATGGATACAACTACTCCTGTAGGTCGGTGGGGATCCGGCTCCTGTTCGTGGGCTGGACTTCATCCATCTTCTATCAACAGCAACTGAGCCGCCCGATGGGCCATATGCCACCATCACCATCTGTGGGCCACCCGGGTTTGCCGGATCTAGACCATGTCGTTGATATACCCATAAAGTATACCCACAACATCGGGAGTTGTCGCAATCTTGCAAGCAAGTATCTACCGCACCCGCATCCATATTATATTCAGTGGTTGAGCAACAGTGGTGAGATGAAGGTAAACCACATGGTGTGTGTTGATTTTGAAATAGGATCATACAAGGATTCCATTGACTTTGATGTGGTTCCTATGACGGCGTGTCACCTATTATTGGGTCGGCCATGGCTCTATGACCGTTCCGTGCAACACAATGGCCGCGCTAATACATATCACTTGGAGTTCAAGGGCAAGAAAATTAACTTGCAGCCTATGTCACCATAGCAAATTTTCAATGAATCTCGTCAGAAGACTGAAGTAAACTTGGAGGATGCATCCATAGATAGGCGAGAGAATTGTAATGCCGTGAGTGATATAACGAAAAGTGAGAGAGTGAATTCCTTAGTCCTATTAGCCACCAAAGAGGATATGAGAGAATTTAGTGAGGATCCTACAGCCATGCCTCTTGTGCTCATGTAAAAGGGTGAGGTTTTGGTTTCTAACGACATGAACCCTATTTCTCTTGGTATTTCTCATGTTTTTAGGTTTAATGTTGAAATGCAAATTTTAGGGCCAACAAAAAAAATTACCAACACAATTTTTTCTATCTTGTTTTTATTTAATGTTTGTCTGATTGTTTGCCTTGCCATGTTCTGCGTGTGCAAGCCTCTTTTTGAGATTTTTCACTTGGGCACCAACCCTAAAGCCCTAAAATCTTTGGAGTGTTTTAGCTCTTCTTTTTATTGTCTTGTGGAAATTTAAAATTTAACTAAGCCCTAGGACTTGAAATGCTCCTAGTACTTGAGTGGGATCTTTTAAGATCCATTTTTACTCATTTTGTTTTTGTATGTTTCTTTCTCATTTCTTAACCAATATTATTCTGAAAAATTCCCTAGCCTTGTGCTAATAGCCCCATCCCATATCTATCTTTGCCTTGACCTTTATCACATGAGGGTGGCCTTGCCAAAAATCTGAAAGTATGCACAAATCAAGAAATGGTCAAGTAGACCATGCCCTTAACCCCTTTCTTTCTTCTCTCTCTCTTTTTCTTTGTCCAATATTCCTTTTTCCTCTCATGTGCCTCACTACTTCTACTCATCTTGCACTAGTGTGCATGGCATTTCATTCCACGAGCAAGGTGAAGAAAATGGAGAGAGGGGGATGCCCGGTGCATGTGTAGGTGCATGCAGCTCATGGCTCCAACCAGATGCAGCCAAACCCACCATCTCCCTGCCCCTGCACCCCTCTCTCACGTCTGCGTCCAACTCCCTATCCCCTCTAGCACCCTAGCTCCCTCTCTTCTCTCTCTCTCTCTCTCTCTTGGGAACCCGCGGGGAGACATCTCCCTCTCTCTTTTCTGTCAGGCCTGCACCCCATGATAGGGAACATCGACGCCTCCCCGACGCTCCCCTCTCCCTCCCAGACAGCCCTCTCGTGCCCTCTTTCTCTCTGACCTGCGCCACGGATCCCCGATGAAGACCACGTGCGTCGCCCCGGCCACGTCCATGTCGACTACCCCATGATGCTCCTATGTGTCTAAAGCCGTCGCGTGGTGGGCGTGGAGATGGTCACCCTCTCTCTCAAGCAAGGAAAGACGCAGCCCCACTCCGTTCTGCGCACGCGACCTTGCTTGTCCGCCACAAGGATATACATAGTTTTGTATGGGGTAATGACAAACAAATCGCTGTAAGGTGTTGCACCGATATTAGTTTGGTCACATATAAAAATAAATTTCAATATCAATTAGGCTAAGTGTTCATTAAAAGGTAGCACAATGGGCTAGAAGAAGTCTATGCTAGATTTAGATTAGTTCTAAATATTGTGACGGATTCTACAAACGAAGGCAGAGTATGTCATTGTTTTGACAATTACTGAGGATGTTTAAGTCGAGGAGTTCTTTGAGAACTTGGTGTAGTTCCGATAGTGTCAGAACTTTGAAGCTGTATTGTGTGTGACAATATTAGTGACTTATTTCAGACCGCGGAATTAAGTTTCCACCAGAGGACTAAGAATATACGATTAATGCCGACTCATTTGGAAAATGAGTGATGCGTGGAGACGCAAATGAATTGCAAAATACATACGTTTCTGAGCGTGTCAGATTCGTTGACTGAAACCTCTCCCGTGAGCAAAACATGATAAGCACCAGAAGGCCAAGGTGTTATATCTTTACAAATGTAAACTAGATTATTGACTCTATTGCAAGTGGGAGACTGTTGGAGATATGCTCGAGAGGCAATAATAAAGTAGTTATTGTTATATCTTAGTGTTCATGATAAATTTTTACACCCCATGCTATAATTGTATTAACCGGAACATTAATACATGTGTGTTGTGTAAACAACTAGAGTCCCTAGTAAGCCTCTTGTTAAGCTAGCTTGTTGATTAATAGATGATCATGGTTTCCTGATCATGAACATTGGATGTTATTAATAACAAGATCATATCATTAGGTGAATGATGTGATGGACACGCACCCATAGTAAGCATAGCATAAGATCAAGTCATTAAGTTCAACTTGCTATAAGCTTTCGATACATAGTAACCTAGTTCTTCGACCATGAGATCATGTAAATCACTTACACCGGATGGGTACTTTGATTACATCAAATGCCACTGCGTAAATGGGTGGTTATAAAGATGGTATTAAGTATTCGAAAAGTTTGAGTTGAGGCATATGGATCAAGAGTGGGATTTGTCCATCCTGATGACGGATAGATATGCTCTAGGCCCTCTCGGTGGAATGTCATCTAATTAGCTTGCAAGCATGTGACAAGGTCACAAGAGATGACATACCACGGTAAGATTAAAGAGTACTTGTCGGCAACGAGGTTGAACTAGGTATAGAGATAGCGATGATCAAACCTCGGATAAGTAAAGTATCGCGCGACAAAGGGAATTGGTATCGTATGTTAATGGTTCATTTGATCACTAAGTTATCGTTGAATATGTGGGAGCCATTATGGATCTCCAGGTCCCGCTATTGGTTATTGATCGGAGAGGAGTCTCGATTATGTCTGCATAGTTCACGAACCGTAGGGTGACACACTTAAGGTTCGATGTTGTATAGTAGATATGGAATATGAGATGGACACCGAATATTTTTTCGGAGTCACGGATGGGATCCGGGACATCACGAGGAGGTCCGGAATGGTCCAGAGAATAAGATTCATATAAGGGAAGTTGATTTTAGGGTTCCAGAAAAGTTCGGGATTTTTCCGGTATCGTATCGGGAATCTTCTAGAAGGTTCTAGGGGTCCCACGGTGGGGACCACCTATCCTGGAGGGACCACATGGGCTAAATGGGTGGTGCACCACGTCCACATGGGTTGGGGATGCAGCCCACCATGGCCCATGCACCCCCAAATCCCTAAAATTAAGGGGGGGACTTGGGAGGCAAAAGTCCCCCCCCCCTTGGTTGCCGGTCCTAGATGAGTTGGGGGCCACCTTGGCTGACCCTTGACCCTATATATGGTGGGGAGAGGGCAGGGGGTTGCACACACCCTTCCCAAAACCCTAGCCGTCCCCTCTCTCCCTCCTCCTTCCTCCTGCGCAGGCTTGGCGAAGCCCTGCATGAATTTCTCCTCCACCACCACGCCGTCGTGCTACTGGGATTCCAAGGAGATCTGGCACCCCTTCGCTGCCCGCTGGAACGGGGAGAGGATGGACTTCATCGACACCGTACGTGCGACCGAGTATAGAAGTGCTGCCGGATTGCAGCACCGGAACGATCGACTACGTCAACCACGAGATCTGATCTCGTAAGGCTTTGGATCTTCGAGGGTTAGTCTCTCATCTCTCTCGTTGCTCCGATCTTCATAGATTTGATGTTGGCTTTTCCTAGATTGGATCTTGGTTTTGTTCTTCTTCATGGTAGATTTTTTGTTTTCTATGCAACGAACCCATCAATATCAACGTGTTGCAGCGCTCTCCGGTGTTTTCCAGGCTAGCTGAGGGACAAGCTCCTGCCGTGAAGTTTGAGGTAAACGGTCACGCATACAACAAGGGGTACTATCTAGCTGATGGTATCTACTCGACGCATGCTACATTTGTGAAGACAATCCCGTCTCCAGCTTCGGAGATGGACGCTTATTTTGCAACATGCCAGGAAGCATCTCACACAGATGTTGAGTGTTCTTTTGGGGTGCTTCAGCAGCGTTTCGCCGTTGTCAGGTACCCAGCTCTCACTTGGTCTGAGTCTCAGATGTGGGAGGTAATGAACGCTTATGTGATCATGCACAACATGATCATTGAGAGCGAGCGCGACGAACCTGTGCATGGTGATCAACCATTTGATTATCAAGGGCCTCTTGCTGAGGTGGAGCATGTACCCCAAGAATTTGCCGCTTTTATTCACATGCATAATGAAATTAGAGATGCAGGTGTTCATGCTCAACATCAGGCGGATCTAGTTGCGCATTTGTGGGCGAGGAGAGGAGCCGCCAATAATGCATGATTTAATTTCTATTTCGATTGTATGAATAATTTAATTTCCATTTGTTTGATTGGACAATCTCTCTTGAAGTGACCCTTGCCACCACATGTATGACAAGCCATATCGCGGTTGCGTGCCGTTGATATGCTAGAACCACTTCCACTTGCAGCAGGTTTGGGCTTCTTTGTCGTAGACACATTGGAGACCGGCTTGCTAGACGAAGTAGGAAACGTTGCAGGACGCGTTGATGGCGCCGACGCCGTAGAAGGTGGCGCCCGAGGCGTGTAGCATCCAGCTCCCGTAGCACGGCCTTTGATTTGCGCTTCTTCCGCTAACTGTGCTTCAACTTCTTTTGCATGATGTAGCAGCTCATTCATATTGGTGTAACTGTGATGACGAACAATGCCTTTGATAGTATACTTAAAACCATGAAGAAAACGTTGCATTGTCATCTCAAGTGACTCACGGACACGGCCACGCTACATAAGCATCTCCATCTCCATGTAGTAAGCATCAAAAGTCAGAACACCTTGTCTCAAGAGGGTCAACTTATCATATATTGATCACAAATAATTAGTGGGAACAAAACGAGCTTGCATAATCGCCTTCATCTGTCGCCATGTAAGAATATGCAATTCTCCATCTTCTTCGCGAGCACGTGTAATTCCATCCCACCAATGCAATGCATAGCCATCAAATTCTGAGGAAGCAAGCTTGATCTTCCTATCTTCAGTATAATCATGTAGGCGCCACAACTTCTTAATTTTCAGCTCCCATGTGAGGTATTCTTCAACATCAGGACCTCCATCAAATCTGGGTATTGAGAATTTTGGATTACCCAAACCATCATCTTGCGGTTGTGGAGGAACACGGTGGGCTGCTCCGACGGGGGCAAAATCACAACCACGGACGCCATGTCCAATGCCACGACCAACACCACGCTCTTCAGCAGCGGGTTCTTCATCAAAGTTACCATGATTACTGTCCTCATCTTCATGATACGACTGTTGTCGTTGTTGAGTCAGATTATCAATGGCAAGAGTCAACGCTTGAAGGTTGCGCTGAATGTCCGTCACTTTTACTTGAATTGTATTGACGGTCAGTAGTAGTGTCAAGCTTCTTGGTAACTTTTTGAATGTCATCATTAAGTCCTTCGACCTGCATGCGGAATTCACGTCGCACATTGTCACGAAGAGCTTCATACTCCCTCCAAGAAACAAGAGCAGCATCATCCTTCCTTTTTTGGTCAACAACATTACCATCACTAGAAGACATGATTGGTAGGTTTGTGCACTAAAACAAAAATCTGTGGTGGTACTCTCACAACTCACTCAAAACTGATAAGAAAGGTAAATCTTACCGCTCCAAAGTGAATTAGTATTGCTTACCACTTGGATTGACAAACTCGTGCACGGATGTAGCGAAGCGAATATCAAGGGTATAAGAACAATCACACAGCAAAGCAGGATATATGTGGGGTTGTAGGTAGGTGATACGTCTCAAACGTATCTATAATTTCTTATGTTCCATGCTAGTTTTATGACAATACTCACATGTTTTATACACACTTTACATCATTTATATGCATTTTCCGGCACTAACCTATTAACGAGATGCCGAAGCGCCAGTTCCTGTTTTGTGTTGTTTTTGGTTTCAGAAATCCTACACAGGAAATATTCTCGGAATTGGACGAAACGAACGCCCAGGGTCTTATTTTTCCACGGAGCTTCCAGAAGACCGAAGAGGATACGAAGTGGGGCCACGACGCGCCCTAACCATAGGGCGGCGCGGCCAGCATGGGGCCCGCGCCGGCCTATGGTGTGGGGCCCCCGTGCCTCCTCCGACTCTGCCCTTTCGCCTATATAAACTCTTCGTCGCGAAAACCCTATTACCGAGAGCCACGATACGAGAAAAGTTACTGTGACGCCGCCGCCGCCAATCCCATCTCGGGGGATTCAGGAGATCGCCTCCGACACCCTGCCGGAGAGGGGAATCATCACCGGAGGGCTCTACATCACCATGCCCGCCTCCGGATTGATGCGTGAGTAGTTCATCCTTGGACTATGGGTCCATAGCAGTAGCTAGATGGTTGTCTTCTCCTCTTGTGCTATCATGTTTAGATCTTGTGAGCTGCCTATCATGATCAAGATCGTCTATTTGTAATGCTACATGTTGCGTTTGTTGGGATCCGATGAATATTGAATACTATGTCAAGTTGATTAATTGATCTATCATATATGTGTTGTTTATGTTCTTGCATGCTCTCCGTTGCTAGTAGAGGCTCGGCCAAGTTGATACTTGTAACTCCAAGAGGGAGTATTTATGCTCGATAGTGGGTTCATGCCTCCATTGAATGCAGGACGATGACGAGAAAGTTCTAAGGTTGTGGATGTGCTATTGCCACTAGGGATAAAACATCAATGCTTTGTCTAAGGATATTTGTGTTGATTACATTGCGCACGGTACTTAATGCAATTGTCTCGTTGTTTGCAACTTAATACTGGAAGGGGTGCGGATGCTAACCCGAAGGTGGACTTTTTAGGCATAGATGCATGCTGGATAGCGGTCTATGTTATTTGTCGTAATGCCCTAATTAAATCTCATAGTAGTCATCATGATATGTATGTGCATCTCTATTTGTCAATTGCCCAACTGTAATTTGTTCACCCAACATGCTATTTATCTTATTGGAGAGACACCACTAGTGAACTGTGGACCCCGGTCCATTCTTCTACATCTGAAATACAATCTCGCAATCGTCTGTTCTCTCGTTGTTCATCGCAAACAAACATCATTCTCCACACCATACATTTAATCCTTTGTTTTCAGCAAGCCGGTGAGATTGACAACCTCACTCGTTAAGTTGGGGCAAAGTATTTTGATTGTGTTGTGCAGGTTCCACGTTGGCGCCGGAATCCCTGGTGTTGCGCCACACTACACTCCTTCACCAACAACCTTCACGTGGCCTTCATCTCCTACTGGTTCGATAACCTTGGTTTCTTACTGAGGGAAACTTGATGCTGTACGCATCACACCTTCCTCTTGGGGTTCCCAACGGACGTGTGCTTCACGCGCCATCAAGCATTTTTCTGGCGCCATTGCCGGGGAGATCAAGACACGCTGCAAGGGGAGTCTCTCACATCCAATCTCTTTACTTTGTTTATTGTCTTGCTTTACTTTATTTTATTTTCTGTTTTGTTTGCTTCTTTATATCAAAAACACACAAAAAAATTAGTTGATTTACTTTATTTCATTTTTCTTGTTTGCTTTCTCTATATTAAAAACACCAAAAAAATTAGTTACTTGCATTTACTTTATTTACCTTTTGTTTATTTCATCATGTTTCCTCCTAAGTTCACTCTGAAAGATATACCGGTAGGGCAAGGGTCTATCATTGGAAGAGATAATATACAAGAATTTTTCACTCATGTTAGTATGGTTGAAGATTTTGAAGATAGATCCTTGGTAGAACTTGCTCCTAATTATGAAATTGCTACTGCCTCTTTAGTGCACATGTTGGAAGCTAGATTTGTTAATCTTAATCCAATAATGCAACATATGTTTCTTACACTCGGTGATATGGAAGAAGGAGAAAAGAAAGATTTTGTTTTAGAAACCCTTCTTAGAGAATTTGGTGATATAGCTAAAGAAGCTAGAAAAGTTTTTATCAAGCATAAGAGGCTTGGCTTTTGTACCGATTTTGCAAAAACACTTGAAAATATGGACATGGATAGATTAAAGTACACTAATAACATCAATGGTGAGGGGGAGATTAAAGTATCGATACCTAGTAAGCTCCTAGGGATGCATGAAGCTCTAGAAAATAACTATGCTTGGCTTGTTCCTGAAAATTTGTTTGATGAGGATAGTAAGCCTAAGAGCAACGAAAGAGGAGTTACTTACATAGACAAGATACAATGCATTGTTGAGAAAACTCCCAACTCCCCTGGTAATAATGTTGATGCTTCTTCTCTTGATGTTACTTGATTTGCACTTTCTGCGCCTAGCTGAAAGGCGTTAAAGAAAAGCACTTCTTGGGAGATAACCCATGTATGTTTTTACTACTATTTTGTTGAGTCTTGGAAGTTGTTACTACTGTAGCAACCTCTCCTTATCATGTTATTGTGCCAAGTAAAGTCTCTAATAGTAAAGTTGATACTAGATTTGGATTGCTGCGCAGAAACAGATTTCTACCTGTCACGAATTTGAGTAGATCTCTCTGTAGAAGAATCAAAAACATCTGCAAATTTACATGCGTGATCCTCAGATATGTACGCAACTTTCATTAGTTTTCAGCTTTTTCATCTGAGCCTGTTAAGTGCCTCTAAAAAAATCATCTTTACGGACTGTTCTGTTTTGACAGATTCTGCCTTTTATTTCGCATTGCCTCTTTTGCTATGTTGAATGGATTTCTTTATTCCATTAACTTTCAGTAGCTTTGGGCAATGTCCAGAAGTGTTAAGAATGATTATGTCACCTCTGAATATGTGAATTTTTGATTATGCACTAACCCTCTAATGAGTTTGTTTTGAGTTTGGTGTGGAGGAAGTTTTCAAGGATCAAGAGAGGAGGATGATACAATATGATCAAGAAGAGTGAAAAGTCTAAGCTTGGGGATGCCCCCGTGGTTCATCCCTGCGAATTTCAAGAAGACTCAAGCATATAAGCTTGGGGATGCCCAAGGCATCCCCTTCTTCATCGACAACTTATCAGGTCACCTCTAGTGAAACTATATTTTTATTCCGTCACATCTTATGTGCTTTACTTGGAGCGTCTGTTTGCTTTTATTTTTGTTTTTGTTTGAATAAACTCGGATCCTAGCATTCTTTGTGTGGGAGAAAGACATGCTCCGCTGTTTCATATGAACACTGGTGTTCTTAGCTTTACTTTTAATGTTCATGGCGAAGGTTGAAACTGCTTCGTTCATTGTTATTTGGTTGGAAACAGGAAATGCTTCATGTGGTAATTGGTATATTGTCTTGAATAATTTGATACTTGGCAATTGTTGTGCTCAAATAGATCATGTTTAAGCTCTTGCATCATGTACTTTGCACCTATTAATGAAGAACTACCATAGAGCTTGTTGAAATTTGGTTTGCATGATTGGTCTCTCTAAAGTCTAGATATTTTCACGGTGAAGTGTTTGAACAACAAGGAAGACAAGTGTAGAGTCTTATAATGCTTGCAATATGTTCTTATGTAAGTTTTGCTGTACCAGTTCATACTTGTGTTTGCTTCAAACAACCTTGCTAGCCAAAGCCTTGTACTGAGAGGGAATACTTCTCGTGCATCCAAATCCTTGAGCCAAAACCCATGCCATTTGTGTCCACCATATCTACCTACTATGTGGTATTTCTCTGCCATTCCAAATTAAATTACTTGAGTGCTACCTTTAAAATTTCATTCCTTGTCTTTGCAATATATAGCTCATGGGAAAATAGCTTAAAAACTATTGTTGTAAAGAATATGTAGCTTATGTATCTTATTTCTTATAAGTTGCTTGTTGAGTGGTAACCATGTTTCTGGGGACGCCATCAACTATTACACCTTTGTTGAATATCATGTGAGTTGCTATGCATGTTCGTCTTGTCTGAAGTAAGGGCGATTTATCATGATCAAATGGTTTGAGTATGCATATTGTTAGAGAAGAACATTGGACCGCTAACCAAAGCCATGTATCATGGTGGAAGTTTCAGTTTGGACATTAATCCACAATCTCTTATGAGAATATTATCTGTTGTTGAATGCTTATGCATTAAAGAGGAGTCCATTATCTGTTTTCTATGTTGCCCCGGTATGGATGTCCTTAGTTGAGATCTATCAAAAACGAGAAATCAAATGTGATTTATCTCCTTGAACCTTTGTACAGGCGGCATAGAGGTACCCCTTCATCACACTTGGTTGAAACATATGTTATGCAATGATAATCCACGTAAATCCAAGCTAATTAGGACAAGGTGCGAGCACTATTGGTATTCTATGCATGAGGCTTGCAACTTATAGGATGTCTTATGCATAACACATATGAATTATTACTACCGTTGACAAAATTGTTTCTATGTTTTCAAAATAAAAGCTCTAGCACAAAAATAGTAACCCATGCTTCCCTCTGCGAAGGGCCATTCTTTTACTTTATGTTGAGTCAGTTTACCTACTTCTTTCTATCTTAGAAGCAAACACTTGTGTCAACTGTGTGCATTGATTCCTAAATACTTGCTTATTTGCATTCATCATATTACTTTGTGTTGACAATTATCCATGAGATATACATGTTGAAGTTGAAAGCAACTGCTGAAACTTATATCTTCCTTTGTGTTGCTTCAAAACTTTCTACTAAGAATTTATTGCTTTATGAGTTAACTCCTATGCAAGTCTTACTGATGCTTGTCTTGAAAGTACTATTCATGAAAAGTCTTTGCTATATGATTCAGTTGTTTAGTCATTGTCTTTACCATTGATTCGAATCACTTCATTCATTTCATATGCTTTACAATAGTATTGATCAAGATTATGATAGTAGCATGTCACTTCAGAAATTATCCTTGTTATCGTTTACCTACTCGAGGGCGAGTAGGAACTAAGCTTGGGGATGCTTGATACGTCTCAAACGTATCTATAATTTCTTATGTTCCATGCTAGTTTTATGACAATACTCACATGTTTTATACACACTTTACATCATTTATATGCATTTTCCGGCACTAACCTATTAATGAGATGCCGAAGCGCCAGTTCAGTTTTGTGCTGTTTTTGGTTTGAGAAATCCTACACAGGAAATATTCTCGGAATTGGACGAAACGAACGCCCAGGGTCTTATTTTTCCACAGAGCTTCCAGAAGACCGAAGAGGATACGAAGTGGGGCCACGAGGCGCCCTAACCATAGGGCGGCGCGGCCAGCATGGGGCCCGCGCCGGCCTATGGTGTGGGGCCCCCGTGCCTCCTCCAACTCTGCCCTTTCGCCTATATAAACTCTCCATCGCGAAAACCCTATTACCGAGAGCCACGATACGAGAAAAGTTATTGTGACGCCGCCGCCGCCAATCCCATCTTGGGGGATTCAGGAGATCGCCTCCGGCACCCTGCCGGAGAGGGGAATCATCACCGGAGGGCTCTACATCACCATGCCCGCCTCCGGATTGATGCGTGAGTAGTTCATCCTTGGACTATGGGTCCATAGCAGTAGCTAGATGGTTGTCTTCTCCTCTTGTGCTATCATGTTTAGATCTTGTGAGCTGCCTATCATGATCAAGATCGTCTATTTGTAATGCTACATGTTGCATTTGTTGGGATCCGATGAATATTAAATATTATGTCAAGTTGATTAATTGATCTATCATATATGTGTTGTTTATGTTCTTGCATGCTCTCCGTTGCTAGTAGAGGCTCTGGCCAAGTTGATACTTGTAACTCCAAGAGGGAGTATTTATGCTCGATAGTTGGTTCATGCCTCCATTGAATCTGGGACAGTGACAGAAAGTTCTAAGGTTGTGGATGTGTTGTTGCCACTAGGGATAAAACATCAATGCTTTGTCCAAGTATATTTGTGTTGATTACATTATGGACAGTACTTAATGCAATTGTCTGTTGTTTGCAACTTAATACTGGAAGGGGTGCGGATGCTAACCCGAAGGTAGACTTTTTAGGCATAGATGCATGCTGGATAGCGGTCTATGTTATTTGTCGTAATGCCCTAATGAAATCTCATAGTAGTCATCATGATATGTATGTGCATCTCTATTTGTCAATTGCCCAACTGTAATTTATTCACCCAACATGCTATTTATCTTATTGGAGAGACACCACTAGTGAACTGTGGACCCCGGTCCATTCTTTTACATCTGAAATACAATCTACTGCAATCTTTGTTCTCTGTTGTTCATCGCAAACAAACATCATTCTCCACACCATACGTTTAATCCTTTGTTTTCAACAAGCCGGTGAGATTGACAACCTCACTGTTAAGTTGGGGCAAAGTATTTTGATTGTGTTGTGCAGGTTCCACGTTGGCGCCGGAATCCCCGGTGTTGCGCCGCACTACACTCCTTCACCAACAACCTTCACGTGGCCTTCATCTCCTACTGGTTCGATAACCTTGGTTTCTTACTGAGGGAAACTTGCTGCTGTACGCATCACACCTTCCTCTTGGGGTTCCCAACGGACGTGTGCTTCACGCGCCATCAGTAGGCTACCTATGTGCACCAATAACAAGCTCTAGCGCTGACCGTATAACAACCAATGATACTCACACAAGGCGCTAAATGTGGCAATGGAACTAGATGGATGAACATGTTGCAATGCACTCGAGAGACACTAGCAAAGCTCAACGGGACATGCACAAGATTGCTCAACTACGAGTGCAGAAAAGTAAACTAGGCCTTCACTTGATCTTACTAGCACTGCACTTTTTCTCTTCACTCTTTCCCTTTTTTTTTGATTCTATTTTTCTTGTTGCTCTATTTATCACGGTTACTGTAGCTACAGTAAAAATCGAGCAACCTGTCGAGCGGTAAAACTAGTCTCTTTTAGAAAAGTTCCTAGTCACGTATATCAAAAGGCTGTGTCTATGGTTGGGAACAAGCAAATTGTACGCTATGTGGACTCGGAGCAACAAAAACTGAAAACTAGATGATAGCGAAACACGAACCCTAGACAATCTACTAGATGAAAGAAAAAGATACGCAAAAACAAACTATGAACATCAACTAAAACTCGAAATTGACTTAGGGACCAATTACATGGCCTAAATGATAAGGGGTTGCCCGATCTTCTCAGTAAGCACGGCGGATGGTGATGAACACACGATGAACACAACGGAGATAACACGATGATAAGTGGATGATAACTTGTATGACGCCGACGATTCTCTCGATCAATCCCTGTCGCCAATGCAACAGCTCTCAACCCTGCAAGATATTCGCAACTCCACACACTTGCGTACGTAGCCGCCGACCACGAAGCAGTAAATTGCAACCGTCTAATTCCCAATGGAATAGCAGATCACACAAAACTTTCAGTAGCAAAATACCAGATCAATGCGAATTGGTCTATAGATTCAATAGAGTTGCAAAGCAGTCAACTATGAACTAGGGTTTATCTTAAAAGTTGTCTAAGGTTGTTTTGGGGGCATCCTGGGCACATATATAGGGGTTCAGGACGACCAGAAGTCGGAAAATACGATTACAAACCGACCCAGAGCGGGATCTGGTCGAGACTGACACAGACTCGGCCGACGTGGGGGCCGGGCAGTCCGGCGAAAACCGGGCTAGGCGCCGGGTGGCTACCGGGCAGGCGAACTATCTCCCTGGATCGAATCCGGTGTGCACTGGTCCAGGGTCCGGTCAAAACCGGGGCATCCGGCGCTGGGGCCGGCGGCGTGGGCACCGAGTCGCCCATACTTGGTGCTGGCCTTGACGTCTTCTTCTCCCTCATTCGCGCATGCCTCCCGCTCCTCCCTCGCGCGTCCATGGGATGTCTTCACGTCTAGCACCATGTCCGGCTACTCCTCTCCTCCTCGTGCGATGCTTGCTCCTTATTCATACTTGATCATACATAAATAAAAGGACTTAGGCAGTATAAAGTTCTCATCGATAAAAGTATCATTTAAGAGCGAATTCACTTGTTGCTTAAGTAGCTTCGCACGAGCTCTTGTCATAGGTCCAATCCTAACTTCATTGGACTTGAGCTTCACAGCAACATCGTCTTCATCTTGCAATGACGGAGGTAGTAGTTCGGTAGGGATGTCCTCAGCACTAAATCTTTCTGTGAGTCACAAAAATACATGCAACACCTCTACTGGAAGCTATCAACATGTAGGACACACATGCACGGACTCACACACAAATAAGTTTTCAAATAATTTTGAAGATTAAACAAAACAGAAATTAGGTCAATCCAATTTCTAAGCACACAAGCACCAAAGTGCATCCAACCAGAAACAATCATACCAATGGATAGGTATTGCCAAATGTGATCTACCAAAACTGGTTTGGCATTTTTCTGAGTTGTAAAATAATTTACAAAAATAAGATACTGAAAAGGTACTCTGTTTCACTAGTAAAATGCCTAGGAATAAACTACCACTAAAAAAATATTTTCTTAGACCCAAATGTACCCTATCATGATATCTACAAGAAGCACTTGGGTTTGCCCCAAAAATAATTGTATTTTTCAAATTAAGAATCAAGGAAGGGCTCTTTGGACAATATTTGATTTGTAACACAAACAACATCCAGGAGACTCCTGCATGGGGGGCCTATGCCAAAAGAAAGGTATTGACCTCTATTGTACAGCAAAATTAACTTCGTGCAAAAAGGCTTCACACAAATCACACACTAAATAAAATACAGAAACAACAACATTTTAGAGGATTATTTATCATCACAAAAATATACAGGAAATACACATGCATGCAATTTTATGTGGTTAGGAATTCCATCAAGAGTATCCAGGACTTTGAATCAGTAAGTTTGGACACTTGAGGAATTTTATGAATTTTAAAAGCTAGAGCACTCATTACTGGGTGATTTAACTAGAAAAGAAAAAGGATAAGGGAAATGGGACGAGGTCCTGGACTAGCCAGATTCGGCCCAGGTCTGCGGCGTCCACGTGGAAGATCGTGGATTTGAATCTCTGGGGCAGGCCATGCCACACCAGCATGCGGGACCGGGCGAAATCGACATGCAGGCATCCGATCTAATCGGACGGGCGCTGCGTTTTCTTCCCCACCGCGACAGGGGCACCGACGGGTGCAAACCCTAAGCTAGACTACACTTGGTCCATGGCTCAGGTACTCATTTAGGGGTTTGACGGAGACGAAGCGGAGGTGTCGAGGACGAAGCGGCGGATCGGGGCAGTGCAGTTGACGGGTCAAATCTTGCATGCAGCATTCCTAGCACCGGCTCGGCCAGCATCATTTGCGACGGAGACGGGGAGCTCGCGGCGCCCTCAGCTAACCCTGGAGGATGAGAGGAGGCGCGTAAGAAAGGGGACTATGGGACGAGCTTGACCGCACAAAGAGGTAGAGATAAAGTGGCACGAATCAACGGCAACCTTCACCGTCCCGAGAAGGATGTCGACGAAGAGCACGAGCTGCAGAGGGAGGGATGGCCTCTCTCCGCTCTGGAGAGAGGGAGGTGCGGTGGTTTGCGGGTTCTGTGGCGAAAGGAGGAGAGAAGAGAGAGCATGTGCCCTTTTAACGGGGACGAGCGGGTGCACGGTGCACCGCGTCCGTGCGGGGATGGAAAAGAGGGCGGCGGACAAGGACTGGCCGAGAGGGGCGGTGCTGCTGCTTGTGCGAGTCGCAGAGATAGTTTTGGAGCAAGGCGAGCATCGGTTCTGCGAGGGAACCACCATGGCACGGAGAGGTCGTGTCCGTCTGCGACATGTTTGACGAAATGCCGGCGGACAAGCAAGGTCACGTGCGCGCAGAACGAAGTGGGGCTGTGTCTTTCCATGCTTGAGAGAGAGGGTGACCATCTCCTCGCCCACCACGCGACGGCATTAGACACCTAGGAGCATCGTGGGGTAGTCGACGTGGATGATACGTCCATTTTGCATCACTATTTTATATCATAATTTACTGTTGTTCATTGATATATTTCATATTTAGAGATGATACTTATGTTATTTCACCTATTTTGCATGTTTCGTGATTATTGGAGAATTACTCACCGGAGTCAGAATTCTGCTGGAAAAAGCACCGTCAGGATACAATATTTCTGAAGATCAACAATTGACGGAAAATATACCGAAGCTCCTACTTTTCCAGATGACGGAGCCAGCCAAAAGGGGAGGCCGAGGAGGGCCGCCATGGGCCCTTCCCATGGGTCGGCGCGGCCACCAATGCCGGTGCGCCGCCACGTGGGGAGGGGGCCCACGACCCCCTCGGCCATCGCCCTTTCGCGTATTTCATCTCCCAGAAACCCTAAGGTGCGGGGGAACATCGAGGATAGTCATCGCCGCCTCCTCGAGGCGGAAAACACCAGAGAGAAAAGAGCTCTCCGGCAGGCAGAAATCTGCCGGGGAAATTCCCTCCCGGAGGGGGGAATCGTCGCCTCGTCACCGTCATCGAGCTGGACTTCATTGGGATCATCATCATCATCTCCACCACCGACACCGTCATCTCCACCGCTGCACCTCGTCTCCGCTGTAACATCTAGGGTTGAATCTTGAGTATTTCATAGGGGAAACTCTCCCGGTGTTGATTACTCCTTGTTATTGATGCTATTGAGTGAAACCGTTGAATCAAGGTTTATGTTCAGATTGTTATCCATCATCATATCACCTCTGATCATGTTCCATATGATGTCTTGTGAGTAGTTCGTTTAGTTCTTGAGGACATGGGTGAAGTCTAAATGTTAGTAGTGAACTATGTTGAGTAATATTTAATGGTTTGATATTTAAGTTGTGGTGTTATTCTTCTAGTGGTGTCATGTGAACGTCGACTACATGACACTTCACCTTTATGGGCCTAGGGGAATGCATCTTGTATTCGTTTGCTAATTGTGGGGTTGCCGGAGTGACAAGCAACCTGAACCCCCGTTGGTATATCAATGCATGAGCGATAGCGAGGATCTCGCAGTTTAAGGCTGTGGCTAGATTTATCTTAATTACTTTCTTGTATTTGCGGATGCTTGCAAGGGGTTTAATCACAAGTATGTATTAGTCCTAGGAAGGACGGTGCATTAGCATAGGTTCACCCACACAACACTTATCAAAACAATGAAGATTAATCAACTATATGAAGCGAAAGCACTAGACTAAATTCCCGTGTGTCGTCAAGAACGTTTGGTCATCATAAGTAAACAAACCGGCTTGTCCTTTGTGCTAAAAAGGATTGGGCCACTTGCTGCAATTATTATTCTCGCATTTTACTTACTTGTATTTTATTTATCTGCTATATCAAAACCTCCTGAAAACTTGTCTCGTGAGCATTTACGAGTGAATCGTTCATCGAAACCGCTTGTCAACACCTTCTGCTCCTCGTTGGGTTCGACACTCTTATTTATCGAAAGTACTACGATACACCCCCTATACTTGTGGGTCATCAAGACTATTTTCTGGCGCCGTTGTCGGGGAGTGAAGCGCTATTGGTAAGTGGAATTGGTAAGGAAAACTTTTACTGTACGTGCTGTTTTTATTTCTGCCTGCTGCTATAATTAATTATGGAGAGATCTTCTATTGAATTCCTATTTGGAAAATCTACTACTACTTCAAAGGTAGTGGATTAGCGCCAGGTGAGAAAGTGATTCCATATAAAATACCTATGAAAATTATTGAACATGTTGTGGATAACCGCTATGAAGGGGATGGAACTGTCCATCCTGGAGATCATTTACTGTTTTTACATGAATTATGCGGGTTATTCAAGTGTGCAGGTATTTCTATGGATGAAGTTAGGAAGAAACTATTCTCTATGTCGCTGTCTGGTAAAGCGGCGCATTGGTATAAACTGCTGAAGAATGGGCATTCTCTTGATTGGAAGGATATTATGCCTCTATTTTATTCTTAATTCTATCCTCCAAGTGAAATTCACAAAGACCGAAACCGCATATATAATTTCTGGCCTCATGATGGAGAGAGTATTGCCCAAGCATGGGGGAGATTGAAGTCTTTAATGCTCAAATGCCCCATTCATGAGCTTCCTGGTAATATCATCATTGATAATTTCTATGCAAGACTTTATTATCGAGGTGGATTTTGTACACCCACGCATGGGTGTGGGTGTTTCCGTCACCGTTCATTGTGCTTTAAGATTCGGATAAAAAGAGGAGAGAGAAAGGAATCTTTCTATCTACCATGGTGGGCACCAATCTCGAGGAATAAATGAACGGTGATAGAAACATCCACACCCATGCGTGGGTGTACAAAAGTATTTCCACTTTATTTTCAAGATAAAACCTTGCTGGATACTACTTGTTCTGGATCATTCACGCGCAACAAAGAAGAGTTTAAATGGGACCTTCTTGATCGGATTCAAGAGAATACTGAAGGATGGGAGAACGACAAAGGTAGAGAGTCCGGTATAAATTATGATTATGAATGCATTGAAACTTTTATGGATACTGATAAATTTCGAAATATGATGCTACGTATGGTCTTGACTCTCAAGTTGTTGCAAATTTTTATAAAGCTTTTGCCTCTCATTTTGAATTGCCTAGGAAGAGTTTTAATAAGTATCATGAACCTTACAAAGATAAAACTGATTCACCTATAGGTAAATGTATTGAAGTTAAAACTGTTGATCACATTCTTCCTGAAGCTTATAATGAAAAAATTCCTTTTCCTGCTAAAATGAAGGAGTATTCTGTTATAACTAGTGTGGTTAACAAAAGTGCAAAGAAACCTATAGAACCTGAGGAGCAAATAAATGTTGAACCTGCTGTTGCAATAGTTAAAGACCTTGTGACTGAAAATGTAGAAGATGGTCACATCATTTTCTCGTGAAGATGCTTCTAATATTGTTTCACATCCTAGTAAGTCTAGGAAAGTCAGTGTTCCTATGCTCTCTGTTAGAATTGGTGATCATTGTTATTATGGTTTATGCGATATTGGTGCAAGTTCTAGTGCCATTCCTTATGAGCTTTACTGGGAAATCATGCATGAAATTGGTTCTTGTGAACTTGAAGATATTGATGTGGTTATTCGGCTAGCTAATAGAGAAACTATCTCTCCTATTGGTATTGTTCGAGATGTGGAAGTTTGATACGTCCATTTTGCATCACTATTTTATATCATAATTTACTATTATTCATTGATATATTTCATATTTAGAGATGATACTTATGTTATTTCACCTATTTTGCATGTTTCATGATTATTGAAGAATCACTCACCGGAGTCAGGATTCTGCTGGAAAAAGCACCGTCAGAATGCAATATTTCTGAAGATCAACAACTGACGGACACCGAAGGTCTTATTTCTCCAAAAGAACGAGCCAGCCAAAAGGAGGGGTCAAGGAGGGCCGCCATGGGCCCCCCATAGGCCGGCGTGGGCTCCACCCTGGCCGCGCCGCCTTGTGGGGAGGGGGCCCACAGTCCCCCTCGGCCGCCTCTCTTTCGCGTACTTCATCTACCCGAAAACCTAAGGCACAGGGGATAATCGCGAGGAGACACAGCCGCCTCTACGGGGCGGAAAACACCAGAGAGAAAAGAGCTCTCCGGCAGGCTGAAATCCGCCGGGGAAATTCCCTCCCGGAGGGGGAAATCGACGCCATCGTCATCGTCATCGAGCTGGACTTCATTGGGATCATCATCACCATCATCTCCACCATCGACACCGCCATATCCACCGCTGCACCTCGTCACCACTGTAACATCTAGGGTTAAATCTTGATTGTTTCATAGGGGAAACTCTCCCGGTGTTGATTACTCCTTGTTATTGATGCTATTGAGTGAAACCATTGAACCAAGGTTTATGTTCAGATTGTTATTCATCATCATATCACCTCTGATCATGTTCCATATGATGTCTCGTGAGTAGTTCGTTTAGTTCTTGAGGACATGGGTGAAGTCTAAATGTTAGTAGTGAACTATGTTGAGTAATATTTAATGGTTTGATATTTAAGTTGTGGTGTTATTCTTCTAGTGGTGTCATGTGAACGTCGACTACATGATACTTCAACTTTATGGGCCTAGGGGAATGCATCTTGTATTCGTTTGCTAATTGTGGGGTTGCCGGAGTGACAGCAACCTGAACCCCCGTTGGTATATCGATGCAGGAGGGATAGCGGGATCTCAGAGTTTAAGGCTGTGGTTAGATTTATCTTAATTACTTTCTTGTATTTGCGGATGCTTGCAAGGGTTATAATCCCAAGTATGTATTAGTCCTAGGAAGGGCGATGCATTAGCATAGGTTCACCCACACAACACTTATCAAAACAATGAAGATTAATCAACTATATGAAGCGAAAGCACTAGACTAAATTCCCGTGTGTCGTCAAGAACGTTTGGTCATCATAAGTAAACAAACCGGCTTGTCCTTTGTGCTAAAAAGGATTGGGCCACTTTCTGCAACTATTACTCTCGCATTTTATTTACTTGTACTTTATTTATCTGCTATATCAAAACCCCCTGAATACTTGTCTTTGAGCATTTACAGTGAATCCTTCATCGAAACTGCTTGTCAACACCTTCTGCTCCTCGTTGGGTTCGACACTCTTATTTATCGAAAGTACTACGATACACCCCCTATACTTGTGGGTCATCAAGACTATTTTCCGGCGCCGTTGCCGGGGAGTGAAGCGCTATTGGTAAGTGGAATTGGTAAGGGAAACTTTTATCGTACGTGATGATTTTACTTCACTCGCGCTGCTATAATTCATTATGGAGAGGTCTTCTCTTGAATTCCTATTTGGAAAATCTACTACTACTGCAGAGGTAGTGGATGAGGCGCCAGGTGAGAAAGAGGTTCCATACAAAATACCTATGAAAATTATTGAACGTGTTGTGGATAACCGCTATGCAGGGGATGGAACTGTCCATCCTGGAGATCATTTACTGTTTTTACATGAATTATGCGGGTTATTCAAGTGTGCATGTATTGCTATGGATGAAGTTAGGAAGAAACTATTCTCTATATCCTTGTCTGGTAAAGCGGCGCATTTGTATAAATTGCTGGAGAATGGGGATTCTCTTTATTGGAAGGATATTGTGCCTCTATTTTATTCTAAATTCTATCCTCCAAGTGAAATTCACAAAGACCGGAATAGCATATATAATTTCTGGCCTCATGATGGAGAGAGTATTGCCCAAGCGTGGGGGAGATTGAAGTCTTTAATGCTCAAATGCCCCATTCATGAGCTTCCTGGTAATATCATTATTGATAATTTCTATGCAAGACTTTCTTTTCAAGATAAAACCTTGCTGGATACTACTTGTTCTGGATCATTCACACGCAACAAAGAAGAGTTTAAATGGGACCTTCTTGATCGGATCCAAGAGAATACTGAAGGATGGGAGAACGACAAAGGTAGAGAGTCAGGTATAAATTATGATTATGAATGCATTGAAACTTTTGTGGATACTGATAAATTTCGTAATATGAGTGCTACTTATGGTCTTGACTCTCAAGTTGTTGCAAATTTTTATAAAGCTTTTGCCTCTCATTTTGAATTGCCTAGGAAGAATTTTGATAAGTATCATGAACCTTACAAAGATAAAACTGATTCACCTATAGATAAATGTGTTGAAATTAAAACTGTTGATCATATTCTTCCTGAAGCTTATATTGAAAAAACTCCTTTTCCTGCTAAAATGAAGGAGTATTCTGTTATAACTAGTGCGGTTAATAAAAGTGCAAAGAAACCTATAGAACCTGAAGAGCAAATAAAGGTTGAACCTGCTATTGCAATAGTTAAAGATCTTGTGACTGAAAATGTAGAAGATGGTCATATCATTTTCTGTGAAGATGCTTCTAATATTGTTTCACATCCTAATAAGTCTAGGAAAGCCAGTGTTCCTATGCTCTCTGTTAGAATTGGTGATCATTGTTATTATGGTTTATGCGACATTGGTGCAAGTATTAGTGCCATTCCTTATGAGCTTTACACGGAAATCATGCATGAAATTGGTTCTTGTGAACTTGAAGATATTGATGTGGTTATTCGGCTAGCTAATAGAGAAACTATCTCTCCTATTGGTATTGTTCGAGATGTGGAAGTTCTATGTGGTAAGATTAAATATCCTGCTGACTTTTTGGTACTTGGTTCTGCTGCTAGTAAGACTTGTCCTATCATTTTTGGTAGACCTTTTCTAAATACTTGTGGAGCTATTATAGATTGCAAGAAAGATAAAATTGTGACTGAATTTGCTGGTGAATCTTATGAGTTTAATTTCTCTAAATTTGCCAAAGTTCCTTATAAAGCTGAATTTCCTAATAATGATTTTAGAGTTGAACAGCTTGCATCTATTGCTCTTGCTCCTGGTAATCCTTTCCAGCAACATTTGGAGGATAGTGAGAGTGAATTCTTTAGGGAAGAAAGGAATGAGCTTGATGAAATTTTCCTTCGTCAACCTATTCTTAAACATGACTTGCCGGTTGAAGATCTAGGTACAACACCACTGATACGCGTAAAGCACACGTCCGTTGGGGACCCCAAGTGGAAGGTATGATGCGTATAGAAGCAAGTTTCCTCAGTAAGAAACCAAGGTTTATCGAACCAGTAGGAGCCAAGAAGCACGTTGAAGGTTGATGGCGGCGAAGTGTAGTGCGGCGCAACACCAGGGATTCTGGCGCCAACGTGGAACCTGCACAACACAATCAAAGTACTTTGCCCCAACGTAACGGTGAGGTTGTCAATCTCACCGGCTTGCTGTAACAAAGGATTAGATGTATAGTGTGGAAGATGATGTTTGTTTGCGAAGAACAATAAAGAACAAGTATTGCGATAGATTGTATTTCAGATGTAAAGAATGGACCGGGGTCCACAGTTCACTAGTGGTGTCTCTCCCATAAGATAAATAGCATGTTGGGTGAACAAATTACAGTTGGGCAATTGACAAATAAAGAAGGCATAACAATGCACATACATATATCATGATGAGTACTCGTGAGATTTAATCGGGGCATTACGACAAAGTACATAGACCGCTATCCAAGCATGCATCTATGCCTAAATAGTCCACTTTCGAGTTATCATCCGAACCCCTTCCGGTATTAAGTTGCAAACAACGGACAATTGCATTAAGTATGGTGCGTAATGTAATCAACACAAATATCCTTAGACAAAGCATCGATGTTTTATCCCTAGTAGCAACAAGCACATCCACAACCTTAGAACTTTCCGTCACTCGTCCCGGATTTAATGGAGGCATGAACCCACTATCGAGCATAAATACTCCCTCTTGGAGTTACAAGTATCAACTTGGCCGAGCCTCTACTAGCAACGGAGAGCATGCAAGAACATAAACAACATATATGATAGATTGATAATCAACTTGACATAGTATTCAATATTCATCGGATCCCAACAAACACAACATGTAGCATTACAAATAGATGATCTTGATCATGATAGGCATCTCACAAGATCTAACATGATAGCACAATGAGGAGAAGACGACCATCTAGCTACCGCTATGGACCCATAGTCCAGGGGTGAACTACTCACACATCGATCCGGAGGCGATCATGGCGATGAAGAGCCCTCCGGGAGATGATTCCCCTCTCCGGCAGGGTGCCGGAGGCGATCTCCTGAATCCCCCGAGATGGGATTGGTGGCGGCTGCGTCTCTGGAAGGTTTTCCGTATCGTGGCTCTCGGTACAGAGGGTTTCGCGACGAAGGCTTTAAGTAGGCGGAAGGGCGGAGTCGGAGGAGTCACAGGGGCCCCACACGCTAGGGCCGCGCGGGCCCCCTTAGGCCGCGCCGCCCTAGTGTGGCGGCGCCCCGTGGCCCCACTTCGTATCGGATACGTCTCCGACGTATCGATAATTTCTTATGTTCCATGCCATATTATTGATGATACCTACATGTTTTATGCACACTTTATGTCATATTCGTGCATTTTCTAGAACTAACCTATTAACAAGATGCCGAAGTGCCGATTCTTTGTTTTCGCTGTTTTTGGTTTCGAAATCCTAGTAACGAAATATTCTCGGAATTGGACGAAATCAAGACCCAGGGGCCTATTTTGCCACGAACCTTCCGGAAGACCGAAGAGCATACGAAGTGGGGCCACGAGGTGGCGACACCACAAGGCGGCGCGGCCAAGGGGGCCCGCGCCGCCCTATGGTGTGGGCCCCTCGTCAGCCCTCCGACTCGCCCTTCCGCCTACTTAAAGCCTCCGTCGCGAAACCCCCGATGCGAAAAACCACGATACGGAAAACCTTACCGAGACGCCGCCGCCGCCAATCCCATCTCGGGGGATTCCGGAGATCTCCTCCGGCACCCCGCCGGAGAGGGGATTCATCTCCCGGAGGACTCTACACCGCCATGGTCGCCTCCGGAGTGATGAGTGAGTAGTTCACCCCTGGACTATGGGTCCATAGCAGTAGCTAGATGGTTGTCTTCTCCTCATTGTGCTTCATTGTTGGATCTTGTGAGCTGCCTAACATGATCAAGATCATCTATCCGTAATACTCTATGTTGTGTTTGTCGGGATCCGATGGATAGAGAATACCATGTTATGTTAATTATCAAGTTATTACATATGTGTTGTTTATGATCTTGCATGCTCTCCGTTATTAGTAGAGGCTCTGGCCAAGTTTTTGCTCTTAACGCCAAGAGGGAGTATTTATGCTCGATAGTGGGTTCATGCTCGCATTGACACCGGGACAGGTGACGAAAGTTCTAAGGTTGTGTTGTGATGTTGCCACTAGGGATAAAACATTGGCGCTATGTCCGAGGATGTAGTTGTTGATTACATTACGCACCATACTTAATGCAATTGTCTGTTGCTTTGCAACTTAATACTGGAAGGGGTTCGGACGATAACCTGAAGGTGGACTTTTTAGGCATAGATGCAGTTGGATGGCGGTCTATGTACTTTGTCGTAATGCCCAATTAAATCTCACTATAATTATCATGACATGTATGTGCATTGTTATGCCCTCTCTATTTGTCAATTGCCCGACTGTAATTTGTTCACCCAACATGCTTTTATCTTATGGGAGAGACACCTCTAGTGAACTGTGGACCCCGGTCCATTCTTTAATACCGAAATACAAATCTGCTGCAATACTTGTTTTACTGTTTTCTCTGCAAACAATCATCTTCCACACAATACGGTTAATCCTTTGTTACATCAAGCCGGTGAGATTGACAACCTCACTGTTTCGTTGGGGCAAAGTACTTTGGTTGTGTTGTGCAGGTTCCACGTTGGCGCCGGAATCTCTGGTGTTGCGCCGCACTACATCCCGCCGCCATCAACCTTCAACGTGCTTCTTGGCTCCTCCTGGTTCGATAAACCTTGGTTTCTTTCTGAGGGAAAACTTGCTGCTGTGCGCATCATACCTTCCTCTTGGGGTTCCCCAACGAACATGTGAAATACACGCCATCAAGCTCTTTTTCTGGCGCCGTTGCCGGGGAGATCAAGACACGCTGCAAGGGGAGTCTCCACTTCTCAACCTCTTTACTTTGTTTTTGTCTTGCTTTATTTTATTTACTACTTTGTTTGCTGCATTATATCAAAACACAAAAAAATTAGTTGCTAGCTTTACTTTATTTACTGTCTTGCACTCTATATCGAAAACACAAAAAAATTAGTTACTTGCATTTACTTTATCTAGTTTGTTTTATTTACTACTGCTAAAATGGCTACCCCTGAAAATACTAAGTTGTGTGACTTCACAACCACAAATAATAATGATTTCTTATTCACACCTATTGCTCCACCTGCTACTACAACAGAATACTTTGAAATTAAACCTGCTTTACTTAATCTTGTTATGCGAGAGCAATTTTCTGGTGTTAGTTCTGATGATGCTGCTGCCCATCTCAATAATTTTGTTGAATTGTGTGAAATGCAAAAGTATAAAGATGTGGATGGTGATATTATAAAATTAAAATTGTTCCCTATCTCATTAAGAGGAAGAGCTAAAGATTGGTTGCTATCTCTGCCTAAGAATAGTATTGATTCCTGGACTAAATGCAAGGATGCTTTTATTGGTAGATATTATCCCCCTGCTAAAATTATATCTTTGAGGAGTAGCATAATGAATTTTAAACAATTGGATAATGAACATGTTGCTCAAGCTTGGGAAAGAATGAAATCTCTGGTTAAAAATTGCCCAACCCATGGATCGACTACTTGGATGATCATCCAAACCTTCTATGCATGACTAAATTTTTCTTCGCGGAATTTATTGGATTCAGCTGCTGGAGGTACCTTTATTTCCATCACTCTTGGTGAAGCTACAAAGCTCCTTGATAATATGATGGTTAATTACTCTGAATGGCACACGGAAAGAGCTCCACAAGGTAAGAAGGTAAATTCTGTTGAAGAATCCTCTTCCTTGAATGATAAGGTTGATGCTATTATGTCTATGCTTGTTAATGATAGGACTAATGTTGATCCTAATAATGTTCCATTAGCTTCATTGGTTGCCCAAGAAGAACATGTCGATGTAAACTTCATTAAAAATAATAATTTCAACAACAATGCTTATCGGAACAATTCTAGTAATAACTATAGGCCATATCCTTATAATAATGGTAACAGTTATGCTAATTCTTATGGGAATTCTTACAACAATAATAGGAATACACCCCCTGGACTTGAAGCCATGCTTAAAGAATTTATTAGTACACAAACTGCTTTTAACAAATCTGTTGAGGAAAAGCTCAATAAAATTGATATTCTCGCTTCTAAGGTTGATAGTCTTGCCTCTGATGTTGATCTTTTGAAATCTAAAGTTATGCCTAATAGGGATATTGAAAATAAAATTGTTACTACAGCAAATGCCATCCAAGTTAGAATTAATGAGAATATAAGATTAATGGCTGAACTGCGTGCTAGGTGGGATAGAGAAGAAAATGAAAAACTAGCTAAAGAGAAAAATGTAGCTAAAGTTTGGACTATTACCACCACTAGCAATGCTAATGATTCACATGTTGCTGCACCTCCCACTATCAATGGTAAAATAATTGGTGTTGGCAATGCTTCTACTCCTAGTGCAAAGCGCGCAAAATTACCCGAAACCGCTAAAACTGCCGAAACCGCTCTGTGATAAACCGCTTGAAATTTTTTCCAACCTTGGGGATGATAATCCCATTGCTTTAGATTGTAATGATTTAGATTTTGATGATTGCCACATCTCTGAAGTTATAAAGTTCTTACAAAAACTTGCTAAAAGTCCTAATGCTAGTGCTATAAACTTGGCTTTCACAAAACATATTACAAATGCTCTCATAAAAGCTAGAGAAGAGAAACTAAAACTTGAAACTTCTATTCCTAGAAAGCTAGAGGATGGTTGGGAGCCCATCATTAAAATGAGGGTCAAAGATTTTGATTGTAATGCTTTATGTGATCTTGGTGCAAGTATTTCGTTATGCCTAAAAAAGTCTATGATATGCTTGACTTGCCACCATTGAAAAACTGTTATCCGGATGTTAATCTCGCTGATAATGCTAAAAAGAAACCTTTGGGGAAAGTTGATAATGTTCATATTATGGTTAACAATAACCTTGTCCCCGTTGATTTTGTTGTCTTGGATATTGAATGCAATGCATCTTGCCCCATTATATTGGGAAGACCTTTTCTTCGAACCGTTGGTGCTACTATTGATATGAAGGAAGGTAATATTAAATATCAATTTCCTCTCAAGAAAGGTATGGAACACTTCCCTAGAAGAGAATGAAGTTACCTTATGATTCTATTATTAGAACAAATTATGATGTTGATGCTTCATCTCTCGATGTTACTTGATATACACTTTCGTGCCTAGCTGAAAGGCGTTAAAGAAAAGCGCTTATGGGAGACAACCCATGTTTTTACTACAGTATTTTTGTTTATATTTGAGTCTTGGAAGTTGTTTACTACTGTAGCAACCTCTCCTTATCTTAGTTTTATGTTTTGTTGTGCCAAGTAAAGTCTTTGATAGTAAAGTAAGTACTAGATTTGGATTATTGCGCAGTTCCAGATTTCTTTGCTGTCACGAATCTGGGTCTACCTCCCTGTAGGTAGCTCAGAAAATTAAGCCAATTTACGTGCATGATCCTAAGATATGTACGCAACTTTCATTCAATTTGAGCATTTTCATTTGAGCAAGTCTGGTGGCCTAATAAAATCCATCTTTACGGACTGTTCTGTTTTGACAGATTCTGCCTTTTATTTCGCATTGCCTCTTTTGCTATGTTGGATAAATTTCTTTGATCCATTAATGTCCAGTAGCTTTATGCAATGTCCAGAAGTGTTAAGAATGATTGTGTCACCTCTGAACATGTGAATTTTTATTATGCACTAACCCTCTAGTGAGTTGTTTCGAGTTTGGTGTGGAGGAAGTTTTCAAGGATCAAGAGAGGAGTATGATGCAATATGATCAAGGAGAGTGAAAGCTCTAAGCTTGGGGATGCCCCGGTGGTTCACCCCTGCATATTATAAGAAGACTCAAGCGTTTAAGCTTGGGGATGCCCAAGGCATCCCCTTCTTCATCGACAAATTATCGAGTTCCTCCCCCGAAACTATATTTTTATTCCGTCACATCTTATGCACTTTGCTTGGAGCGTCGGTTTGTTTTTGTTTTTGTTTTGTTTGAATAAAATGGATCCTAGCATTCACTTTATGGGAGAGAGACACGCTCCGCTGTAGCATATGGACAAGTATGTCCTTAGGCTCTACTCATAGTATTCATGGCGAAGTTTCTTCTTCGTTAAATTGTTATATGGTTGGAATTGGAAAATACTACATGTAGTAATTCTAAAATGTCTTGGATAATTTGATACTTGGCAATTGTTGTGCTCATGTTTAAGCTCTTGCATCATATACTTTGCACCCATTAATGAAGAAACACTTAGAGCTTGCTAATTTGGTTTGCATATTTGGTTTCTCTAGAGTCTAGATAACATCTAGTATTGAGTTTTGAACAACAAGGAATACGGTGTAGAGTCTTATAATGTTTACAATATGTCTTTTATGTGAGTTTTGATGTACCGTTCATCCTTGTGTTTGTTTCAAATAACCTTGCTAGCCTAAACCTTGTATCGAGAGGGAATACTTCTCATGCATCCAAAATACTTGAGCCAACCACTATGCCATTTGTGTCCACCATACCTACCTACTACATGGTATTTATCCGCCATTCCAAAGTAAATTGCTTGAGTGCTACCTTTAAAATTCCATCATTCACCTTTGCAATATATAGCTCATGGGACAAATAGCTTAAAAACTATTGTGGTATTGAATATGTACTTATGCACTTTATCTCTTATTAAGTTGCTTGTTGTGCGATAACCATGTTTCGGGGACGCCATCAACTATTCTTTGTTGAATATCATGTGAGTTGCTATGCATGTCCGTCTTGTCCGAAGTAAGAGAGATCTACCACCTTAATGGTTGGAGCATGCATATTGTTAGAGAAGAACATTGGGCCGCTAACTAAAGCCATGATTCATGGTGGAAGTTTCAGTTTTGGACATATATCCTCAATCTCATATGAGAATAATAATTGTTGCCACATGCTTATGCATTAAAGAGGAGTCCATTATCTCGTTGTCCATGTTGTCCCGGTATGGATGTCTAAGTTGAGAATAATCAAAAGCGAGAAATCCAAAATGCGAGCTTTCTCCTTAGACCTTTGTACAGGCGGCATGGAGGTACCCCATTGTGACACTTGGTTAAAACATGTGCATTGCAAAGATCCGGTAGTCCAAGCTAATTAGGACAAGGTGCGGGCACTATTAGTATACTATGCATGAGGCTTGCAACTTGTAAGATATAATTTACATAACTCATATGCTTTATTACTACCATTGACAAAATTGTTTCATGTTTTCAAAATAAAAGCTCTAGCACAAATATAGCAATCGATGCTTTCCTCTTTGAAGGACCATTCTTTTTACTTTTATGTTGAGTCAGTTCACCTATCTCTCTCCACCTCAAGAAGCAAACACTTGTGTGAACTGTGCATTGATTCCTACATACTTGCATATTGCACTTGTTATATTACTCTATGTTGACAATTATCCATGAGATATACATGTTACAAGTTGAAAGCAACCGCTGAAACTTAATCTTCCTTTGTGTTGCTTCAATGCCTTTACTTTGATTTATTGCTTTATGAGTTAACTCTTATGCAAGACTTATTGATGCTTGTCTTGAAGTACTATTCATGAAAAGTCTTTGCTTTATGATTCACTTGTTTACTCATGTCATTACCATTGTTTTGATCGCTGCATCCACTACATATGTTTACAAATAGTGTGATCAAGGTTATGATGGCATGTCACTTCAGAAATTATCTTTGTTATCGTTTTACCTGCTCGGGACGAGCAGAACTAAGCTTGGGGATGCTTGATACGTCTCCGACGTATCGATAATTTCTTATGTTCCATGCCATATTATTGATGATACCTACATGTTTTATGCACACTTTATGTCATATTCGTGCATTTTCCGGAACTAACCTATTAACAAGATGCCGAAGTGCCGCTTGCTCGTTTTCTCGCTGTTTTTGGTTTCGGAAATCCTAGTAACGAAATATTCTCGGAATTGGACGAAATCAAGACCCAGGGGCCTATTTTGCCACGAACCTTCCGGAAGACCGAAGAGCATACGAAGTGGGGCCACGAGGTGGCGACACCACAAGGCGGCGCGGCCAAGGGGGCCCGCGCCGCCCTATGGTGTGGGCCCCTCGTCAGCCCTCCGACTCGCCCTTCCGCCTACTTAAAGCCTCCGTCGCGAAACCCCCGATGCGAAAAACCACGATACGGAAAACCTTACCGAGACGCCGCCGCCGCCGCCAATCCCATCTCGGGGGATTCGGAGATCTCCTCCGGCACCTCGCCGGAGAGGGGATTCATCTCCCGGAGGACTCTACACCGCCATGGTCGCCTCCGGAGTGATGAGTGAGTAGTTCACCCCCGGACTATGGGTCCATAGCAGTAGCTAGATGGTTGTCTTCTCCTCATTGTGCTTCATTGTTGGATCTTGTGAGCTGCCTAACATGATCAAGATCATCTATCCGTAATACTCTATGTTGTGTTTGTCGGGATCCGATGGATAGAGAATACCATGTTATGTTAATTATCAAGTTATTACATATGTGTTGTTTATGATCTTGCATGCTCTCCGTTATTAGTAGAGGCTCGGCCAAGTTTTTGCTCTTAACTCCAAGAGGGAGTATTTATGCTCGATAGTGGGTTCATGCCTGCATTGACACCTGGGACGAAGGATGAAAGTTCTAAGGTTGTGTTGTGTTGTTGCCACTAGGGATAAAACATTGGCGCTATGTCCGAGGATGTAGTTGTTGATTACATTACGCACCATACTTAATGCAATTGTCTGTTGCTTTGCAACTTAATACCGGAAGGGGTTCGGACGATAACCCGAAGGTGGACTTTTTAGGCATAGATGCAGCTTGGATGGCGGTCTATGTACTTTGTCGTAATGCCCAATTAAATCTCACTATACTTATCATGACATGTATGTGCATTGTTATGCCCTCTCTATTTGTCAATTGCCCGACTGTAATTTGTTCACCCAACATGCTTTTATCTTATGGGAGAGACACCTCTAGTGAACTGTGGACCCCGGTCCATTCTTTAATACTGAAATACAAATCTGCTGCAATACTTGTTTTACTCGTTTTCTCCGCAAACAATCATCTTCCACACAATACGGTTAATCCTTTGTTACAGCAAGCCGGTGAGATTGACAACCTCACTGTTTCGTTGGGGCAAAGTACTTTGGTTGTGTTGTGCGGGTTCCACGTTGGCGCCGGAATCTCCGGTGTTGCGCCGCACTACATCCCGCCGCCATCAACCTTCAACGTGCTTCTTGGCTCCTCCTGGTTCGATAAACCTTGGTTTCTTTCTGAGGGAAAACTTGCTGCTGTGCGCATCATACCTTCCTCTTGGGGTTCCCCAACGAACGTGTGAAATACATGCCATCAGTATCTCCCTCGGTCTTCTGGAAGCTTCGTGGAAAAATAAGCCCCTGGGCGTTGATTTCGTCCAATTCCGAGAATATTTCCTTTGTAGGATTTCTGAAACCAAAAACAGCAGAAAACAGCAACTGGCTCTTCGGCATCTCGTCAATAGTTAGTGCCGGAAAATGCATAATAATGACATATAATGTGTATAAAACATGTGAGTATCATCATAAAAGTAGCATGGAACATAAGAAATTATAGATACGTTTGAGACGTATCAACCACCACCAAAGGAAGATCCTGTTTTTGATTTAAAACCGTTGCCTGATAATCTTAAGTATGCTCATATTGATGATAAGAAAATATATCCTGTTATTATTAGTTCTAAGCTTTCAGATTTTGAGGAAGAAAGGTTATTGGAAATATTGAAGAAACACCGAGGAGCTATTGGCTACACTCTTGATGATTTGAAGGGGATTTCTCCTCTATTTGCCAACATGCCATCAACATGGAAGATGATGCAAAGCCTGTTGTTGAACATCAGCGTCGTCTAATTCCTAAGATGAAGGATGTGGTAAGGAATGAGGTATTAAAACTTCTTGAAGCAGGTATTATATATCCTATTGCCGATAGTAGATGGGTTAGTCCTGTGCATTGTGTTCCTAAGAAAGGAGGAATAATTGTTGTGCCTAATGATAATGATGAGCTCATCCCTCAAAGAGTAGTTGTAGGGTATAGAATGTGCATTGATTTTCGAAAAGTTAATAAAGTTACTAAGAAAGATCATTACCCTTTGCCATTTATTGATCAAATGTTAGAAAGGTTATCCAAAAATACTCATTTCTGCTTTCTTGATGGTTATTCGGGTTTTCACAAATTGTTGTTAGAGCTAAAGATCAAGAGAAAACCACTTTCACTTGTCCCTATGGAACTTATGCTTATAGGCGTATGCCTTTTGGTTTATGTAATGCTCCTCCTACTTTTCAAAGGTGCATGTCTGCTATTTTTCATGGCTTTTGTGAAAAGATTGTAGAGGTATTCATGGATGATTTTTCTGTCTATGGGAATTCTTTTGACAATTGTTTGCGAAACCTTGATAAAGTTTTGCAGAGATGTGAAGAAACTAACCTTGTTCTTAATTGGGAGAAATGCCACTTTATGGTTAACGAAGGAATTGTATTGGGACATAAAATTTCTGAAAGAGGTATTGAAGTTGATAGAGCTAAAGTTGAAGCAATTGAGAAGATGCCCTATCCGAGGGATGTTAAAGGTATTCGTAGTGTTCTTGGTCATGCTGGGTTTTATAGGAGATTTATTAAAGATTTCTCTAAGATTTCAAAGCCTCTTACTAATCTTCTTCAAAAAGATGTACCTTTTGTTTTTGATGATGATTGTAAGGAAGCTTTTGAAACTCTAAAGAAAGCCTTAACAACTCGCTCCCGTAGTTGAACCTCCTGATTGGAACTTACCTTTTGAAATTATGTGTGATGCTAGTGATTTTGTTGTAGGTGCTGTCCTTGGACAGCGAGTAGATAAAAAATTGAATGTTATTCATTATGCTAGTAAAACTCTTGATGCTGCTCAAAGAAATTATGCTACAACTGAAAAAGAATTATTAGCTATAGTTTTTGCTTGTGACAAGTTTAGATCTTATATTGTTGATTCAAAAGTTACGATTCATACTGACCATGCTGCAATTAGATACCTTATGGAAAAGAAAGATGCTAAGCCAAGGCTTATTAGATGGGTGCTTCTTTTGCAAGAATTTGATTTACATATTATAGATAGGAAAGGTGCTGATAATCCAATGATGATAACTTATCTAGATTGAAAAATATTGCTTATGATCCTCGTTCCGTTAATGATAGTTTTCCAAATGAACAATTGGCTGTAATAAAGGTGAGCTCGCGAGATAGTCCTTGGTATGTTGATTATGCTAACTTTATTGTTTCCAAGTACTTGTCTCCGACCTTTTCAGCTCAAGCAAAGGAGGAAATTCTTTTATGACTTGAGGCATTATTTTTGGGATGACCCACACTTATATAAAGAAGGAGTGGATGGTATTATGCGAATATGTGTCCCGAATATGAACAACAAGAGATATTGAGTAAGTGTCATGGTAGTGTTTATGGAGGACATCACGCGGAGATAGAACCGCACAAAAGGTTCTACAATCTGGTTTTTATTGGCCAACTCTCTTTAAAGATGCAAGGAAGTTTATCTTATCTTGTGATGAATGTCAAAGAGTTGGTAATATCTCTAGACGTAATGAAATGCCTATGAATTATACTCTTGTTATTGAACCATTTGATTGTTGGGGATTTGACTTCATGGGTCCTTTCCCTTCTTCGAAGGTAATACTCATATACTTGTTGCTCGTTGATTATGTTACTAAATGGGTGGAAGCCATACCCACAAAAAGTGTTGATGGTGAGACCTCTTTAAGAATGCTTTTAGATGTTATTTTTCCTAGGTTTGGAGTACCTAGATATATTATGACCGATGGAGGTTCTCATTTTATTCATGGTGGTTTTAGAAAAACTCTTGCTAAATATGGTATTAATCATAGGATTGCTTCCGCTTATCATCCTCAAACTAGTGGGCAAGTAGAATTATCAAATAGAGAGATTAAATCTATCTTGCAAAAGACTGTTAATAAATCTAGAAAGAACTGGGCTAGTAAATTGAAGGAAGCACTATGGGCTTATAGAACTGCTTATAAGAATCCTATGGGGATGTCACCTTATAAAATGGTTTATGGAAAAGCTTGTCATTTACCTTTAGAACTAGAGCACAAAGCTTATTGGGCTGTAAGAGAACTTAATAAAGATTTTAAACTTGCCGGTAAGAAAAGATTGCTACAATTGAGTTCTCTAGATGAATGGAGAAGTGAAGCTTATGAAAATGCTAAACTTTTTAAGGAGAAAGTTAAGAAATGGCATGATAGAAGAATTATTAAAAGAGAATTTAATGTTGGAGATAAAGTCCTATTGTATCGGTCTCGTCTCGCATTTTTTGCAGGGAAATTACTCTCAAAATGGGAAGGACCATATGTCATTGAGGAGGTGTATCGTTCAGGAGCAATTAAAATTGGTTCTCTGAAAGGTGATGCCACACAAGTAGTGAATGGACAAAGGCTCAAGCACTATATTTCTGGAGATTCTTATAATGAAGATGTTGATGTTATTCGAGTGGTGACTCCGAAGCTTTCATCAAAGGTCAAATTGACAGCTCTGCAGAGTTCGACTTTGAATAGGTAACAGTTCCGTAATAAAAAGTCCGTTTAACTTTCGAACAATATTTTTGCTATTTTGGAAAATATGAAAAATTACGAGATCGAAACGGAGAGGAGGAGACGCACGAGGGCGTGCCCCCATAGGCCGGCGCGGGCCCCAGCCCGGCCGCGCCGCCCTATGGTGACGGCCCTCTGAGTCCCTCTCCAACTCGTGTTCGACCCGGTACTTTCCTTTCTGTCGTGAAATTTTTTGCTATATAATCCCCCGGATCCCCAGAGGTCCGTATATCGTTTTCTCGTCGTGTTTTGTTTCGAGATGTTTTCTGCCAGGATCTGCTTCGGATCTAGAGCCAGCATGTCTTCGTCGGGAACTCCAAAGGACAGCTTCTTTGAGGACGTCGTCAACCCGTACATGAATGAGCTGAAGATGCACCCCAAGGAGTTGCTGCTCGTAGATGGAGAGTTGCAGATTGAAGATGTCCGGGGTCCTAAAGGAGAAGGAAGTTTGGAGGACAGGATGGAGAAATTAGAACAAGAGGTCTTCAACTACAAGAAGATGGCTGAGCGTGAAGTGGACATCTTCCACAAAATTGTGTCTGAACTTATTGATGGACACAAGAAGGAGACTGCAAAGCTGTGGGACGATATCCTCTCGCTTCATGACACTACCAACAAACTCCAAGCTCAACTCTATGATGTTCAGAATCAAAACTGTGAGTATGAAAACAGGTTTAAACACATAAGCTATGCTGCTAGTTTCAGGATTCCTGAGACCAAGATGTCGTTTGTTGATGGAGAGCCTCTTCCTTGGAAGTCTGATGATGGGAAGAATTCACCACCACCGCCGAAGGAGTAATTCATCATTGGTATTGGCATCCCCTTGGTTTGTTCCAAGATTGGGGGGTGCCGCGGTATCACATCATCGCTATCTTTTCTCTTTTTACTATCAAGTAGTGTCATGAGTAGAGAAGTTATCATATAAGATGGTTTGCAGTGTGGAAGTATCTCTCTTTTAGTT